>NW_022900936.1:72679805-72683462 GCF_012274545.1 Fukomys damarensis | reverse complement strand
ATATTTGAATGAAGATGATATAAAAATCTAAACACCCCAATTATAATCAGTGAAATTGAAAACAATTAAAAATTTACAAAAAAATAAAAGCCCAGATCCTGATGGCTTCACTGCTGAATTCTACAAGATATTTAGAGAAGAACTATTGCCACTACCCTTTAAACTTTACAATGAAATTGAAAGGGAAGCAACACTTCCAAATTCATTCCTGGAAGCAAGTGTAACATTGATTCCAAAACTAGCAAAAAATCCAACCAAAAAAAAGAACTACAGGGAAATTTCCCTAATGAACATAGATGCAAACATCTTCAATAAGATAATAGCAAACAGAATACAGAGGATCATCAAGATCATACACACTGATCAAGTCAGATGTATCCCAGGGATGCAAGGATGGTTCAAATACATAGATCAATAAATGTAATACACAATAACAGAGTCAAAGACAAAAACCATATGATCATATCAGTAGATGCTGAAAAAGCATTCAAAAAAAATCCAACAGCCACTCATGATAAAAACCTACAGAAAATTGGAATAGACAGTCTATCTCAAACTGATTAAGGCTATCTGTGAAAAATCAACAGCCAATATCATAGTAAAGCGTCAAAAACTGAAATCTTTCACACTACAATCAGAAACAAGAGAAGAATGTCCACTATCACCACTCCTGTTCAATATAGTTCTTGAAACATTAGCCACAACAATTAGACAAGAGAAAGAAATAAAAGCAATAAAGATAGGAAAGGAAGAAGTTAAACTGTCTTTATTTGCTGACAATATGATGCTCTATGAATAAGACCCAAAAAACTCCTCCAAAAGACTTCTAGACTTAATTGACAGATTCAGTAGAGTAGCTGGATTCAAGGTTAACACTCAGTAATCAATAGCCTTCTTGTACACAAATAACAGACTCATTGAAAGAGAAATTAGAGAAATAATTCCTTTCATAATATCAGTCCCAAAAATGAAATATTTAGGAATTAATCTAATGAAGGAAATAAAAGACCTCTACATTGAAAACTACAGCACTCTGAAAAAAGAGATCAAAGAGTATATAAGAAAACGGAAAGACACGTCCTGTTCCTGGGTAGGAAGAACTAATATAGTAAAAATGGCCATACTCCCCAAGCTGCTATATAGAGTTAATGTGATCCTGATTGAAACCCTAACAGTATATTTCACAGAACTAGAGAAAACAATCCAAAAATTCATTTGGAAGCAAAAGCCATTCTAGGCAACAGAGACATGGCAGGGGGTATCACAATCCCCAACTTGAAACTATACTACAAAGCTACTGTGATAAAAACAGCATGGTGCTGGCAAAGAAACAGACCTAAGGATCAGTGGAATAGATTAGAAGATGCAGAAACAACCCCACACGCATTTAGCTACCTCATCTTTGACAAAGGAGCCAAACACCCTCTCTGGAGGAAAGATAGCCTCTTTAATAGATGGTGTTGGAAAAACTAGATTTCAACCTGCAAAGATTAAAACTAGACTCCTGTCTTTCACCATGAACTAAACTAAAATCTGAGCAGATTAAAGATCTAAATATGAAAAGAGAAACAATACACTTTCTGGAAGGTAAATTAGGTAGAACTCTTGAAGACATAGGCATAGGAAAAAACTTTATGAACAAATCCTCAGTAGCACAGGGACTAGTACAAAGAATCAACAAGTGGGATCTCATTTTAGTAAAACATTTCTGCACTGCAAGAGAAACCACCAAACAAGCTAAGGGACAACCTACAATGTGGGTAAAACTTTTACAAGTTGTTCCTCAGACAAAGAACTACTATATTGAATTTGTACAGAACTTTAAAAAGTCAGGCTTCCCAAATTTAAATAATTCAAAAATGGGCATCTGAAATGAACAGATATTTCTCAAAAAAGTAAAAGCAGCAAATAAATATAAAAATGTTTAACATCAGTGGTCATTTGAGAGATGCAAATGAAAACAATACTTTGATTCTACCTCATCCCAGAAAGTATGGCTATCAAAAAATCAATCAATAACAAATGTTGACAGAGTTGTGGAGAGAAAGGAACTCTCTCCATTGATGGTGGGATTGAAGACTGGGGCAACCACTGTGGAAATTAATATGGAGATACCTCAAAAAACTAGGACTAGAGGCCTCATTTGACCCAGCTATTCTTCTACTTGGTATCTTCCCCCCAAAATTAAAAGAATCATACAACAGTGATATATGCAACACCCATGTTAATGGATAAAGCTTGGAAACAGCCCAGTTGCCCATCCCCTGGAGATGGGATAAAGAAAATGTGATGTTCTTTAATTAAATGGAATACTATTCAGCCATAAAGAATGAGATATTAGACATTTATAGATAAATGGATACACATTGAGGATGTACTCAAGTGAAATAAATACGACACATGTGCAAATAATGAATAGTTTCTCTGGTATGAGAAACTGAAATTGTAAATGAGAATTAAAATGAATAATTGATAATGTGAAATAAGAAAAGGTATTAAGGTATAGGGGAAGTGGAATGAGTAGAGGAAAGGAAAGAAGGGAAAGGAAAAAATATTAAGATAAGAAATAAATGGAAACAAAGCTTTTGCAAATAGGAAGGTGTGGAAGTTTTGAAGGGCTCGTAGGGGGATGGGGAAAAATAAGAACCATGTAAAGGTACAAGTTCCCAGTGATTAAGGTAAATCTATCTTATGCCTAAAATGTACCAGTAAAGGAATTAAAGAGGAAAAAATAATCATTTACTACAGACCACAAGGCCACGGAGTTTTTAACTTCATTTTCAGATTAAGCCATACCATAGTTTTCCTTTTCACAAGTACTTCCCTCCTGAGAAACATCTTCAGCCTTTTTATAATATTAAGACAGTATCTGTCGAAGACACTAAATTGTCTAGGTTGGCCTCAAATTCATGATCCTCAGGCTTCCAGAGTGCTCAATTACAGGCGTTAACTACTCATCCAAATCATTCTTTTTGTAATACATATGCATGATGCAATCTTAATGAAAGAAGGATCCATTATTAATTGTACATATTCTTAGAGATTTTTTTATTTAAGTGCTGCTAGTTTTTCAAGACATCTTAGTCTTTTTTCAGATATGACAAGAAATTTTACTTTATCACACATTTATGTTTCTTTTTGGGGGAAGGCTGGTTTTGAGAAGACTCTCGCCATGTAGTTCAGGATGGCCTTGAATTCACTATGTAGCCAGGGTTGGTCTCAAAGTTGAATCTATCCTCCTGCCTCAGTCTCTGAAGTGCTGGGATTACAGGCATGCACCACCACACTCTCCTTTATAACATATTATAAATACATTTTTTAAAATCTGGACACAGTCTCCATAAGTCACTAATTGCCAGGTCGGGAGTCCAACTTCCTGTCCTCAAGCATCAACATCCCCCTTGCTCTGATTACAGGCAACAGCACCTCACCCAGTTCCCTCGGGCTACAATGGGTGACTGCAGGTCCAGTCCCTGAGCTCCAGCCTCATCCCTGAACACCTTCATGATGCTTTATATTCTGTTCTTGCAGCACAGAGTTGGGAAAATTGGGCTCAGTGCTCCTCAAAAACAGAAAACCTCTCAGTACTTTTGCTACCTAAGGAGGAGCTTGTGCCTAAGGAAGAAGTGTGATTTTTTTTTTTTTTTTTTTTTTTTT
>NW_022900936.1:72657990-72679741 GCF_012274545.1 Fukomys damarensis | reverse complement strand
TTTTTTTTTTTTTTTTTTTTTTTTTTTGTGGAACAGCAGCACATGCCCATAATCCCAGCACTCAGGAAGTTGGGAGAGGAGGATTGCTGTAATTTGGGGCCAGACTAGGATACACAGTGAGTTCAACGCCAGCCTGAACTACCTAAGGAACCTTGATTCAACAAGAACAAAGAAGAGATTTTCTGTTAACAAATCAAGCTTTGTCACTTAAATTCTAAACTACATTGGCAAATAAACATGAGCCTCAACATAATCATGTTGAGTGGATAGTTCTTGGCTCCCAGAAATCACTGCTCCCAGGATTTTTGAACCCTTGCCTGTGAATCTCCTGGTAGCTATTGTGCCCCTCAGTGGTGTAAGGATGCTTCCCAGGAGCCTAGGCACAGCAAACACTGCCATCAGGTCCCCATAGCTAAAGGACTCCAACCCTCTTGTGTGACTGGGGAGGCTGACTTGGGCATGTGAAAGCTAGGGCACCTACTGCTGATCATTGTGTCTCTTTCCTCTCAGCCCAGGGTTGCATGGACAGCAATCATGGGATGTAAGGATGTGTCACTGGGAAGAGGGAAAAATATCTATCAGAAATAAACTGGAGGTCAAACCTAAAATATCCATGGAAGCAAAAACAACTGAACCTTATAAATTGCTGTAACCTTTTTTAAAGAGAGAACATTAAGGCCAGCTCAACTTGGATCATTGGTGACAAATACATTAGGTAGAAACAAACCTAAACTTAGGTTTTCAAAAGCAGTGAGCTAATATATGATTGTGGACCTAGGAACATTCCAACAAGGTAATCAAGGAGAAGGAAAATTTTGGCCCAGCCTGGTGCCCCACACCTGTCATCCCAGCACCCTGTAGGCTGAGACAGAATAATCACAACTTCAATACAAACTTGTACAATTACACGAACTTGTATAAAAATAAAAAATACACTTGGGCACAAGCTCAATATTCAAGTGTTAGAAGGTTCCATTCCTAGTAGTGAAATGGAAGAAAGGAAGGAAAGAGAGAAGGTAGGGAAAGAAAGAAAAAAAATGAAGGAAATAAAGTTGAAAGAAAGGTGGATACAGTGAGTCCTTGATGTATCAAAACTTTCCACTCCAGGAAAATGTTCACAAGTCTGATTTGTTTGTAACTCCAACAAAGTGAGTCTCATACACCTTTGTCACAAATATATATAATGTAAAGCACTAAAAATCAAATGCAAAGTCCGTTTGCGTCTGTGATGCTTGACAACTCAAGCATTTGTAAGTCAGGGCTCTGTAACTGCAGCCAATTGACAGATTCCTTTCCCACGGCGCAGTGCTCCACCCACAGGCCCTGCTCAGAACACTGCTTCCAGAAGCCCAGGGTCCTCAAATGGGGAGCTGCTTATTCTTCACCCTAGGAGCCCTTCTTTCTCATTATGTGGGTGGAACTAGGGTTTGCACACAAGGAACTGCTTCCACTTAGCTGTGCCCCAGCCCAATTATATTTTTGTTTTGTCTTTTTTCTTTTTTTGCCAGGGTTTGAATGCAGGATCTTTGCATGGGCCCACATCTCAGACTGCTTTCTTTTTTTTTTTTTCTTTCTTTCTTTGATTTTTGAGTTTTCATTTTATGACAAGATCTTGTTAAGTGAAAAAGTTACCCAAGCTGGGTCTGAACTTGTGATCCTCCAGCCTCAGCCTCCTAGAGATATGAGATTAGAGGTGTGGACCACCAGGTCCAGCTAAATAAATTCATTTTAAAATCAAAAAGACAGGGCCAGGTGTGGTGGCACATGCTTTTAATCCCAGCACTCAGGAGACAGAGGCAGGAGGATCAATGGAAGTCCCAGGCCATCCTGGACTACATAATGAGACTGCCTCAAAAAACAAAATAAGAAAATACCAAAAAAAAAAATTGGCAGCAAATTAAATATCTGTTTGTTTCACTTCTGATTTTCAAATTCAATAATGCCTCATACAAAGAGAGTAAATATTGAGAAAGCCCTCAACCCAACCAGGATAAACTGGGTAGAGAGGGATCAGAGTGTGATGGGAAGGGAGGAGCTGGGAAAGTAAGGTGTGGCTAACAAGGGGGATAAAAGCTGGAGAGGAGCAGTGGAAGAGATGCTATGACCGGGAGCTCCCAGTCACTGCCTGATCCTGCCGGGTTGCCCAAAGCCCTGCCACCCACATCTGTGCCTGCTGAGTCACTGCCCTCGTGAGGACCTACCCACCTACCCACCCTCAGCCAGTGTCCCTTGGGGACTGAGACACAAGGTGAGACAGAGGTTGCTGCGACTTCAGTCTCTTCAGATCTGAGGTTTGTAGTTGTTGTTATTTTGTTGTTGCTTTTTACCATGGTCTCGGGATGTCTCCCAGCTGGATTTCAACTCATTACATAGCCCAGGTTGACCCTGAGCTCCAGATCCTCTTGTTTCAGCCTTTGAAATTGAGATCATTGCTGGATCCACCGAGCCAAGGTTAGATTTTGCTTTGATTCTAAATGTACAAATGTGTTTTCATCCCATTCCATAACTTTTTAAAAAAACTTCTACTTTTCTTTAAAGGAAAGCTGTCCCTTCACGGTTAGGCATAGTGACCCGTGTCAGCTGTATGAGTTCCTTGTGATGCTGAAGCAGGTGAGTACCCCGGATTAAACTGGACTAAACAGCAGAATGTCTGTCTTGTTTCTGGACTGAGGATTGTACCCATACCTTCACAATGAGCTACAACTTCCACTGTGGCAGCCCAGCTGTCACAATTCGAAACAGCCTGAGTTGGGGAGTGAGGATTGAGAAAGGAAAGAACACTCAAGCCTAAGCGGAGACCAAGAAAAGTTGTGCTTTATTTTACAGAAACAGCTCTTTTTAAAGGCACATCAACAGGAAGTACCAAGCAATTATTTTTATCTTATGCAAAGACCGGATTTCCTGACTCCTACAGATAACATCAGATCTTTGGCTATCTCTTCAAGTTCTTCCCAACACACTGTCAAAGAACAAACAAATTTAACGAAGTCCTTGAGCCAGGCATGGTGGCACAAGCCTGTAATCCCAGCACTCGGGAGGCTGAGGCAGGAGGATCACTGTGAGCTCAAGTTCAGCCTGGACTACACAGTGAGCTCCAGCTCAATCTCAACTACATAGTGAGACCCTGTCTCAGAAAAACCAAACAAACAGAGTCCTTGAAAAGGAACAAATGTTACATAGATTGTATCAATGCCTTAATGATAGAAGAAGTTATTTTTCAAATGCCAAACACCAGTGGGCCATGACTGGCCCCCACATTCCATCATTCTTATTTTGTATTTTGAGACAGTGTCTCACTAAGTCATGCAGGCTGGGCTGCAACTTGGAAGTCTCCTACCTCAGCTTTCCAAAATGCTGGGATTAAAGAAGTACAACTCCAAGCCTAAGCCTGATTTTATGCTATCATTGGTTTCTTTGTTTGTGTTTCTTTGTTTGTTTATTGACCCAGGTCCTCACTGTGCAGTTCAGACTAGCCTTGACTTCACTATGCAGCCCTGGCTGTCCTAGAACTCCTCCTGCCTCAGCTTCCCCAGTGCTAGGATTACAGGCTGCCCCACCACCCAAGGCTTTTCTAATAACATTTGAACAGCAGCCCTGGGAATATTGCCCCATGGTAACCCTCTTGCCTAGAATGCTAGGGACTCTAAGTTTGAACATATCACAGTGAAAGGAATAGAAGAGAGAACACATTGCATTTTCTTTCAGTACTGAAGACTACAGGCAGGGGTGCTATATGACATAGCTAACAAAGCCTGACACCCCTGTTTTTGCTGCTTTTGAGACAGGGTATCCTACCTTAACTAGGCTGACTTTGAGCTCTCCATCCTTGTCAGTCTCCAGTGGGCTGGCATTAGGGGCTTGTACCCCCTCATCTAGCTGCAAGTTTCTTTCTTCCTTTCTGCCTCCCTCCCTTTTTTCCCTCCTTCCTCGCCTCTCCCTCCCTCTTTCCCACCTCCTTCATTTCCTCCCTCTGGTTCTGATTTATATCAGGATCCCTTTAAAATGAGATCTTGCTAAGTCACTAAATTGCCCAGTTTGGGGTTGATTTTGAATTTTGAAATTATTCTGCCTCAGCCTCCCAGAGTGCTAGGATTACAGGCATTTGCATGGAAGTTTCTTTTTCCACAATTTAAATATTCAGTTTGTATTTCATAAATGATAGTTCAAGGATGGTGGTTTGTGATTTTAGCTAGTTACCTCACCTCTCATGGGTTTGGCCCTGATTTCAATACCCATAAACACAAGAATTAAAAATAAAGCCACATATGGTGGTGTACACCTAAAACCCCAGCTCTAGAAAAGCTGAGGCAGTAGGATCACTTCGAGTTTGAGCCCAGCCCGGGGTACATAGTGAGTTCAAGGCCAGCCTGAACTATATATCAAGATCTTGTTTCAAAAAAATAAATTTAAAAACAGAGCTTAACATTCTATATAGCCAGATATGTTTATCCATGTCTGAAATGTCACCTACTCAGGAGGCTGAACCAGGAGAATTTCAAAGTCTACACCAGTTTGGACAACTTCATGAGATCTTCGTCTCAAAATAAAAAATACAGCAAAGAGAAAAAAAGAGCTGAAGCTATTAATCTGTGCAAAAGTCATATTCAACCCATACTACTGCATATCAATTTTTAAAAAGCAACTATTTACAACTTTACATCAGGAATTAATATTTTTGTTTCTGTTGTGTGTGATGTGGTGGTTGTTGTTGTTGTTGGTGGTGGTTTGTTATTTGATTTTGCTTTTACCTTTTTAAGACAGAATCTCACTAAGTAGTTCAGGCTAGTTTTGAACTATGTAGCCTGGGCTGGACTCAAACTTGCAGTGATCCTACTGCCTCAGCCTATACAGTGCTAGGATTATAGGCATTCACCACCACACATCTTTGTTATATTTGTTTTTGTGGATTGGGCATTAAACCAGAGCCTTTGAACTGACCTACCTTCTCAGACCTATTTTTTATATAATTTGAATTTATTTCAAGACATTCTTGCTAAGTTACTAAATTGTACAGGCTGAGCTTGAACTTGGAATTCTCTTGCCTCTGGCACCCAGATGCTGGGATTATGAATGTGTTCTGCCACATCCAAGTCTCTGCAGTACTTTAAAGGTAGAGACTTTGCTTTGATCTATTATCTCCCCTGCACTTAGTCACACCATGTTAAGTTGTAATGCCTGGAAGAGTTTTAACAACCTACATCAGAATTAACATTTTCCACCTCTAACTTCCACACCATATAATGCTACATGGCTTTTATAGTTGCTCATTAAGCTCCTTGAAAAGAAAATAACAACCTCCATTTTATAGGGTCTCCCTAGTGTCTCCCAGCTGGCCTCTGGGTGGAATGGAGATGGTAAGGTGGTTGGGCCATAAGACACTTCCATTGCTGTTACTCTAGGGCCTAGGAGCAATGATCAGGAACTTCCCAACAAAGAGGGGCTGAAATTTCACACCAGTCAGAGCCCACTTCCTAGAGGACTGGAGTTCAAAGGATTCGTGCCTTGAGGTGGATGGGGCAATACTGTCCTGGTGCCAACAGGGGCAGAAGTATGGCTCTGTGGCCACCTATTGTCAGAGAAATTGGGGTAAACTGTGAAGGCTTCCACCATAACCAGACCAGGGGCCCTGTTCTTGAGTTAATCTGGATGGTTCAGAAGAGGGCTCTTGAGCTTGGCTTGCATGGAAGTCTCTTCCTGGATGTTACTCATGATCCTTCTCCTTGCAGATTTCTCAGGATGAGTACACAGAACCCACTGACTCTGTATGAGCTGGCCAAGCAGAACCTGCTAAAGAGTGAGACCATAGCCAGCACCACTCTTCATGACTTGCCCACCGTGATCTTCCATGAAATATTCATGGAGGCCTTAATGGGGAACACAATGAGGTCCTAATGGTGATGATGCAGGCCTGGCCATTTCCCTGCCTCCCTTTGAGCACCCTGATGGATTTGAGGAAACCAGACCCTACATACTCAGCTGGGAGAAACCTACAGACCTCAGAAGCCCTGCTGGGTGGACTTGATGTACAGCTGTCCCAGAAGGCTCACCAAGGTGAATGGGATACATGTATACTGAAAGGAGGGTTCTGAGAGTCCAGAAAAGGGGTGTGTGGTGTCAAGGAGCATGGGAGACTGATGTTAAGGAAGATCATAGAGGTCGTGGCCTTTGCTGAGTACCACCTTGGAAGGGGTTTCCTGATGAGAAAGCTGCATGTGCAGGATGTGGTGAACTCAGGAGGAACTTGCACCTGCCTCCTCTCAGGAAGTAGAAGTCAAACCAGGCTGCATGCAAGGGTCAAGAGGGTATCAAAAAGTAAAGGAGGGAAAGTAGATGCCCAGAAAATGGAAGAAAAACACAAGCAGGAAGTTGGGTCTTTATCTCCATTCTGAGACTGCTTCCTGTTTCATGCACAGCAGGTGGAAATTGCAGGTGCTTGATTGGAAGGGTGTACACCAAGAGTTCTGAACTGTAGGGCCCAGAGCTATGTATGCTGCCCGCTCAGAAGATGCTAGCAATAAGGAAATAGCAAGCCTGGACTAAGGAAGAAAAAGCTGACTTTGAGAATAAGTGCACACCTTTGTTTCACAGCCTGGGTATGTCTTGTGCCACCCGTGATGAATTACAACTCTGCCTCTTAAAGTGGGCCAAAAGAGACCAACTGCAGTACACCTGTGCTGTGAGAAAGTGATGATCAATTCTGATGCTCTGTTTACAACCCTGAAACTTCTGCATGCTCTGCAACTGGATTCTACCCATGAGATGGATGTGTTTAGTTCTTGGGGTCAGAAAAGCATCAAAGCATCAAAGCTCAAGAAGAAGCCTTCAACCTTCCCACATTTCACTTCAGCAGTCTGAGTCCAAAAGTGCTTACTTCACCCTCAAAAAACAAGTGGCATCCCTGCATCTATGCTTTTCATTTAGGACAGCTGCAAATTCTCCCTGAGGTTCACATAGATGAGGTCTTCTTCCTGTGCAGAACTTTGCATAAGATCTTCAGGCGAGTGTGTGGTGAGCTCCCTGAACATTCATGGTGACAGTAAGTAATAAGAGCGCATCTGTGTGCCAAACTTCTGGTGATGTAGGACATACTAGGAAGTGGGAAAGACAACATTGTCTGTACCATGGCAAGGTCCCCCATAAACACTTACATGAGGCAAGGACTAAACTGGAACAGGAAGTCTGGAATAGGGCCCGTGCCCAGAAAGCCACCAGAGGGGAAGCAGACATAGTGAAAGCAGCTTTGATTTCTTCCTCGGAAGCATGTCTAAGTTAAGGTGCTGGGAAGAGGTAATAAAGAGCATTAAAGAAGGGACAGGCCTCACACCTGCACATGGACCAGATGACTGTGCTTAGCAGCTGTGAAGGGGAGCAAGCTAATCTGTATGGCCCTCTTTGAGAAAGGCTGCTAGGTGCTTATCTTAGTTACATTCTCATTACTTGGAAAAAAAATACCCAAAACCCACAAGTTACAGAAGTAAATGTTTACTTTAGCTCACAGTTTATAAAGGTTTCCATCCATAGCCAGCTGGCTCCATGGCATGGTAGAGAAGAAACAGTCCATTGTAAGACAGGCAGAAAGCAGCAAGCCTGCCTTCCTCCTTCCCCTTTACATTCAATCCAGGCTACAATCCTATTGCTTGGTGCCACCCACATCTAGGGTAGTATTTTCCTCTTCATTAACTTCATCACCTACAGCCGTGCTGAACCCATCATTGCACTGATCCAAGTATCACACCAGTAATCTAGCCACTTCTCCAAATCCCCACTTCTGAGTATATAATGCTTTGGGGGACATCTAGAGAGAAGCCATACCAGTGCTCCAGGCAAGGGAATGAGCAGATGGGACATGCAGGAGTCTGGAGCTCAGGGTGAGGAGCAGGAGTACAGGGCAGGGGATGCGGCAAAGGCTTGGCTGAGGACACAGGGACAACTCCAGCCCATGTGGCCAATCTTGCCTGGGTTCATTCTTCCTGCATGTCACCTAGTGGCCACATCTGGCCAGACCTATGGTTTTCTGCTTGGCAGTGAGCACAGGGGGCAGTAGAGAATGGGGACTGAGCCAATCACACAAGTGATGGTGACTCAAACAGTCTTCAGCACACACAGCATCATCGATGGTGAGAGCAACCTTGGAGCTAAACTGGCTCTCTGCTGCCTTGATGACATTTCCTAATGCATCAGACTCATCACCCTCATTCATACAAAGTAACTTTTCTCTCTCTCCAGGAGACAGACCCTGTTGGAGGCCCTTTCCTTGAGTTCAAGTTCACTGAAGGAATCTGACCTAAAGCATCCCATGTCCAAGCATGAGCCAGCTGAAGTCCCTGAGTCTGAGGAAGCTCTCAATGAAATCATTCAATCCTGAGACACTCCAAGTTCTGGCAGACAAACTGGCCAGCACCCTGGAGATCCTGGTTCTAGAGCACTGTGAGATCACAGACTCCCAGCTCCTTGCCTGCCTCAAGCTGCTGATCTCAGCTCAAAACCTTCAGTTGCTATGGGAACCACATCTCCCTGGGCATCCTTCAGGTCCTGCTGTACCTAACTGCTGGACTGAGCCAGTTAACCCAGGGGCTGTATCTTGCTCCCCTGGAGAGCTATAAGTCCAACATTCCAATGAAGTCTGTGCACCCTGAGCAATTTTCCTGGGTCTGTGCTGAATTGGCACAGGTACTGAAGGTCATAAAGCCATCTCTTAGGGTCCAGATCTGCACCTATCCTATGATTCGTGCATGATACGCCAACTGTATAGACTGGACCACAGCAGGAACTGGGAAGTTCCAGAGGAGTATCATTATATAAGTAGTATTAGATACAATAGTTGTGTGTGTCCCCTACTCAGTGACCATATTTTTAAAATCTAGATGTCCCCCTAAACCCTCCTGCACTCACAGGTGGGCTTTTTGGGATGTGACTGAATCATGGGACATACTTATCAGTGGATTGAGTCTATAGCTCTGGGTCCGTAGCTCAATGTGATGCTGGGAGATAAAGCCTGGTCAGAGAGGTGGGTCACTGGGGGTGACCTAGAAGGCTCTATCTCCCTCCCTCCTCTGTTGATCTCTTTCTGCTTCCTACAGCCAGGCAAGAGCTGTTTCTCCTCTTCTGTGCATCTCTGCCATGCCAGCCTATGAAGTCAACTGTAAGACGAAGTAAACCTTTCCTCTTTGAAATTGTAAGTGTTGGCTATTGTGCACCAGTGACAAGGGATGCAATGAAGACAAGTGCATATGTCTGAAGTTGGTCCTGCATAGGTGTTGTCAAGAAATGGCCAAAAAGGGAACCTTGCCACACCTATAACCCCAGCACTTTGGAATCTCAGGCAAGAGGATCACCTCGAGTTTGGGGCCAGCCTTAGCTACATATTGAGACCCTATTTCAAAAGTAAACAAAAACACACAAATAAAAGGAATCTCAATATAAACTCTTTCATGGTGACCCAATAACTTGATTTTCTAGTTTATTTATGCATTGACTTTTTGGTTTTCCATTACTATGTCTGCCCTGGATAATAATTAAATTTATCTTGGCTAGGGAAGCTTTCTTTTCTTCTCTCCCCCCTTCCCCCACCTTTGGTAGTAGAGGGAATTGAACTCAGGATCTTTACACCAAGCTATTTCTCCAGCCATTTTTTAAAATTTTATTTTAAAATGTTTCCTTTTTACATGTTTGTCATACTTAATGATCACATTCATCATGGGGAGGTAGTATATGAACATAATGCATCTTGACTGCTTTTGTGTCCCCTTTTCTCCATCTCTTGGCCCTCTTCCATTTGCAAATTTATTTTTGGAGACAGGGTCTCACTGAATAGCTAAGGTGTCCAGGCAAGGCTCAAACTTCCAATCCTCCTGTCTCCACCTCCAAGAGTGCTGGGCTTATAGCCATGCAGCACCACACCCAGTTTGGTTTCCCACTTCGACCTCAGAAATTTCCAGTGGTTAGGGGAAAAGAAGGCATTGGATTGTCTCTTGTCCATGGGGACAGGCTGCAGGATCTTGAGGGATCAAAATAACATACTGCCCTTCAGATCCTTCCTTCCCTTCTTTCAGTGCCTGAGATAGAAACCGGGGCCTCACTCATGCTAGGTAGGCCAGTGGTTGACCATTGAGCTACACCCTCAGCCCTCTTCCCTCTTGTTTTCTTCTCTGGCAACATCTGTTACATCTCTTCTGATTTGTGTGGCTGTTTCCAGGATGCTCAAGTCCACAGCCTCCGGGTTGGCTTCACTCACTCGGGGTTGCACCTGTGATGACCACGTGCTCTCATGGTTTGACAATGTTCCATTGTCAGGACAAGGCAGAGTAGAGTTGTCCATTCCAAACACTCGCAATGATGAAGAAAGCAGTCGAGAACACCTGGGTGGAGGTCTGCTCACTTGGATAAACACCTGAGAGTTCCATTGCTGGGTCATGTGCAGTATGTCATCATTTCCCCCTGAGAATTGCACCTGTTAGAATTGCCCCATAAATGGTAGGAACACTCTGAATAACCCGGTGCTCCACAGCTGAGCTTGGAGCCTGGCAAGTGGCAAGAACTGCTGGCTGACCACAGGTGGCTTGGACATTTCCAGCATCAAGTTGGAGCTGCCAAGACACAAGTTTGGGTAAGTGAGTATTGGCAGGCTAAAAATGATGTGAATAAGACAGAGGCAGAAAACTGTGATGCTGTGGACACTGCATGGGTGTCATGAAGTCCAACAAGAGTGCACAAACTTGATCTGATCTTCACATATCCTCCCCGAAGTCATGGAGGATGATACTTCAAATGTGACACCCTCATGATACAGATGGAGCCAACATCTTCTCTGCACCCCAGGACCCTCTCTAGACACCCCAGGTTATGAGGCCTTCCAGATCACTCTGACTTCCCATAGATTTATGCATACTTAGGCCTCTAGTTGCTTCTTCCCTTCTAGAATGGTGTCCTGGGGTACTGCATCAGTGAGTGTTTACTAGAGAAACAGATATAAAACAAAACATACAGATGTATAAGGATTTACAAAATATGCTTACAGAGTCAGGTGTGGGAGAGAACAGAGGCTCCATCTGCACGCTGAAGACTGAAGGCTCCAGTCGAAGGTCTGGAGCTCACTGCAGTATCCTACGTGACTCTCTCTCAGGAGGCCAATGGGTCTGCTTTGAAAGCTGAAAACATCTGTGCTGGGAGTCAGGAGATGACACCCAAGGTGAGGCAAATACTGGAGCTCCTCCAAAGAGAGAAACAGACCCATCAAGTCTTCAGTTCCCCTTCATACCATTCAGGAGACTAGCCACCCTAGGGTGGTTCTTCCATACCCTAGGGTATGGAATTGCTGAACCAATTTAACTGAGCTTCTTTTACTCAAACTGGCACTATCAATTAACCATCAGAGGCACCACTCATGTTACTTCTTTTCCACTTAAGTGTACGTCTTGAAAGATTTGCCTTTGTACTTGCCAGGCAAGGTAGAATATCCCCAGCACTCTGAGGGACTGAGGCAATCCTTTCACAAAATAAAAAAATACCAAGACAAACATGGTGGCACACACCTAGAATCCCAGCATTCAAGAGGCTGAGGCAGGAGGATAGCCTTGAGTTAGAGGCCAGCCTAGACTACATAATAAGTTCAAGGGCAATCTGAATTACATAGAGAGACTGTCTCCAAAAGTCAAATAAATACATAAATTTTTAAAAGCTAAATAACTAAACAAATAAAAATACAGGAAAAACAAACAAACAAACTGGGGTAGGGTGATCCCAGAACTTCTGAGAAGCAGAGGCAGGAAGATCTCAAGTTTGAGACCAGATTAGGCAATGTAGGAAGATATTGAGATCAAGACTCAGTAAAAAGCACAAAAGGATGGGGATGTAGCTCAGTGCAAAGGTTCTGTTAATCACCACTACCAGAAAAAAACAAAATGATTGATAGATGATGATAGATGATGATAGATAGATAGATAGATAGATAGATAGATAGATGTTCACCTTTTCACTTAGTTTGAGACCTCAGTGGCCCAGCTGTATGACATGAGTTCATTCCAGTTCCTGGTCCTTCAGAGGCTCTGACCCAGTTTCCAGCCTATGCGCGATGTGAGTATTCAAGTCCAGGTCCAGTAGGTGTCTCTACTACATGACACCCTCTTTGCTCCCAGCAACCCTAACCTTCACTCACTTAGTACAGAGTCAGGTGTGGGAGAGAACAGAGGCTGTCTGCACACTGGAGACTGAAGGCTCCAGTTGAAGGTCTGGAGCTTATTCATTCCTCTCACGGCAAGCTCCTTGTGTGTGTGTGTGTGTGTGTGTGTGTGTGTGTGTGTGTGTGTGTGTATTTGCTTTTTAAGGCAGCATCTCACCATCTGGTGCAGGCTTGCCTTGAACTTACTAGTCCAGGTAGGGCTCAAACAAACTCACAGTGATCCTCCTGTCTCTGCTTCCCAAGCACTGGGATCACAAGCACATGCCACTATGCCTGCAAGTTCCATTTTGTTCCAGGTATGTATCTGTAATCCCAGCACTCAGAAGGCTGGGGCAGGAGGCTAGAGGGTGGTAAGGCAAGCTTGGTGTGGACTGCATTGAAAGATCTTGTCTCAAAAGACAAAACAAAACAAAGAGTCAGGGTTCCAAGAAGACATTTGAAGGGGCCAGGGTGTAGTTCATGGTAGAGGACTTGCCTAGAATGCACAAATCTCCAGGAGCAACCCCCAGCACTGAAAATAAACACTTAAGGAAAATGTGCAGTGTGCAAGAGGTAAACACTTCTCATTCTATGGCTTTTTGACATAAATATTCATAGGAGGGCACTGGAGAGGTTCTCTGAATAAACTATCAAAGCATGGCATTTTTTTTCTCTCCCACCCCTCACTGTGGTCTGACTCCTTGTCACCAACAACTCAGCAATCCAAAGGCAGCTGGGTGAGAAATATTCTATTACCCTCCTTGCACAAGCCAGGTTGCCAGCTCCAAATTGGACAGTGAAATCGGTGAGAACAGATCTGTGACCTACTGTGATGTGGTTATGGAGGGAGGGCTTGCCGGCCTTGAAAATTCCAACCCCTCTTTCCCCAGAAGGCAGAAAGTGAATGCAGCTCTCCATTCGATTCTAGTGAGGAACTCCTGCCTACTGTTATTTTTCTGAAAAATTTTCAACCACCTAAGTCTCCTTATTTTCCAGGAAAAACAAATGACACCCAAAAAACAATGTTTTGGGCTGAGGGTGAGGCTCAGTGCTTGTCTAGCTAGCATGAGGTCCTGGATTCCATTCCCAGCATCACACACACACATGCATAAAGTTTTGGCTATTGGGCCGGGGGGAGGGGGTGAGGCCCAGTCTCACTAACTCATGGCAATCCTCCTGCCTCAGCTTTCTCCACTGCTCAGATTACAGGCATGCGCCACCACGCCTGGCACCAAAAGATATTTTTAAGATTTACTACTTGTTCCCCATGTGTTCCTTTCTTCAACCTGGGAGATGGGCATTATTTTTAATCCTTTATTAGCATGGAGCATAATCTATGTGGGTACCTTGCTGTTCTAGAACACTTGATTTTTGGTGTCTCTGTCCAGGGCAAAGAAGCAAACTTGAGGTCTCAAGTCGCCCAGAGGGGAGACAACATAGGGAGGTTTCACCTGCCAGCTTGATGCAGGGAGGCAAAAGGGAAAAGTAAATTCTAAAAATCAAAGAGGCATTTCCAAGGTTAGAGAGAAGGACAAAAATTGCAGACACTTTGGGATTTTAGTTTAGAGCTCTATGCATCCAGAGTTTTGTTGTTTTTTTTTTTAACTACCTTTTGCCTCATTCAGATATGCCTGGAGCTTCAAATCTGGATTCTGGCATAACCAAGGGACAGGATACAGGCTGGTTGATTGTGTTTTTTGTTTACTTTGCAGGGGCCTAAATTGGGTTTTTCACATTGTTCTTTACTGGAGCTGCCTGGAAGACAACGTGGTCAGTGTGATAAAGAACTTAATTAGCATCCCTCCTCATTGAAATAGGGATTTAGCCAGATTCCATTTCTCCACAATTATTTTTGCCATCAAAGCTCTTTCCTTGTTCAGAGCAGCTGCTGCCTTCAGAATGAATATAAATGCACTTCAGGTCTATTGAAATTGCTATCTAGTCACAGGCTGGGAGGAGTGTCACAGAAAGATAAATCAAAGAGCTGTCGCCTTCTGCAGCAGCACTTTGCAGGGGACATTTACTCCCCTCCAACCAAAACAGAGGGGCTCTTCCTCTGCTGGGGTGAACCCCACCCTGTTGGGGCTGCATGACAGGGGCTTGCCGCTGGCTGCACTGACCTTGGCATTAGGGCTGGGAGGGACAGGCAAGGGTTCCTCTCCACTGTCTACATGCTGCTCATGCTCCTAGATTGCCTCCTTCTCATCCTCCAGGTTCACAGAGGTGAGAACCCTGACTACCTCCACTGTCCCATCACTCATCTTGTTAGTTTCCTCTGTGGAATGAACATATTGCTGTTTGTCATTATGCCACACACTCTTGTTTTCTCTTTTGTTTTGTGGTACTGGGGATTGAACCCAGGATCTTTACACTGAGCTATACCCCAAGCCCTTTAAAATTTTTTGTTTTGTTTTTTGGCAATAGGGTCTCACTATGTAGTGCAGGCTGGCCTCAAACTCATGCTGATCCTCCTGCCTCACCCTGAGTGTTGGGGTTGTAGACATGCACCACCATGCCTGGGCTTAGTTATTTCAGAGCCTTGCTATGAAACAAAGTTGTCCCATCTGGGCTTAAACTTGAAGTCCTCCTGCCTCAGCCTGAAATACTTGGATTACAAGTATACATCACCACATGTGGGTTCTTAGGTATTCTTAAATGATTTTCATTTGCTAAAAATAGATCAATGGGAAATCATGGGTAGAGATGACATGATCCCCCCTCCATTACAGGGTGCTTGAGGAACTGACTTCCTAACAGATAACAACCAAAGAGTCACAGTGAGCTCTCTTCATCTGGGGCCTCATCTGGGGATTCTAACAAATATAGGTCAAAATTATTTTTTTAAGTGCCAGTAATAAGTAATTTTTTAACCAGGGATTGAACTCAGGACCTTGCGCGTACAAAGCAGGCAGCAGCACCACTGAGCTAAATCCCTAGCCAGGTTTTTTACTTATGGTTATTCCATATGGTTAATGATTAAATAGCTTAACAGCTATTAATATGATTAAAGAGTTTAACAGCTGGTTAGGTAGCATTTGAATTGTACTAGGTATTAATGAGTTGATTTAAAGTATATAGTATGTTCTATAAACACTGCATCACTTTGTACAGTGTTTTGAGAATCCACAAATTTGAGAATAGAAGGAGGTCCTAGAATCAATGTCCTGTGGATGCCAGGGATGACTGTGAATTTTATTGCCCATCTATCTGAAGCTCCAGGCTGCAGGTGGTCCTGAGTACTGATGGGGGACAGTATTATCTAGTGGGAAAGACGTGGCCTGGGACTGGCTGCATCTCACTGGGCATATGAGTTCCTACATGACCACTAGTGTTTCCAGATGGAAAGCAGGAACACTGAGACCTGTCTGGTATGAAGATTGGAAAATGTGTTTAAAGCATCTGTCATGCAAGAGGAGCTCACTAGGTAATTATTATCATTATTCTTTCGATCCCCTCCCTGGCTGTCACCCCAAGACCTATATAGGCAATTTCCTTAAGCCCAGGGTTCAAAGAGATCTGGGATATAATTCCCAGCTCATGACCCCACCCACTTTTCTCCATAGAGACATGTCACACTTGGCCTTGTGCACTGGGTTGCCTTGCCAGCTGTGGCCAATTTTCCCCGTAGCCACAGAAACACCACCACTTTGCCAGCTGTTGCAGTCAGGGTCTGCAAAGGAATAGATTTAATACAAAATATATAATTTATAGGATCATTTTATAATATTCATCCAAAAAGTCAAATGCAGAAGACTTCAAGAGATCTATCCACATACTAGAGACCCAAAGAATCCAGCCAATATCCTGAATCCCACAACAGTGTCCCCCACAAGTCTAGCCAAAGGCCTAAAGCCCATAGCAAAGTCCTCCACAGTCCAGCCAGGGAACTAGAGCCCACAGCAATGTCTCATGCAAGTCAAGATCCAGCATCTGCACTGCGAAGGCCCAAAGGCCAGTGGTGGAAGCTAGAAAGTCGCTGCCAGTGGGGTGAAGGGTCTGTGCCACGAGGCTGAGGGAATCCGCACTGCAGCCCAGAAGAGGTGCTTCAAGCAAAGACCAGAGCTCCCCTGAAGAAAACTGCAGCCATACCCATTGGCAGAGAGTACTTGAGCTCCTCCAATGATGAGGACTGCTGAGTTCATATCAGGGAAACCAGCCACGACAAGCTGCTCCAGGAAAATCAACAGCATATGCTCTTCCCCTCCAGTTTTCCTTTTATGCCATTGTCAACAATCCTCAGCTGGGTCTTCCATGCCCAGACCCAGGCTGACTCAGTTCAGCTGGGCTTTTCAAGTCAACCATTAGTTCATCTAACACAGTCATCAATGAGAAATCCCAGGGACAAGCAGCCACTCAGTGGGAAAACTTTTATTTTTGTCTCAGAGCTAGGGATCATACCCAGTATCTTGGGCAAGTGCTCTACCACTAAGCAACATCTCAACTCTTATCTGTCTTTGTATTTTTCAAATGCTGAATGTGTTTCTGTTCTCTCTGTTGGGAACTGCTTGAGAAGGGATACAGGCCAGGGCCTGGGCTAGACTGGCAGTTGCCAGCTTTGTAGAAAGTTGAGCAATTGCAGGACTTCTGTGTTGCAGGAGGAGAGACAGTGTAATCAACCTTCCACTATATGTAACTGTTCCCCTGCAGTGGTGCCTGCCAGGCACCCTTGATGGCTCTGCAACTCAGCTCTCTATCCCTGAGACCCAGCAGATGGTGGGGCTGAGGAGGCTGGGGAATGGACCTGGGCCCTCTTCTCCACAGAGCTGGGCTCCAGCTTCTCTGAGTCCAATTCTCCACTTTACATCCTCTATGCAGTCCTTTGAATTTACCTGCTTCTCTATCTTGAGGCTGGAGGGGAGCAAAATGGAGAAATTGGGCTGAGCAGGATGGAGATCAAGCTTACTTGTTGCCTGTGTGACTTTGAGGGAGCCACTGAACCTCTCTGAGCTGGTTTTCCGATCTATTAAATGTGCTTGAGGAGCATAAATGACTCCTTCACAAAAGTGCTGTAAGAATTAAATGAGGTATTATATGCTATGGGTATATTTGTGTACATTATATAGGTATATATGTGTGTACACACTTTCATTGTGTGATATAAAGTCAACCTTTATTTTTTATTTTGTACCAGGATCAAACTCGGGACCTTTTGCTTGTGAGGCAGGCTGAGGGAATCCCTGGCCCAAAGTCATATTTCTTGTTGTTGTTTTCTGGGGATTAAATCCAGGGCCTTCACACTTGTGCTTTAACTCCAGCCCTTTTTAGTCTTTATTTTTGTCAAGGATACTCACTAAATTGCCCAGGCTGGGCCCAAACTTGCATGCTTCCTATCTCATCCTCCCAGAGTGCTGCAGAGGTTTGCACCACCATTTTTGGCCTATAAAGTCCTCTGGAACACACAAGTATTGAGTATAAGACCATTTCTCTTAGAGGAAATCCACAGTTGGTTTCCATCGAGTCTCTGGTCAGATTTTCATCAAGTGTGCGGCTCTCTGGGGGGACCCCGTCCCGCGGGGAATAGGAGGTGAGAGCCGCCTCTTATTCGTGGGTCATCAGAGGCCGATCCGATCTTGAATGTCTGTGGAGGAAATCTTTAAGAAGTTAGAGTACACGGCCCAAGTCTGGTTTCTGATCAAAGGCGCTTTATTGGCTCAGCAAAACGATTATATACTGTTATCCCAGGGGGAAGGTTCAGCAAGCTTATTGGACAGTTCAAACAAATCCTCTACCAATCACATGAGTCATTCAAGCATTTAACCATAAAGGGACAAAGCACTTAGCAGCATACAGCAGTCAGTATTTTACCAAATGTGGGGAGGGGTAAGTGGGAAGGCGTACATCAACAATTAACCCTATGCAATCTTTAACTTAACAATCTCTAGGGGCAAGCAGGACAAGGAAATACCACCGGCCTCCTGCTCCAGATCCCGTGACCCTGTGGTTAGCACAAAGGGCTATTTTTTCTGTAAGATTTCCTGTTTGCCCAGGGGCTAGACCTGCCAAAAGTTACGTATGTAGTCTAGTGGGATTTTTCCACCGAGGCAAAGGCTAAGGTTGAGGGCAGCCATCTTATGCAGGCCCTAGCAGTCTCTCACACAAGTGATCGATATATAACCTTGATTCATGTGTGTTTCTATTTAAAGACAACTGATATATTGGGGATACACTGGCTATAACTACAATTCCTGGCCAGATAAAGCTTTTCTACCACACATATTTTCTCCATGAGTTACTTGATGGGCTTCTCACCTGTAGGAACATGAGCCTGCATGAGACACTACACCTGGGGGCCTTTCTGTTTTAAGTGGTGCTAAGGCTCAAAACTTGGGCCCTTCCCATTGCACTACACTCCGAGTGGGGCCACTTAAAAAGTGAAATCAACAAAAAGGACAAAGGTGTGAAAATGTGACACTAGACAGACCACGCAGAGGATACCCATTTTCAGCACAAGAGTTGAAAAGTGCAGGCAGAGGGTCACCTTGTTCAAACTCGGCTGGAAACATGGCAGTGACAGACCACTCTGGTGCATCTGCCCTTCTGCACACAAGTGTGTAGACACTGATGGCACCAGTGCACCAGCATTGATTTGGGGGGATATAAATAAGTTTTTACAAATAAGTCAGCAAGTGGGAAAATTTGCAAATATAGAAGATTGAAAGTGCAGAAAATACAAAGATGAAACACATAATAATCATGTTGGCTCACTGAGATCAGCCTATAATGTGAGGGTAGGGTTGTTTTAGGGCTTATCTTATGTAAGCATGCAAATCTTTTGACAGTACTTGGCATATGATATCAATTCAATAAAGGCTAGGGTTTTGCTCTATTTAAGTGCCAGGGGCTTAAGGGTTAGGGATGTAGATGTAGCTCAGCCTGGGCAACTTAGCAACTTAGTAAGACCCTGTCCTAGATAGATAAGAAAGATGGGAAGGAGGGAAGGAGGGAAGGAAGGAGAGAAGAAGGGAGGAAGGGAAGGAAGAAGGACTGGGAGTAACCCAGTATGAAGACCATAGGTTCAATTTCCAATACCAAAAATAAACAAATAAATAAAAAGAATTTGGTCCTGGCCCTCACTTGACACATGACTTCAGGGTGTGTTTAACCTGAATTGATTTACTAGAATTTCTGTTGTTGTTTTTGCGAGCCTCTGAGAAAATGCCATTGAGGAACCCTAACATTCTGCAATATGTTAAAAAGCAAATATCTTGGGGTCACTGGTTTATATGAAAAATTACTTTGGAAAGTATAAGCATGAAGGTATATTTCTAATTCTGTAATGACTACTGTCTCTTACCTTGGTTGACTGGAACTAAGCCAGGAGGCACCAGCCAGTGGCTCCATCAGTGCATGGCTGGTGAGCGAGGTCAGCCTTCCAGAACATTCTAAAACAAATCTACCCTACACCCTGCATCAAGCCCACAGGCATTTTCACTATTTGTTTTTAAACTTACTGCAAATGTCATGTGTGTATTAATCATGGGCCTCAAGCATGCTAAGCATGAGTTGTGCCCCCATTGAGCCTATAATTAGTGTGTGTGTGTGTGTGTGTGTGTGTGTGAGCACACATGTGTGTGATGTGGAGGACCAAACCCAGGGCCCCCGCACATGCTCAGCAAGGGCGTCTCCAGTGAACCAAGTCCTCAGCCCAACAACCATCCTAAGGTGAGTGACACACAGAAGCCCCATTCTCCTGTCCCCTGGGGCAGGATGGGGTGCAGTCCCTCTTGCTTCACATCCTCTTCCTCCCTGCCACATGCTGTGGGACCACTTACCTCCCTGGCAGCAGCCTTCCTGTCCATACCAACAGGACTGCAGCTATACTATTGGCACAGCAACCTTTCTGCTCTACTGTCGCGAACCGGTGACGCAGAGCACTGTCCCGCAGTGCCTCAAACCTGAAAGAGCAGCGGGGTCGAGATGGGGCAGAGAGAAAGGAAGGATGCCAAGACAAGAGTCTGATCAAGGCGATGTTTATTGCAGGCAGGCATCAGCCTTTTAAAGGAAAAGACCGAACTATTATGGGCTAGGATTACCATAGTAACCTCAATACATGCTCCTATAGATAACATCAGATCTTTAGCATAACAAAATGGAGTTAACAGCACCTGACTCCTACAGTTCTTTGGCTGTCCGTGTTTCTCCCGTGCAGGGTCAAAACAAGTTTAACATGTGCAGTCCTTAAAAAGGAACTAATGTTGTCTTTCAAAAAGCCAGTGGCTCATGGCTGGCTTCCCACACTCTACCACTTCAGGAGCTGCTGCTGCTGCCTTTTTGAAGAAGCAGCAGGGAACTCTGGCATGGCTAAACTCAGGAAAGGAGGAAACCAGGCTAATGTTAACCTTCCCAACCCCCATACTAGCCTTCCAGAAGATTCCCTGGTTTCAGCCCCACCCCTTCACTACACTTGGACCAATCAGGGCCCTGTATTTGGCCCAATTACAGGCCCAGAGCTATTATATAAAACAAGCTCCCCACACATTTCTCAGATTAGTCTAGCTGGCCATTGTCTATCCACTGTGCTGATCAACCTGGGAAAACCCTAGGAACAATGCAGAACCAAGGCATAGGTCTTAATTTGGTCAAATGGTAAAATTAGTTTAGCTAAGTGTTCTAAGTAATTTTTCTAGTACTAGAAATAGAACTCAGAGTCTCCTGTGTGCTAAGCAAGTGCTCTATCATTGAGCACTGGTCCTTTTTTTAATCTTTAATTTTGAGACAACATCTAAATGGCTAAATTGCCCAGAATGGGCTTGAAGTTTTCATCCTCCTGCCTTAGCTTCCCCAAGTATTTTGGACACACTTTTTTTGGCATTGAAGATTGAACCCAGGTCTTTGTGCACGCTAGGCAAGCACTCTACCATTAAGCTATATTCCTAGTCCTTATTTATTTATTTATTTATGCTTATTTATTTTGGTTTTTTGAGACACAGTCTCATTACGTAGTTTGGGCTGGTCTTTAACTCACTGTGTAGCCCAGGCCGGCCTAAAACTAGAAGTCATCCTCCTGCCTCAACCTGTCAAGTGGTAGGATTACAGGCTTGTGCCACCACCCCTGGCTTAATTTTTACTTTGAGACAAAGTCTTGTTAAATTGTCCACAGATTTTCCTGCCTCATACTCCTAAGTAGCTGGGATTATAGGCATGCACCACTGCACTGGGCATATTTCTTTATAAATACTGTCTGAGTTTTAAAAATAATGTAGACAGGCTTTTTAAAAATGACATAAGACATTTGTGTGGCATCCCAAACATAGAGATGTGTGGCCATGACATCTCAAGGTAGATGGGCAGAAATCTTGAGCTGGGGAGTAGGGAAGGGAATACTTGGCAAAGTCTGGAAACATTTTTGGGTGTTTCAGCTGGAAGAATGTAGTGAACATGTAAAACATAGGATTTTGTGACCCACAAAAAGCAGAATTAAGCAAAGTAAAACTAGAGTGAAATTAAGTGAGACTTGACAGCTGACAGCTTGGAAGCTGACAGCCTGGATGCTGAGTGTTAAGACAGATAAGAGTTTGCTGTGACATGCGGGGAATTCCCCCCCCGACCGTGTGCCATGACACATGACTGCTGTGCCATAAGATAGAGGTTGAG
>NW_022900936.1:72627039-72657913 GCF_012274545.1 Fukomys damarensis | reverse complement strand
CTGCTGAAGCTCTGCTGAAGCTCTGCTGAAGCTCTGCACGAGATGCTGACACGCTGTACCTGATCCTGACTGCCGAGACATCGAAGTCGCAGCTCGACCCTGCGAAGCCTGAGACCAGACTACATCTACCAGGTCGTATGCCCTCACCTATAGCATGATAGTATTTATGATTGTGTTAGAGATATTATGGGCTGGCATTATTTCTGGATTGCGCTGGCAATTGTAGTTGTATCCTTTGTGTGGGCCTGTATTTGTATTGTTAATGAGAGTAAAAGCATTGATCAAAACGAAAGAGAATTGGCAATCATTGATGCGCTGACCTGTGATCCCGAAACGCAAATCGGTGCTCGCGACAAAGAAGGGCACCACTGGCATCCAGTAGGCAGATAGAATTTGAGGCCAGCCTGGGCTACATAGTAAGACCTTGTCTCAAAAAGTCGGGTGGGGCAGAGGGAAAGTAAAGAAAAGGGAAAGGAAGAGAAAGAAAGAAGAAAATGAGTAGAGGTTGTATGAAAGCGCCTCTTGTTTCTGAGCTTTCCTCAATAGGCCCTACACACCCACCCAGGAGGAGGTAGAAAGGGTCCAGCCCCACTCCAGGCCATGCCAGAGCAGGCAGAAGTAGTAGGAGTAAAGGGACAAGAAGGCCCATGCTGCAACCCACCCAAAAGGACAGCAAGCAATGTTGAGGCCTTGTTGAAATGGAAAATGGAAAAGTTGCTTTGGGACATAGCGAGTTCCCTGAAAAGTAAAACAATTATCATGTGATCCAGCTATTCCTCTCTGACCCAGATACCCAGAGAAGAAGAAACATATGTTTGTAGGGAATAGTGAAAGGGGACATTTCGGGGACCTCTGCAGTAAGTCCTAGTCTCCTGTGAGCCAAACAGCACAGGGTGAATTGATTTATTAAACAGTAAAGTAAGAAAAAATGAGACAGAGAAGAAGCTGAGCTTTGGGCCTGATCAATGTTTGCTCTGCAGATGACTCAGAGGGCAGTGGGTTTGGTACTTCAGGAGTAGCAAATGTAACAAGTGGCTCAGAGGACAGCCAGGGGTGAAAATCCTAGAACAATGGGGAACTATGCAGGTGAAGATTTTGTTCCTCCCCAGGATGTCTTCAGCTGTTTCTTGCCCTGGAGCATTACAGCATTACTGGGCCATTGGAGTTATGCCTGGACATGTCATAGCTGGCCTGTAGGAAGGAAAACTAGGCCTAATCACAATTCTAAGTATGAAATGATTTTTACCCCAAATTATGTAGAATTGCTCCTGACATATGTTCACATATGTTCATCAAAGATGTCTAGACATATATGTTCACAGAAGCATTATTCACCAGAGCCAAAGAATAGCAACATTACACATGTTCACAAACTAATGACTGGATAGAAAAAAATGCAGCACAGCCATAGCATGGAATACTGTTCAGCCTGAAAAGGAAGTTCAGATAGAGTACAACATAGATGGCCCTTGAAAACTTTATGCTGAGTGAAAGACCCCAGATACCAATGGCCATGTATTGTATGACTCCATTTACAGAATGAGAATTAGTGACTGCCAAGAGCTGGGTAACGGGGAAATGTGAGTGACTACTGAGTGTGGGCTTTCTTTTCATGAAACACATTCTGAAATTAGATGGCTATGACAATTCCCCAAGATTAAAACTGCTGATTGCATACTTCTAAAAGGTGAATTTTATGGCACATGAATTATCTTGATCTTTTAATGGTAGGAGGTGCCATATGGCCAGGTAAGCTTCATCTCCAGGGAGTGCTGGACACCCCCAAACTAGCACAATAGACAGGGGGTGGGACAGCTGGGAGCCACTGGCCCAGTGGTGCTGATAGGGGAGGGAAGGAGGCTGGGTGTTTTGAGAAAAACTCTAGGTAGTCAGGGGGCTCTCGCTGAAGTTTAATAGACAGGCTGTCTCTAAAAAGATGAAGACCACCTTGTGCGAGGATGGACTAAAGACCCCTTTCAGTCTCTGGTCCTCTGAACCTGCCTTGGTTTCTCCTATACCTAGAGTATTCTCCACCTGTGCCTTGTCCCACAGCCTCCTATGTAGCCTGACAGCCTCTGCAGCTCCAGATGCTTTGTCCCTCCCACAGCCCATAGTATCGAAGATGAAGCCCAACATTACTTAGATGAAGCAGTGGAAGGAGACTTCTTTCTGGAGCAGGTGCTGAGCTCCACTGTTGTCTGTGCATTTCCAAGGGAGCATGAGGTTGGGATGATTTAGGGCTCATCAGACAGAGATGGCAAGATAAAGAATGGCAAAGCATTGGTCAGGGAGGTAATCAGACTAGCTGAGTGTCTTACTAGTAATGACTGATTAGGATTCCATCTTCCCACAAGACCAGGGGCAGAATGTCAATATCCCTGGGAAAGACACTCTCTTGGAAAGACTTAATGGGAGATGCACCAATATGTCAAAAGGACAGGGGAAGGATTCCTAATCATGACCCCATACCATTTTATTTTTCAGTACTGGGGACTGAACCCAGGGCCTTGGCACTGAGCTACATCCTGGTCTTTTTTATTATTTATTTATTTATTTATTTTGAGACAGAATCTCACTAAATCACTAAGTTTCCCAGGCTGGGCTCACACTTGTGATCCTGAGATTACAGATGTGTGCCAGCACAAACACCTGTGAACTTTAAGAAAGGAACATGGCTGCTGCAATGGGAAGCCATGCTGGACCCTGGCCATCATATGCCAATGTTTGTACAGCACTATTAGGGGCTAAGAGCTCTGTACTTTTCACCAAGACCCTTTCCCTGGCTGGCTCCAGCTCTAAGAAAGGAAGATGGCTGCTTCAGCCTAACAAGCAATCATTCATTTTAGAAGGCCTAAAATTAACCAGAGAATCCATTCTTTGAGGGAACCCATTCAGAAGACAGACTAACTTCAGTCTTGGCTCAGAATCTGTGAGAACAAATCTCTGAGAAGTTGGAAAACCTTAATCTTCCCCATCTCCTCCTCTAGAGGCAGGTGGCAGAGAAGGACACATGAAGATCATCCCCTTCCTGCTTCCCTGGGTTTAAGTCCTTTCTTCGTGGAAAGCTGTCCAAGTAATTAACAGAAGTAATTAGGGGTCAGATGGTTGCAGATGGAAATCACTCAGGATCCAGCAGCTGATGCCAAGGCCAGCAAGGTCAGGGAGACAGACTGGACTGGATGGGACACAGCCATCTGCAAAGCCTTGCTCTCCCTGACTCTCAAGAGGAAAGGCCAGATGTGAGGTCTAGGGGTCACATCTGTAACCAGCAGGCTGAACTATGACAAAGATGGGCAACTCTTAGAGAGAAGTTGGTCCCTGACATCACCAGAGCCTTGGGCTCAGAACTGTATCCTCTGCGAGGCAGTAGAGATTTCCTTTTAATGTACTCAATACATATCTTCCTAACCACATTTCTCACATGGGGGCCTTCAAATCCTTGCATGGGATAAGAAATTTACCATCTATCTATCCCTCCATTCATCTTCCACCCACCCACCCCCAACTTACCTATCCTTTAGCTCCCCCACCCATCCAGCCCATTCATCCACCTGGCTTCCTACCTCCCCATCCACCCACCCATCACCCACTTCACAGTGTTCATCAGATTCCCGCCAAGCTCCAGGCAGTCTAGGCTGCAGACACACATGAAAAGAAGACAAACACAGCCTTGCTCTTGAAGCTTATTATCCACTGAGAGGAGACAGAATGCAAGAGAGCAGACATGACCTAAGAGGCTCACAGTCAGGAGCACTGCGAGGAGAATCACACAGGGAGTAAGGCACAGGAGGGGCATATAGGTGGTGCTCTCTAGAAACATGGGATGGGGGAGGCTAGGATGAGATTAGATGAGGAAGGTGTCAGGAATTTACTAGAGGACTTGGCTCATGTGGTTTGGAGGTTGAAATTGTGAGGTCCTACTGCTGCCATTTGAAAGCTGGGGACCTAGGGAAGCCAATGGCTCAGCCCAGGCCCAAAGGCCAGAGAAGCAGGGGAGGTGGCAGTGCAAGTCCTGGGTCTAAGAGCTGGAGAACCTGGGGCCTAAGGGCAGGAGAAGAGCATCTCAGCCATGGAAGACAGAATCAATTCACCACATCTCTGCCTTTGGGTTCCTAACCGACTGAGTGGTATCTGTCCACCCGGGTGACTGCTCACCGGTGCAGATGCTTCTTCTATATTCACCCTTACAGACACATCCAGAAATGATGTTCTGCCAGCTTCCCTTGTGTCCTTTAGCCCAGCCAAGTGGCCACCTAATTAACCACTACAGAGGGGTCAGGTGAGGGTTTCTTTGGCTGGGATGGGCAAGAAAGGACTCATTGAGATGGCAGCTTTTACAGGGTGACCTGGATGCCAAGAAAGAGTAACAACCTAGGGAACATCCAAGACAGAGAGGACAGCACGGCCAGAGTCTTGTGGCTGAGATAGGCTAGGGCCGTGGCAGAACAGAGGAGGGGCCAGGCTGAAGGGTGAGAGGGACAGTTTTAGGTAGAGGGGCAGAAGCAGGCTGGAGAAATTCAGGCCATCAGGGCAGCTTCACAGCTCAAGGGCTCCTCTCCGTGGCCCTTAAATGCCCAAGTAGAGAATGGGCACTGTGATGTTCTGATTATTTTGTCACACTAGAATCCTGAAACTAAGGGATAGTAGCACCCCCATCCAAATTTTCAATCACCTACATCAAACCACCTTCCGAAAACATTAAAGTGAAAGTTCCAGAAACAAACAATTCATTAAAAAAACTAGTGTATTATTATAATTTTTCTATTTTCTTTGCTTTCTTTTTTTGTGACAGGGTCTCACTGTGTAGCCAGGCTGCCCTTGAACTTACTGTACAACCCTGGCTGGGGCCAGGGGTTTAGCTCGGTGGTTCCACCGCCTGCCTCGCAAGTGCAAGGTCCCAAGTTCAATCTCCGGTACCAACAACAGCAAAAAAAAAAAAAAGAAAGAAAGAAAGAAAACAAAAAACAAACAATCCAAGCTGGCCTCAGGCTCACAGTTATCCTGCCCTGTATGCCACCATGCCTGGCAATTGTTCTATTTTATTAATGGTATTATTGGTAATCTTCCCGTGCCTAATTTACAGGCTAAACTTTATCATAGGTTTGTTTGCATAAGACAAAACAATATATATAGTACATATGGCTCAGTATTATCTGTGCTTTCAGACACCACCTCCAAGCAAATCCTCCACAATGGGCTGTGGGGCAACCTTAGTACTGCTCCCAAATACTCTGTAAAAGAGCTTCCTCAGTGTTCAAGGCTTCTGAAAAGAATGACCACAACAAACTTCAAAGTAGGCCCAGTGCCCAGCCCCTCAGTCTGTGTGGCTTTTTCAGGCTGAGAGCTCTGTGTGTGTCCCTCTGTTTGTGCCACAGTTGAGGACGCCTGCAGTCTGGTGTGGCCACAGTGGTGGCATGTAGTTATGGTGACACCCATGAGCTCGGGCCTCATGGAGCTTAGAGTCTGGCAGGGTCTCTGGGGTCAGGGAAGTCCACAGGGAGGAGGAGACCTGTTCTCTGGTAGAAGTCCCTGATTTTCTTACCCTCCCAGGAAGCAGTGTGAAGGGTGTAAAGAGGGAAGAACAGTGTAAAGAGTAGAATGCACTACATTAAAAACTGCATAACACCATTCCCCACACAAAACAGAGCAGACCAGGATGACGTAACTCAACAAAATATTGCAGCCCCATTAATGGAGTAGAAAAACAGTTTTTTTACCCAAAAGAGTAAGAGTGATATCTAACCCAACAGATCACCCTATGACACGTGTAACCCTGTTATCTAAATCCAATGTGTGAAACCCTATGACGTGTGCAGCTCCAATATCTACTCAAACAGCCCCAATATGTGTGAAGAGATAAAACCCAAACCAGTGCCACAGACCCCCAGTTAGAATGGTATAAAAGAGAGAGAGCAGAAGACCAGCTCGTCCCACTCGGTGACCGATCCAGCTCAACAGCAACCTGCCAGGTGAGATCTTGGACGAGACCTCTGTGGAGACATTGGACGCCTGCCTGGAGTGGACCCCGGGATAGAGGAGGAGGAAACTGGGTCAAACACCACAATCATCAGGAAAGGAAAAACAAAGTCTCACCCCTTGGACTTGTGCAGGTACAGGGAGTGGCAACTGGCAGGTATGAATTAATATATTTGATGTGTGACATATATAATATACATAAAAAAGCTATTTGGCTTTTTTATACTGTCTCGACCTCCAGTTAGTGCACACTCCTGCTTGTGACAAACAGGTGTGCTCACCCTGCTTAACCTGAGAGGAGGGGGCTAGGGCCAGATAAGGGGAGAGATTGTGGATGGGGGGAGACTGGAGAGAGAAGTGCCTAGTTCCAGGGCCCTGGTTCTCGGCCTGGCAGTGGGACTAATTCTGACCCCAAGGAGAAGCCACGTCCCAGAGAAGCAGGGTAGTCCCTGGTGATAAAGGCTGAAAAGAAGCTCTCTGCCTTATCGTCTCCAGGGACAGACAGCTTGAGTCAGACCCTGGAGAGCCAGAGCAGGGTTCAGGGCAGCCATACAGTCCAAGGCTGGAGTGACTTCTTGGCTGACAATGGCCACTTAGTTCACATCTGGGCTTTGCTTCAGAAAGGTGCCCATCCCTAGAAATACTTAGGGTCAGGGACTGAGCTCCCAGAGGTAAAACTGCTGCGGTCATGTTAGGCAGAGAGTTAGTCATGAGCAGGCTGGAAACAGGTGGCTGGGGCTACTTCAACAGCAAAGAAGATATGAATTTCCTTTGTAAAGCCCAGGGCCCATATAAAGCTCAGACCTTTGGAAAAAGGTTAGAAAGACTTTGAGATCTCAAAGCAAACTCAACAGAGACATCCATTTACCTAAAGTGTAAACAGAGACCTGCTTCTCTCTGAAGCAGGTAAACACAGCCCATTCTGTTTGCCCAAGACCAGTAACACAGTTGGGGATCACTCATGGGAGGCGGGATCCCGGCCCCTTTCCCACTGCTCTTTAAAAGCACGATTTGCATCCCCAGCCCCCTGCCCCTGGGACAGCCAGGGACTTCAAAGCCATTTTTGCTATGAATTGTGACATCCTTCGGGCCTGCAGATACCCAGGCAGTAACTGAAAGCAGAACAAAGTTTGGCCTTCATCTTGTATTCTTTGTTGCTTCAAAGTTTGGGTCAAATGTCTTCTCAGTTTAGCATTTAGATATGCAAATCACTCAGGGGGTGCCTGTCTAAAAGTTGGTAAGCCAGGGTGCATTTTCCCTAAATTTAATAATCTCACACCCTTCAAGACTGAGGACACCAGGACAGGTTATTTTCAGCTATGCCTGAGAAGTCTCTAGCCACTGTCCTGAACTTGCGAACACCTGGGAATGAAGCCACCCTCCAGCCACAAAGATTCCAGGACTGAGATATAAATTAGCCAGAATTTGCACGTGGCCAGTTTGAACCCCATACTGAATTGTGCCCCCTCCAGCTACCTAAGCTGGGGTCCTTTCCTATCTTCCCTGGAGCTTTCCAATTAAAACTTTTTCTATAAAATTGTGCTTTTGTTTTAATTTCCACTGTTACCAAAAGCAAAGACCCAATCTAGCCGGCAGCAAAACCTTTCATCCAGGCCTAAGGGATGGTAGGGAGAATTGATGTGGCCTCATTTGTTTGCCCAGTGCATGGAAGCAGCCTTGGTCTACGCTGGTGGTGGAGCTCGAGGGCAGCCTGTTGTTAAACCACCCCACTGGGCTGGAAGAGCCAGATATGATGCTGAGATTTGGCACCAGGCTTCCACTCTCCTAATACCTCCTCCCCATCTTCTGGACACCTGAAGAAGCTCTGGGGCCCCTGCTAGGGCCCTCAGGGGTGAGAACAGGAAGTGGTGGGGAGAAGCCCACCTTTGCAGGTGAGCCCTCTGTTATTTTCCCTGAATCTCACCAGCTCTGCAGAGAACTCAGTGACTATTCCACAAAGGAGGGTCGTTGCCCCCCAGGGGTCCCGGAGCACAGCCAAGGGCACTAAGCTGAGGACAGTGCCTCCCCAGTCGGGCAGCTAGCCCTCCACTGCCAGAGGGCTCCTTTGGAGTTGACAGGCCTCTGCTCCACCGTTAGATTTATCCACTCTCACTGAGTGTCCAACTCTGGAAGGATGATTCTTAGAAAACCAGCTCCCAGCTTAGGTTCCAGTGAAACCCAGAGAACAAGAGTTTTCCACCAATGGTTCTGAACATGGCTGTGAAGTTTTATCAAAAAAGAACTTTGTATTTTTTGCCCAGGCCAAAATATAATAATTCACTTATACCTGGAAAAGGTATGTTTGAAAAAAACAAACAAATGAAAAAACAGATTGCATTTGCCAATAGCAGTGAACAGTACGTTTTCCTTTTTAAACTATCCTTTCTGTGCAAAACCATGTAAAGTTCATATGTGTGTTTATTATCCAGGACTAAAGAACAAAGCAACCTTATTGCCGGCAGGCAAAGGAAACCCATGAAAGCTGCAGGGGTTTGCTTCAGAGAAGACTCCTTGTACAGGGTTTAAGCCTACTGCTTTGCAAATAAAACTACTTACCCTGCAAGGCCACTAGAGGCCACTAAAAGGACTTACAGCCAAAGTACAGGGCTGGCCCCTGCCTTAGTTGGTGTCAGGATAGTAATGAGACTCACAGTCATGATGTGCTCCAGGTTTCATAGAGGTGAAAGAGAAGCTGTCTCCAGCCCCTGACTGCACGCTGAATTAATGCCTGTGACTTTGACCATCTGGATCTCAGAGGGTGGGGGAGAAAGAAAGAGTGGCCGGGAAGCACAGAAAGTGTTCGGTATGCACAGCCTGTCCTCCTAATGAGAGCTCAGACTTAGACACCAGACACTCATTTATTCTGGCTCTGTCACTTCCGGCACTCTGTCTACCTTCCCTGAAACCCAGTTTCCTCATCCACAAACTTGTGAATCTTCCAGGTCTTCCCTGGCGTTGTGAGAATGCATACATAGGGCTCAAGCTTGCAGAGGGGTGGGCCAGACTTGTAATTCATTGCTCTTTCAGCCAATTGGGGGGCTGGCTGTGTCACCACTATATGTATTGTTCTACACACTGAGGACACAAGGTTCCTGCCCTCGGGGAGCTGAAGTACTAGTCCTAGGAGGTAGACAGTGAACACATACACAAGCAAGAGGGTTATGTCAGATCTTGGCATGTGCTGTCCAGAAGACAGGGTAGGAGAGTGGGATGGAACTGAGATCCACGGACACTTGCAGAGATGTAGGAGAGGAGCTTTTACTTTGTTGTTACTGAGGATTGAATCCAGGGACGTTGCTACATTTCCAGTCTTTTTCATCTTTTATTTTGAAACAGGGTCTTGCTAAATTGCCCAGACTGGACCCAAACTTGTGAACCTCCTGCCTCAGCTACCCAGAGTTCTAGTATTACAGGTGCATGCCACCACAACCAGCTCCATCTTTCTTATTTCATATATAACCACAGTGTTTGGACTGTAGTACTCAATAATTATGTGTAGAAGCAAAGACAGAAGGGAGCAGTGAAAGAAGGAAACATAAGACATACTGTGAGCTCAAAGGAGTAGGTACTGAACCTGGTCCCCCAAAGAATCCCAGGAGCTACTTGTGAGCTCGGCCCCATCTCCCGGGCCCAGTCACTTCGTATCACCACCGGGGCACATGTCTTGCTTGTTTCATACTGTCTCCAACTAAAGTACTGCATGCCATGTCCTGGAGAGCTCTGCCTGTCACAGCCTATGTACCAAAGAAATGTCACATTCTCCCCGAGGCTACTGATGCAGGTCATTCAGAGGCCAAATCTCAGTGGGAATTTTTTTCTTTTTGTCGTATCCGGGATTGAACCCAGGGCCTTCTCACTGGGCTACATCCTCCACCTTTATCCTTATTTTTTGAGACAGGGCCTCACTAAGTTATTGAGTAGCCCTGGCTGGGCTTAAACTTGGCATCCTCCTGCCTCAGCTCCCCAAACAACTGGGATTACAAGTATGTGTCATCATGCATGGCTCCAGTGAGGGTTTTGTACAAGGAGAATGACATTTTATTGGCAGACATTTTATTGGCCCAGTGGAGCCTGCTAATTGGAATGCAAAACCACAAGTTCTACAATGGACACACTGGAACCAGACCAGCACAGAGAGCAACAAGTGTTAATGGCCAAGGAGAGACTCGGACTGCACTCCAGGGGAAAAGGGGCTCTGAGCAAAGTGACTTTGCTCTGATCCAAGGTGCTGCCTCTTAGAGTTAGGACCAGGGTTTGAGTTATGCCAATAACTGTGTTTCAAAATTTACCAACCAATCCTGTAGCTGGTTCTTAGCTTTTACTTTGGCACCATTTTAGCTGAATACTTGGCTGCTATCAAAAATTACCACAGGCTGCATGACTTATAAACAGCAGACATTTATTTCGCACAGTTCTGGAGGCTGGGAGTGGATGGGCCGGGCTTAACATAGCTGGGATCTGGAGAGGCCCCTTCCTGGTTCAGAGATGGCCAGCTTCCTGCTGTGTCTACCCCTGGTTCTACAGAATCCAAAGATTCTCCACCCCATTCCAGAGGGTGCTGTAATCACATCCCAGAGGCCTCACCTCAAAATACCACCCCACAGGGGGTGGGGGGCACAAACATTGTCTACTGCGCAGAAATTTATTTGTTCTTGTATAAAATTTCAAGGTTGCTGAGCCTACGATATAAAGAGGAGACTTCCTGCCCCCCAGAGAATGGTCTGAACTTGACCCTGAATCTCTGCTGATAAGCTGCTGTCACTCAGGAGGAAGGAGATGGCTCATGGTCTTCTAGTGCAGGTCAAAGACCAGCACAAGCATCCTTATAGTTGGAGGCCACAAATCCACGTCTCCATGGGAGAGTTCCAGCAGGCAGCCATGGAGGTGACCTGGCCACTTTTTTCCCAACACACATCTCTGGCCTGAGTGGACTCTGCTAGGGAACCATGCCTCCCTCCTTCCTGGGCTTCTGCAAGATGCTGATTCTGAACTCTGAGGTCCAGGCCCCAGTGGGCACTGGGGTCCCAGACACAGAGCAGGCTCTGTCCACTCACTAGCATTGGCTGATACTTCTCTGTATTTCCCCCTCTAACAGAGGCAACACTGGTAGGGACAGGACAATGAGGAACAAACAGAAGAGGGACTCAGTCATCCTCATCCTCATCCTCATCCTCGGTGTCTTTGTTGGGGGCACACCTCTGGAAGCACTGCACCACGGTGGCCAGGAAGAAGCTGGAGATGATTGCGGCGATGGAGACAGCAACGCCTGAGAAGATGATGATAAACAGGTCCGTGAGCGATAGGCTGAACTTGCACTCACTGAAGCTGGCCTCAGACAGCTCATGCAGGGCCACCCTCCGGCTCTCAGTGGGCAGAGAGCACTGGATCTGGTCCAGGCCTGTGGGGAGAAGGCAAAACAAGACAGGTTCAGGACAAGGCCCAGGACTGCCCAGCAGTTCCTAAAGTGAGTGCTTCCCATGGTAGCAGAGCAGGAGACCCCCCACAAAAGAAAACGGGAAAAGCTGGTCTGGGTGGAACTTAAACCCTTTTTCTTCTGACTGAAGGTCTGGACTGAGGACTGAAGCCAGGGCCTCATAATTGTTAGGCAAGTCCTGAACCACTAGAGCTACATCCCCAGGTCTGAAATCTTTTTTTTTCAGAACATGCTGGTCTTTTTTTATCTTTATTAAATTGATTGGTACACATTAGGTATATAATACAGTTATGGTCATCATTGGGATCTTGTACCTATACATGACTTATCAGGTTCTTATTTTTCCCCATTCCCCAGCCCTCCCTTCACCCCCTCCACCCTTCCCTGTTTACAAAGACATTGTTTCTATGTTTTTCCTTTTCACATATTTTTTCATTTCCCTTTTTACCTTTCCCCTACCCCTCCCACTTACTCTAATCTTTTAGGATTTTCTTCCTATTACACAATATTCTATTATACATTTTTAATCATTATTTACACTTTTACTTTTTCACACCAGAAAATTATTCAGTATTTACACATGTGTAACTTATTAATTTCACTTAAGAGTGTGGCCTCAATGTGCATCCACTTAGCTATAAATCTCTCTAGTTTCTCATTCTTTATGGCTTTATGAGTAGTACTCCATTTTATTAAAAAACCACATCTTTTTTTTTTAGCCAGTCTCCAGTTGATGGGCAATTAGGCTGTTTCCAAGTTTTAGCTATTACAAATTGTTCCACTATAAACATGGGTGAGCATATATCTCTGTGGTATGATTCTTTTAATTCTTTTGGGAAGATACTCAGCAGAGGTATAGCTGGGTCAAATGGAACCTCTAATCCTAGTTCTTTGAGGTATCTCCATATTGATTTCCACAGTGCTTGCACCAGTCTGCACTCCCACCAACAATGAAGAAGGGTTCCTATCTCTGCACAGTCCCCCAAGCATTTGTTATTGGGTGATTTCTTGATAGCATCCATTCTTACTGGGGTGAGATGGAATCTCAGTGTTGTTTTCATCTGTATCTCTTGAACGACTAATGATGTTGAAAATTTTTTCATATGATTATTTCCTGTTTTTACTCCTTTGTCTGAGAAACGTTTGTTCATTTCAGATGCCCATTTTTTGAATTGGATTTTTATATTTGGAAGGTCTGATTTTTTTTAGTTCTTTATATATTCTAGATTGTAGACCTTGGTCTGAGGAATAGCTGGTAAAAATTTTTTGTGGGTTGTCTTTTAGCCCTGCTTGTGATTTCTCTGGCAGTGCAGAAGCTTTTTTAAAAGATGAGATCCTAATTGTTGATTCTCTGTGCTAGTTCCCTTGCTACTGAGTATTTGTTCCTAAAGTCTTCTCCTATGCTGATATCTTCAAGAGCTCTACCTAACTTATCTTCCAGAAAGTTTAGTGTTTCTTTTTTAATATTTATATCTTTAATCCACTTGGATTTTAGTTTAGAACATGGTGAAAGATACAGGTCTAGTTTTAATCTTTGACAAGTTGAAATCCAGTTTTTCCAACACCATTTATTAAAGAGGCTATCTTTCCTCCAGAGAGGGTGTTTGGCTCCTTTGTCAAAGATGAGGTAGCTGAGTACATTAGGAGATGTTTCTGCATCTTCTAATCTATTCCACTGATCCTTGGGTCTGTTTCTTTGCCAGTACCATGCTGTTTTTATCACAGTGACTTTGTAATATAGTTTTGAGTTAGGGATTGTGATACCCCCTGCCATGTCCCTGTTTCCTAGAATTGCTTTTGCTATTCTAGGTCTCTTCTGATTCCAAATGAATTTTTGGATTATTTTCTCTAGTTATATGAAATATACTGTTGGGATTTCAATACGGTTTGCACTGAATCTGTGTAGCAGTTTTTTGCTCATTACTAAGCTCTATTTACCCATCTTGACTAACACATGTACAACATAAACTATGTACAAGTCCAAGTGACTGCCATGATTCTACAAAGCTCAGAAATAAGAGAACATGTGAAACTCAGATGCAAGCCAGGTGTGATAGCGTATCCCTAGGCAGACGGATCACAAATTTGACACCAGCATGGGTAACATAGTGATATATTGAAATACTGTTTCAAAACATAAAGGGCTGCGAATTTTGCTCAGTGACAAGGCTCTGTGTTCAATCCCCATACTGCAAAAAGAACAAGAAAAAGTAGTTAGAGATAATAAGCTTAGTTCTTCTGTTTCTGATCTAGAAGAAGAAAAAGAAACAGTCACAGCAGTGGTAACAGTCACACTGAGCTTACTATGTGCAGACATTGCTCTAAGTACTGCACGGCTCAGTGGGGTTGGGAGTGGAGCACAGTGGAACACTTGCCTACCATGCACAAGGGCCTGGGTTCAATGCCTAACACTGCAAAGAAAAAAAGAAAAGCATTCGAATCTATATGCTGCGTAACTCTAATTCTCAAACACCCACATGAGATAGGTGCTCTTGTGCCCATTTTATGGGCAGGAAAACTGAAGCACAGTGTTATGGTGGCAAAAGTAGAATTTGAGGGCAGGCATCCAGCTCTAGAAGCTGACTCCCACTCTTGGGTTGTAAGGCGCCCTTCCCAGTGGAAGTAGCGGGAGATGTGAGGACATCATTTTTACTTTACACTCACCAGCCTTCAGTTGTGACTTATTCTGACTTCCTTTCACCTCCCAGGAAAACTTTCATTTGCTCTTTTTCAGGGCTCCCAGGTTTGAAAGAGCTGACCCCTCAACCTACTTCCAGCATTATCTGAAAGTCAAGATGACTTCCTCCCACCTGGCTAACTAGGCAGCCTGTTCTCAGCACAGTGCAGCCCTCAGATTACCCAGCACTGCCCCCCGCAACGCTTGGTGTCCTCATGCCTTTCCTTCTCCAGCTCAGCAACAGAAGGTAGAGGAAATGTGGCTGAGTTTCTCATTCCTTCTGTCCTAGCCCTTGGCTCAAGTTGTGCACAGCCAGCCTACTGATGCTTTCCTCCCCATGGGAACTGTTTCCTGGCAACCAGACTCCTCACTCTCTCCTCCCCCAATCAGGCCTGCTTTCTAGACCCAAGGACCTGGATAGACCAAAGCACTGGGGCCCCTCTGGTTCACACCCAATCAGTGTCTGACTGTTCCTTTTTCCTAAAGAGGCCCAATTTCTACTTACTTCTGAGCATTTTAAATGCATCTGAATAAAAGAGGAGTGCTTTCATCAAGAGTTACATGGGAGCTTCCTTGCAGGCATTGATTTCTTCAATGGAAAAGCAGCAAAATTAATCAACCTGATTCTTCTTAATAGTTCACCCCTGGCCACAGATATCATGGAAACAGCATGAGACATGAAACCCAGGCAGTTTCTAAAGCCAAGAGATTACCTGCAACCCTCAAGCTGGTAACAGGTTGTGATTTAGCCAGAGAAACATGCTAGAAATCCTCATCTCCCATGAGCAATTTTAACTAGAAAATAAGCACCACGTATAACTTGAGGCCACAGTGCTGCCATTTAAACCCACAATGCTCTTTGTACCTTGAGATCAGTCTTGGCATTTTTACAAAGCAACGATTTTAGAAAATGTCATCTCACATTTCTCTGTGGCTGGAAGAAAAGGGCTTGTTTGGAAAATGCCACACAGAAGCCCACCAGGGGCGGGGGACTGTGGGCTGGTGCAGAATGCACCTATCATGACAAAATCCACTGACTTAATGGCTTTCTGCAGCTCACAAAGGACAGGGAAATAGGACTTGGACAAAGAGTCAGCCAGGCAGACAACCCCACAGAAGGGGGCTGCAAAAACACCTGAGACTGAAGAGCTCTGGAGCTGAGAGGTCTGACTTTGGGGTCCTTTCTTCTCTCCTGCAGAATATTACTGCAGACCAGAGATTTTCAGTCTCAGCCCTGTGGACACTGGGGCTGCATGTTCCTTGGTTGGGAGGGGGTGCTGTCCCATGCCTAGAGGATGTTGAAGAGCATCTCTGACCTTTACCCACCAACACCCCCCTGCTTGGTGTGGCAGTCAACACTGTCTCCAGGTCTATCAATACCTCCTAGATGAGGGAAGACAGTCCCAGGGGAGATGACCACTGGTTTAAACTCAAATCTATACTAAGTAGGTGGTCCTCATGGACAGAATTTTTTTCTTTTTGGTGATACTGGGAATTGAATCTAGGGCCTTCACACCAAGCTATATCCCCAGCCCTTTTTTACTTTCTATTTTGAGACAGGGTCTCCTTAAGTTGCTAAGGTGCTTGAACCTGTGATCCTCCTGCCTCAGCATCCCTGGGTATTAGGATTACCAGCATGAGTTACCATGCACAGATTTCTCTGTAGCCTACAACAGGTAACAATTCTCTCCTTGGTCTAGGAATGAATGAATGAAGAGAAGCATGGAGTCAGAAAAGGAGGATATGCTGCCAGTTTCCTTACTGATGAGACCACAGGAGCCTCTAAGCTACCTTCCTGCCTCTACTTTCTAGGGCCCTGGTCTCCCTTTCTCAGCCCAAATGGGTCTTTTAGAGAGTATATCAGTCAGCTGTCCATCTCAGGAAGAAAACACCTGATGTACATAATTTAAAGGGGGAGAAGGTTATTTTGACTCATGGTTTCAGAGGTTCCCATCAATGGTGGGCTGGCTCAGAGGCAGGAACCTCATAATGGAAAGGAGAGGTACAGGAAAGCTGACCACTCCAGCATCTAGGAAGCAGACAGGTTGAGAAAGAGCCAAAGAGGCCCAGGGACCAGCTGCAATCCTCAGTCACACCCCCACAGCCCACCCAGACATACTCAGATGTGCCTTTTCAATCTCCTAGGAATCTCTCAAGCCAAGCAAGTTGATGATCAAGACCCACCGTCACACAGAAAAAACTATATCCTACTGCACTGCTCAACACTGTACCCCCTACCCACCCATCTCTCTCAAAATGAAATTTCCAGTCTTCACCACCCCCTGCACCCCTCCACTCTGCCTTGCTGCCTTCCCTCAAACACCTCTAGTACAACCCCAACCTTTTCATCTTACCCCTTTGCCTGCCCCCTCCATGTTCTTCAGGTCTCTATTCAGATGTTTCTTCTCTCAGAAATCTCTATTCTCCCACCTAAAGCCCCTTTTCTCCTTTCCCCCACCACCATTCTCTAACTCTGCCCCCAACCTGACATCCCCTGGCATCCCCTGTCATGCCATGCATGTCTGGTTTATCTTCCACTCCCCTGCCTTCCTCATCGCATGGCAGCTCTGTGAGGTTAGGCTGCCTCCTTCACTACTATATTCATGTACCCAGAATATGCAGACAATACTTTTGAAGGAATATATGAATAAAGATAGAGTCCAAGATGTGTGGGCACAGAAAGCTTCTCAAACCAGCTGCCCAGACAGTTAGATCGCCACCCAGTGACCCAGGGTTGGACAAGCCCCTCTACTGCAGGACAGAAGTCCTGTCCCCCAAATTTGCCAACAGATAGCTCATCACTCCATGGGAACAGAGAAGCTGTATACATTTCTCCCTCATGGGAGGTGGAAATTCTCATCACTCTTTGGAAATAGGTAGAGTGAGGCCAACCCAGCTAATCCTGTCCCAGCTACCCCAAGGCCAGAGAGTCCTCTGAGCACTCTCTACTGGTCACATTCCTTTAACTTATAAAATAAATTTAGCAGACACAGTGATCCTGGCTCACAAATAAAGAAAACAAACAAGTATATCACATGCTTAAAGTTGCCTGCTAAGAATGACAAAGCCAAGAGCTAGAAGCAGGAAATCTGTCCCTGGGCTGGTACAATTAGCCATTCCATCCCTCATTGTCTTAAAAATGATTACTCAAGTGACTGCTGGCATAGCAAGACCCAGAGGGACATGGAATAACACAAAGCTACACAGGAGACTTGTTCCTATGCCACCTCTGTGGCAGCCTGAGCTCAAGGCACCCAGAGGCAAGAGCATTGAGAGGTCATTCTGAACACCTTGGGTGTGGTCTTCACAAGAGCTGCTGTAACAAACCACACACTGGTTAGATTAAAATAAATGTATTGCCTCTTGGTTCTGGAGGCCAGAATTCTGAAATCAGAACCAAGGTGTCAGCAGTGCTGGGCTCCCTCTGAAGACTCCAAGGGAGAAGCTTGCTCTCTTCTGCCAGCTACTAGTGACTTCAGATGTTCCATGGTCTGTGGCTGCAACACTTCAGGCTTTGTCCACCTTCATGTGACCTTCTGCCTTGCCTCAGCTTAAAAATCTCCCTCTGCTGTTTTCCTAAGGATACCTGTGCCTGGATCTAGGCATTCCTGCCCTTAACCCAAATGGTCTTCTCAACAGATCCTCAACTTTAATTACATCTGCAGAGAAGATCTCCAAATAAGATCAGATGTTAAGACCTGAGCACGTCTCTCAGGAGGACACATTCGCTCCACTACCAGTGGCATCGTGTGATAGTCCAAGTTATCTGTGGACCGCACCTAGGTTTCTTTGGGCCACTTACATCTCACCCACTGGGTATGTCTCGGTATGACTTTCCTGTACAGGGTTCTGTACCTGGCCTTCACTGGGCCAGGTCTCTCTGTGTCTGGATACTGATCTTGAGCACACCACTGAAACAATGGCTAGTGCCCATTCAGTACAGCGGCCCCTCTGAAGAAAGACTGTGAGTGGGGTTCTGTTCTCTGGATGCCCAGAGCTGCCTTGGTTCTTTCTAGCTGTTTCTCTAACATGTGAATCATCTGACATCTGCAACAAGTGCCTTCCCTGCTTACAACAGCTGGCTTTGGCTGCTAATGTGAAAGAAGTGCCACAGATGGGCCCCTACACTGCCACCTCTGTTCCAAAGCCACAGATCATCCATTTCTAACCAGCTGCCCTACAAAACCACAAACTCGGTGGCCCGAGGGTCCCAGAAGGCAGTGGGAATGATGTGGGACAGCTCATCGCCCCCTGTGATGACACAAGCCAATGGGCAGCCCTCCTGGTGGGAAGACAGTTCTACCTTTATTTTGTGGTTGGTCTTCTCCAGCCCATGTGTACCATGGAGTAAGCTGGAGTGAGCCCCAGTTGGCTCTGGTAGAGCACAGACCATGGCTCCCCCTACCAATGTAAACTCAGCAGGGACCAACACCTCCCTTGGGCAGGGTAGCTTTGGGTCCTGCTATCACCACCTGCCAGGCTCCCTCCCCTTGACTGATGACTTCTGCCCAGCAGCTGCCACCTGAGCTGGAGAGAGTGGAGAGCCGCCATCCTCCGGAAATAGATGGTGATACAGCAGATGGTGGATTGAAATTAATCTCTCATCCCGTAGCTGGCCCTTTGCCAACCAAGTGACTTCAGCCAGGGATCTCTCCAGGCCTTTTCCCTGACCTGGCCTCCCAGGACTGCCCGGTTCAGGCTGGCTACAGGCTCTCGTAAGCACTTTTTGTTGCTAAAGATATATTTTTGTTTTCCTATGTCTGCACATAGGTAAAGCTTGCATACACCCTGAGACAACACAAATAAGCAGAAAGGGGACAAAAAAATACATAAATGCCATTAACATTTTGGTTTATACTGTTCTCAATATTTTTTCTATGTGTTTATGTATATAAAGCTACCAAGTAGAAATACATTCTGTTACTGAGTCTGATAACTTCCCTTTCCACTTCTAGCAGCTGTAGGGCATTCCCTTAGGTTGGATAGAGTGGCCAAGAATATTCTCACCAAGCCCAGAATTATTTCTAGTTTTTCTCACTAGATGCTATGCTGTTATGTCCATCTCTGTGTGCTTTCTTCACTAATTCCCAAAGTTTCAGTCCCACAAGTTGAAGGTGGCATGGAAGTCCTTGAACTTGTGCCAACAATAGATTTTTGACACTTTCATCTCTCTTAGCCTGAGAAGCCCTAAGAGAGGACATTGTTGATCTATTTTGCATTGCTCTGATTGCATTGTGTGCTCAATGGCCACTTGTCCTTCTGTGAACTGGCTGCCCAAGACTGTAACATGATCTTTGCAAGTCTTCCCAAGTTTGAGAGGTCCTTGTGCCAAGGAGAAATTGGAGAAAGAGTGTGGCAGATCCATCCTACCCCACTGCTAGAGTTGCAATTCCCAGGAGCAGGGAACTCTCTGTGGCACACCTGGAGAAAGGACTGACATGAAGGGTTCTGCAGGGACCCCTGGGCAATAGTCCATTGCTTTTATAGGTTAAACCCTCTTCCCTGCCCTCCTGGCCTGCCTCCCAGAACTCCAAAAGTCTTTGGGGGTCTTTCACACCATAGCCAGGCTTTCCGCCAGCCCATTCTTTTACACAGAAGGTTAGATTAAAGGCCCTTTTAACATCTGCTAGTCTCCCTCCTACTCCACTTCCCTTCTTACTTTATAGAGAGGCCCAGAGAAGTTGGAAAATGGATCTAAGGTCACCTGGATCCTGGAGTGGAGCCTGGGTCTTCTGACTCCCTGTTTAGTGTTCTTTCCAGGTACCAGGTCCTTAATTCACGCTGAGCACCTGGAGCGGATGCACGTGCTGTGGCTGGTGTGTGGCACAGAGGATGCTGCATGAGGAGGCAGGCAAGAAGAGCTCAGAGAGCTCCATCTAGTTCATCCAAGGATTCATTAAATCCATAGTATTGTCAGAGGTGATCCTGGATGGGCAAGGGGCAGATATGATTACAGGTCCTAACGAAAGGGTCGGGAGGTTGGAAGCAGAGGAGGAGGTATGACAACGGAAGAGGCGGGTGTGAGCCAGGGCCAAGGGACACACACACCTTTCAGAAGCTGGAAAGAGTGAAGGGAACGCAGACACTCTGGTCTTAGACCATCAGACCTATGTGGATGTCTGACCACCAGAACTGTAAGAGAACCAATTGAGCCCTTAAATTTGTGTCATTCATTCCAGCAGCAAGAAGAAACTCGCACATTCCCAGAGCATGTGGTGAGCCAGGGCAGGGCCACACTCAGGAGGGAGATGTCCCCACTCTACTTCGCCCACCCTCAGCAACACCTTGTTAAGATGTGTGACCCAGGTGACGCCCTGGGACAGGTCCTCTGGATGACCGCGTAAGTGCTGACTGATTTACTGCTGTGGTGATGAAGTGGTGAGCCAGGGCAGGGCCACACTCAGGAGGGAGATGTCCCCACTCTACTTCGCCCACCCTCAGAACACCTTGTTAAGATGTGTGACCCAGGTGACGCCCTGGGAGAGGTCCTCTGGATGACCGTGTAAGTGCTGACTGATTGACTGCTGTGGTGATGAAAACGGTGACATTTACGACCCACTTTTTGTGTGCTGGGCACTGTAATGAGCACTCTACAGGCCTCATCTCTTTGATGCTCACAACAGACATGCATATAACTGTCTGTCTCTTATACAGGAGAAGATGGAGGCACAGAGATGCTAAGCAATCTGCCCAGGCTCACAGAGCTAGGAAGTAAGCAGCTGGACTCAAATTGCAATGGATCTGAATCCAAAGCCTGTGCCCATCTTCTCATTCCCTTCATCATCACTGTGTGCTGGCGTGAGGCGGGACCAAGGGTCTTGGCTCCAGGCTTGGCTTTTCACTAGTTGGCTGTGTGGGTTTGGGGAAGTCACTGGATGTCTCTGAGTCGCAGGCTCTTACATGAAAAGGAAGCAGGGTAGGCATCGTTGGGGTTTGGCCTGCTCTGGCTTCGGCAAATATGTTCATGTCTCCTCTGATCTATGCCCTCTGAGGCTGGGCGTTGAGGCAGAGAAGCTCACTGAAAGTTTCTTCTGAGCCCAAAGTAGACAACGTGCACCCAGAGGGCTGGGCTGGCAGCTCAGAGAATTCTGTTTTCTTTTTCCTTCAGTAGTGGGGATTGAACCCAGAGCCTTCACGTTGAGCTATAGCATCAAAAGAATTCCTTTTAAAAATTTCTTTATTCAGAGGCCAGGTCTCACTAAGTCTCTGAGTTGCCCAGGCTGGGCTCAAACTTGCGATCCTCCTGTCTTAGCTTCCCAGACCACTGGCATTACAGATGAGCACCACCCTGCCTGGTGGCACTCTGCTTCAGCATAGATTTGAGAGGCAATGGCCTGGTCAGTGACGAAAGCCCTAGAGCCGGTGGATGCTGGGGCATAGAGCTGAAGCATGACAACAAAAATTCACAATGAATGAGCCTGTGGCACTCACGGTGGGACAGCCCTGCAGTGCCCGGAAGCCCCAGTCACATGGGCACATGGACAGGACCACAGAAATTCCATGTCCTGGCCCAGGGGAGTTGGACGTGAAATGAATACACACAGTACATGTTTAGATACTGATTCCAGCTGCTGCAGGTGACCTGGGCTCTGACAAGGATTAGATGGGAACAGAGCAAGGCCTGAGGCACGATAAAGGCTCCAAACTGTGTTTTTCTTTTTTTCACAGCTTAGACCTTTGTCTATTTAGGTTCAGAAATAAGCACAGATGAGGCAGGGGAGGGGAAAGGAAAGAGGAGATTGTTCCAGGTGTCAAGGCAAGAGATAAAGGGCCCACTAGAACCTCTTCAGGATCTGTTTGGCTAATGGAACCAGGAATGGACAAAAAAAGCCCCAGAAATTTAGAATCAGAGGATTGATGCAACATGGGAGAAATCTTACCCGGTGCCTGATTCTCCCTGCAGTGCTACTGAAAAGCAATCATTAAGACTCTGCTTGAACACCTCCAGTGATGATCACCTCACTACCCTTTTAGGGTACATCAAAATCAGTTTCCATGGAGTTCCCAACCATGGGTCCAGCTCCTGAGGTCAGAACAAGTTTCTTGTATTTAGTGACTATCCTTTATACATCTTGAGACAGGAACTGTGTTCTTTAAAGTTACTATTTCTGGCAGGTAAATGTTAATTTTCAGAGAGATCATCATCTACCTCCCAGCCGCTCATGAGATGGAGGTCAAGAGCAGGGAGTCATGCTCTCCCCAGAGCTATACACCACTCCAGACCCAGGAGCAGTTGTCAGGAACCAGCCCATACCACAGAGCCTGGATCTTTGTCACCTGCATCTAAACTGGGAGGCACTGGCCTAGGGATAGCACGGGATTTACCTAGCATCAGACAGCCAACTGGAAGCACATCCTTGGTCATGCACACCTCGAGGGGGACCTGCCCAGCCTGTTTCTGTCCCACTCTCTACACTCAACCCCATGATGAGCCGACAAGCCTGGCAGCCATTAGGCACCAGATCACTCCATCCACTCCCAAGCTGCTTAGGCCGAGAGAGAGAGAGACATGTCCCAGATGGAGCCCCCTGGAAAGACTGAGAGAAGAGTCCTGCCACCCAGGCAGCAAGGGGAAGCATGCCTTTTTATCAAGTTTTCAGGGAAGTACAGAAAGCCCATCGGTACACACAGGAATAAATGAGAGTGATAACAAATACAGTGAATACTCAAATTTTAAAAATTAATAGTAAGAGACATATTGCCAAGAATCCCTCTCAAAATCTCCCCCTACTTCAAATATTTTCAACTCAGCCTTCTCTTCACTTTCTGAAGCAGTTCTGGAAATCCTTCTGGTGAGTGTCTTCATGATTACCTCATCATCTTGAATTGATGTAAAACATTTATGGCAATTTCTGTCCAATAACATTGCGGTGTGTCTTAATCCACCTTATCCACTGCAAATCTGGCGTTGTGTGACTTCTGGCTCTTCCCCAAAGCCAAAATGATCATGAAAGGTAAACATTTTGAGTCAACTAAAGATCTCAGGCAGCCATGACTAAAGACAGTCACAAGGGACTGCTTCAGACAGTGGCAAGAGCCAGGTGTGTTGTTGCACACCTATAATCCCAGCACCTGGGAGGCTGAGGCAGGAGGATTCCCACAAGTCTGAAGCCAGCTTGGGCTACACAGTGAGTTCAAGGCCAGCCTAAACTAGGTAATGAGAGCCTGTCTCAAAAAGAGGGAGAGGAAGAGGAAGAAGAGGAGGAGGAAGAAAAAGAAGAAGAGGAGGACAAAGAGGAGGAGGAGGAAGAAGAAAAAAGAGAGTGGTAAAAATGATGGGATATGTATACAGTATCTGATGCAAGGAGTTTTTAAGGGTGGTTAAGGGTAATGTGCTTTTTGCTACAAATTTTCTTAAATATAAACACTCCTCTTGATCACACTTACTCCTATAGTGTTAGAAGCAGAAAGAATACAAGGCAGAAGGGGGCTGCGCTAAGACCCCCAGTTCCCAATGCCACAACTCCCAGGGCTCCACTGCAGGACCCAGCATCCCTGGCTACACTCTCATCCTCCCAAAGAGCTCTGCTGTCTGCTCTGCCTATGAGGCTGCTTCTGCCTCTGTGAACTGACAAGCAAAGGTGCCCCCCCCCAGCAGGCTTCCAGGTCCATTGCCTTGGCATCCTGGGCACCCCCCAGTCACACACACTGGCCCTGCAGAGGCCAGAACCGTAGCACTCCAGCTACCTGCATCTGGCCAGCCTGATGCTGACAGCTGGGGCAGGAGTACGTGGCCCATCTCTCCTTCCCATGGCAGACTTGAGGCCAGAAAGGGGCAGGAGTACGTGGCCCATCTCTCCTTCCCATGGCAGACTTGAGGCCAGAAAGGCCATGGGATTTGAGCAGGCCCGCATGGACCAGGCAGGAGAGCCAGGGAACCACATTCCCAGCCCTGGCCTTGCTGAAGAGCAGCCTGGATATGCTCAGGGAGGATTATAGGGACAGGGGAACAAAAGCAAGGCCAGGGTAGTAGTAGCCCCTGAGGATCTCAGGAAGGTGCATTCGCCTGCTCAGTGATCCCCAAAGTCCTGCCAAGAGCCACACAGTTGTACAGCAGGCCCGTGATGGTGCATGCTGGAGCCTCAGAGCTGTCTTTCCCAGGGGATCTGAGTCAGCTGGCAAGCTAGTCAGCAGCAGCCAATCCAAAGCAGAACCCCAGCTGTGTCCCTGGGGCTTCCTGTCCGATGTCCCACATGGCAGTCCTTGGAGCTCACTGACAGAGTGACATGATGAACACAGGACTGTCAGAAAGGCCCGTGTCTAGGACTGGAGCAGCACAGTTCCCCCAGGCCGCCTGCAGATGCGTCCAGGGTAGCTTCTCACCAGAACTCCAGCCCATGTGCTGCAAAAGCTGACACCCAGCTCTGTCCCCCAGCAGTGGTGAGAAAGGTGACACCTTAGTGAGTTAACCTGAGGACAATCTGAAGAGGCAGCAGCCGGTGACACGCACGGCATGTACGGATGGACACGTCAAAGACGAGACGCAGCCCTGGCAGGAGCAGCCGAGACCTCAGCCAACCTCGGCCCCAGAGCCAATTCTCTCAGGGAGGAGGGAAACACACATGCAGAAAGGCAAAGAGAATGGCAAGAGATGTCATTTAACATCTTCTGAAAGGTATGCTGAGACCCGAACTCTTTGCTAACTGTGCCATCTTTCTCGGCTAAAATGTAGCCAGGGATTTAAAAAGGTACAGACCGTCACAATGCACTTCCACCCCAAAGAAAGACCAGCAGCCATTTACATGCATGAGCTTGTTCAGATGAGCACTGTTTACATGTAAAACATGAATAGAAATAACACCTCTTTCTTTTCTTTTTTCTTTCTTTTTTGATATTGAAGGTTAAAGCCACGGCCCTCACCTTGAGATACATCCCCAGTCCCTTTTACTTTTTTAGACAGGATCTTACTATGTTGCCCAGGCTGGGCTCAAACTTGCCACCCTCCTGCCTCAGCCTCCCAGAGGGTGTGCACTGGAATTACAGGGTGCCCCACCATGTCTGGTCATGACACACACTTCTAACAACAGCAGATGGCTCTGGTTCATGTGTCTGTACGTTGACCTAATCTCAGGGCTGTTAAATTTGAATTTTCAAAGAACTGCAGTGACTCTCACAATTCAATAAGAGAAAAAATCTATATAAAATGTAACAGCATAATATCAACGTCTATGAAATACATACGGGCACAATAAGATTGGAATAAAATATAGCAAAACTCAAATAGTAATGGGATTCTTGGGTTTAAAATTTATATCTTCTTCAGGATACTTACTTATGTTTCCCCAGTCTAATTATAGGCACCTATTATTTTTATAATCAGAAAAATTTAAGTTGCCTTTCTTCTTTATAGAAAGAAATCATTACCTTGGAGTCTCCTGGGAGAAAGTACCCCTGTGGCCTCTCGGCAAGTGTCACTTTCGTCTGCTGAGCCGAAGAACTGCCCTTTCGTCAATGCGACAAGACACCCCCACTGAGCTGCCAGGCCAGTGGTGCCAGAAGACAGGCTGAGGTCCCTCACGAACCCCGATCAGGCCAGATAAGCAGGAGGGAACTGCGACATTCCAATCCATGAGCACTCTGGCTTTCATGTGCCCCCTTCCACAAGGACCCTGACCCCAAAGGGTGACCAGTGAGGCCTCTGAATGCCACTCCAGGCAGATGTCAGGATCTTCTCGAGGAGGCTGTCCTCATGGGAAACCAGGCATATCGTGTGGCCCTGTGTCATTCTGTCCCTGTCTACTTCTGCCCAGTCCTTCCCCCCACCTCCATGACAGGGCACAAGACTTCCACCTTGTCATTGTGCACTGTGACCACCCATGGAACACACACAGCCCTGGCTAGAAAGCAAGGTCCGTGAGGGCGCCCTGCCAATTCAGACTTCCCTTGAGCCCTGCCTGTGACACATTCTGAGGGCTGGTGTGGGCTGTGTCACCTGCTTCACAACTTCCAGAATCAAGCACAGAGACAGGTCCATGTCCACCAGGCTGAGCTTCCCAAGCCCAGTGGTCTTTTTGCCCAGTGACTCCAGGACCAATGTTGGGGACAGGAAGTGGAAAGCCCTCCATGGTATGACAGCATCTCAGCCTCTGAGGTCAGGGTCCAGACTGTCCAGGTGCTCTGGCCCTCCCTCCACTGCACAGAGATTACAGGGCCCTGAATTCCAGCAGAGGAGTCTTTGAATGGTCCCTGCCTCCCCCATGCCTCAACCTCCCAATTTTTAAAATCAGGGTAATATTCCTTTTTCTTAAAACCACAGAATATGAGTCTTGGAACCCAGAACATTACATGAATCTTTCTACTTCTATCTTTTGCTTGAAAAAAAAAACCTGAATCCCAGAGATAGGAGGCTACCTACAGAAGGTCACACAACTAGTGAGCTAGGGAGCCACAAACACATCACAAAGCCCTTCCCACACAGCAGCACAGGAGTCTCTTACCCAAATGGCTCTCAAGTGAGAAGCACGTCCAGCTCATTTTTGTGTCTAATTCCTGCTCACTTCCTGGGCTGCTGTAAAGTGAAGACGATGTGATCCCCAGGAGGGCTTTAAAGACCACAGCACCTGTGACAAAAGTGTCATCACCACTGCTGCTCCTTCCTTCCTAGACTCCTCCAGAATCTCCCCATCCTCTCCCTCTCTCCTGACCAGTCGCCCAAGTGGCTTCCCAGTCGGGAACCCTTTCTACTTAAAGTAAGATCATCATTCTCCCCTTGGTGACCACCGTCTCTAACTATCTGTGGCCCATTATCTCAAGGGAAGCCACCAGAACAGGTGCAGAATCACAATGGAAGGAGGGAGAGGCCCCTACCACCTGGGGGGACCATAGGGAGAAGGCTGTGTTGGGGGGACCTCACTCTCCCTTTCCACACCTCTTGCAGAGAGCAGCTGTGGGGCCAAACACTCCAGAGTTCAGATACTGACCTTGGGCAAACTTCTGTGTTCTTTCCTCTGTGCAGGTCACTTATTTCTGTCTGGCAAACTGTGGGCAAAGGTACCTGGCGGGCACGCCTGCTGCATTAAAAGAGACAGCACCTACCAACTACAAAGTGCCTCATGCTCACGAGGCACCAGGGAGGTCTGCCAGGTAAATTCTGCCACTTAATGCAGAAGTACAACCCAAACATCACACGGGACATACTTATATTAAAACATTATCTGTGCCTCCTCTGAAATTCAAAATCCCGAGATTTTTTATTTGTTTCTCTACTTATTGTTCTATTTGGGGTTTTGCCACCTGGCAGGTGGGCATGCCAACATACTCTGGCCCTGTCCCCTCCAGCAGGTTAGGTCCTTCTCAGATCTCAGACCCCAGACTCCTGGTCCTGGAAGGAGCCTGGAGGAGACCAGAAGTCCTTGCAGCCTGAATGCTCCCCATCTCACTGTGACCACAGGTGAGGTACACCGGGCAGATGACACATTTTACAATTGTCACAGCTAGTCAAGGTCAAGGAAGAAGGCTCTGGCTCCATCCTTGGGGGGGGCAGGATGAGATGAAGGGATCTGCTGCTCCTTCCCTTGAAGAGGTCAAGCACTGGCCTAGACAGCCCTGAGTTTGCACCCCAAAAGGGCCAACTGTCTTTGTCAGAAAGCGTGGTCAGCATGGAGGGGGCTGGGAAGCAGGAGGTCCCAGTGTATCCCCTACCTCCTCCTAGATTGTGCAACTTGGGGAAGTCGCATCTGACATGGCTGGGTCTTCTGGTTACAATGGGACAACAGCACCAACATTTGCAGTGTCTACAGTGTACAAGTGCCATGAAGCTCTTTATAAAAAATCCCCTTCCAATCCTCCAAGCAATCTCACAAAGTGGATACCATATTGCCCCCATTTTACAGGTGAGGAAACTGGGGTCCGAAAAGAACTCATGTTAGGAAGTAGAGACAGCTATGCAGCTAGAAACCTCAGGAGGCTCTCAGCACTTGGCCTTGGCCCCTGGGAAGGATATAGGCCAGGCAGGGGAGGTGGGAAAGAGGGAGGCTCAGTAACAGGTAGCAAGATACAGTTAGCTGGGAGGGATAAGGTTTGGTGTCTATAGCACATCACGGTGACCATTGTCTATAATAGTTTATTTCATATTTTGAAAAGCATTAGAAAAGATGAGTTGGTAGGTTTCCAGTTTAAAGAAATGATAAATGTTTAGGAAGACAGAAATGCTGGCAGCACTATACATGGTATACATGTATCAAATGAGCACACTGTGCCCCTAATTATGCACAATTGCTGTGCATTAGTTAAAAATGTTTTAAATGTTAAGTATCAGAAGCAGCATACGTGCAGGAGGACAGGGGACATAAATCTGCTGAGAGGGCTATACTTTGCTCAGTGGCACTGTGCCCTTCCCAGGGTGAGTCTCATTGACACTCATCACTAGCACTACATTCTGACTTAAAGGGCAGAGAAACTGAGGCTCAGAGAGGTCAAAGATGGCCTAGGATCATAAATCTGAATCCAGATATACATGCAGGTCTTTCATTTTAAGGCCTGTGCATTTCCTCCATCACCCACCTGGCCTCTGGTTTAGTTTGGAGACACTGCTCTGGCCGCACAGCACAGGCAGCTGAAGTGAGACCAGAGCTACCCTGGGCACTGTGCCTGGGAGATGCCCTCGAGCTGCCTCTGTCTTCTCCTGACTAGGAGACACCGGCCCTTCCCTTGCTCTCCCCTTTCCCTAGTGGTATGGACACTGTTGACCGCCCTGAGCCTGTTTGTCCTTTCTCCAGCCTCATACATCCACCCGGTGTCCATCTCCTTCCCTATAAAACAGCCTGTAGATCTCAGAAATCCACTCAAGTACTCTAGAGGTGGGGAAATGGAGGCATGAGAAGGATAACAAGTGGCCTGTCCAAGGTCCCAGCCACCCAGGCATTTATGGGGCAGAGGACACACTCCTGGTTCTGCTCCAGGACACTTCACCTCATCTCAAAACAATGAGGGTCCAACAGGGCTGGTTACCACCCTGCCAGCCATGGAATTAATGCCAGCTCCACAGAATGCAGTGGCAGGCAGGAGCCACCAGAACCAAGGAGAGCCCATCCCCAGTGAGGTTTTCACCCACCGGTTCTGAGACCAGCAATCTTCTAGTAATCTGGGAAGCCAAGCAGGAGAGTGAGGACTAAGTGGAGAGTGGGGGAACTCTGCATCTCACAAGCAGGATCTTCTTAGGAATGGTGCACAGGCAGCCAACGCACCAGCACAGAGGTCTGCATCTTCTGAGAAGCGGCCACCCCGGTGCCCTTCTGCAAGCCTGTGACAGTGGCAATGAAAAAGTGAGCCCAGGAATTCTGCATGGTAGCAGCTTCTGTGAGTTCTCAGTAAATGGAATGAGATTCTGAAGCACAATCTGCACCTGTCACCTTTTCTAAAGTCTGATTCCAAATCTGCCCAACCTTTCTGGGAAGGCGGGAGGCGGGGTCTGGCCCTGAGAGATCATGGTGGGCACCGATGCCCACAGACTGAAGTCCACACAGGCCAAGGACTTCCACCTGCCCCGACCCTGCCCTGGTGGTTGGTTCTCAGCTACACCTTGGCTTCCCTCCTGCTGGCCTTCCCTGGGCCACTTAACTCCCTCTGCCCTCGGGCTCCATCTGCAGATGGATAGGTGTGTTCTGGCAGGCACTGGAAGGGGACTCAGGCAAGCAGGGAAGGCACCAGCCTGCAACATTTCTGTTTGGCGTTTTCACATCTGGGCTGAAAAATCACAGAGCCATAAATCGTGACTGCATGCCTGGTTTGCAGGCGGTCCCCTCACTAGGAATATCCTCACTCCTTTTATCGGAAGAGTAAGCCTGAGCTGGCAAGCAACAGAGAGACCAGTGCCATGCAATTGGCCAGCTCCCCTCCATCCTTCTAGTACCCAAGTAGGGGAATGGCGCTGTGCTCCACACACTGCAAGGTGACTACTACTTAGGAAGAACCCACGGTTATTGGACGACCCACACCACCCAGCCCGAGGTGATCTTGACCAGGAAATAAGGAGCAGCGTTAGGTTCCTGACCTGGGGAGGTGAGTTGATAAAGGAACAAGGAAGGAAGCACGGCTTCAACGCCATAGAACTCCAGAGCTTTGCGCTGTGTCCCTCCACACCCTCTCCCAGCAGATCCCAGAGGAGTTCAGACTAGAAACTTTCCGGGGTTCCAAGGACGAGGCTCACTAGGACCCTGCTGGTGCGACCCCAAGCCTCCTCCTCAGGGCTCAACCTCAATTTGGGGGAGTTTTTCTCTCCTCCCTCCCGCGCCCCAGCCCAGGCCAGCTCCCCCACTCACCTTTGGGCAGTTTGGACGTGTTCTCCTGGATCCAGGAGAAGAGGTGGGCAAAGTCACAGTCGCACAGCCAGGGATTCCCGTCCAGGCGCAGAGTGCGCAGGGAGGGTAGCGCGTCCAGGACAGCCACGTTTAGGCTGCGCAGCTTGTTGTCGTTGAGCTCCAGCACCTGCAGCGACTCCAGAGTCTCGAAGGCGGCCTCGTGCACGCCCGCCAGCTTGTTGTTGGCCAAGCTCAGCTTGACCAGCCTTCCCGCGGAGCGAAAGGCGCCCGCGCTCAGCTGCGTGAGGTTGTTATAGCTGAGATCTAGGAAGGCGAGCTTAGCCGAACCGCTGAACGTGCCCTCCTCCAGCGAACGCAGGGAGTTGTTCCTGAAGTCCAGGTACACCAGGTCTCCATAGAAGATGAAGAAGTCTTCAGGGATCTGCTGGATGCGGTTGCCGGCCACCAGCAGCTTGCGCACGTCCAGCGGGAAGGGGTCGGGCACGCTGGGCAGCCCGCGGTCGCGGCAGTCCACGGTGTGCGGGTCGG
>NW_022900936.1:72597369-72626290 GCF_012274545.1 Fukomys damarensis | reverse complement strand
GACTAAGTTCAAGAGCCCAGCCCGCGAGCCGGGCCCTCAGGGCGTGTCCGGGGCATACGCCCCGCAGCCCGATGCCTGCCCGTGCCAAAGCGCGGTCCCATGCACGGTCTTTGTTGCCCAAGGAAGCGGGAAGGGTCAGTGTCGCTATATGCCAGGAACAATCTCTGCAGGCTTCCGGGGACTTCGTAAGGGACGCTATCCATCCGAGTTGGGGCGGGGCTCTCCTCTTCCCTCTTCCCTGCTCCGGACCCACACAGTCCCGGAGGAGGCTGCCAAGGCCCCTGCTGTGGCCGGAAGGACAGCCAGGGCCACTCAGCACTTTCCGTGGTGGCTGGAGCTTCACGAAGGACCTGGAGCGCATCGGGCACCTCTGCTTCTGGTTACTGCAGCCCAGGCTCCCAGCTGTGTGGCCTGAGACCAGTGTCTCCGCCTCTGAACCCAGTGAGCCCCATCTGTGAAACGGAAAAGGCTAATAAGTTTCTCTCACTCTGGCTGTTCCAGAGGGTCAGGGATTCAAGAAAGTGTTCAGAAATGAGCGTTTCCTTCTCTCTCCAGGGGACCTGCAGCTTTGGTGGCCCAGGCAGTTGATCCAGCCAGCCTTAGACATTGACAAGAGCATCCCCCCCCCAACACCCCCAACCAAGCCCCTTTCTCTCTGCCCCACCCAATTTTAGCAACCTTTCCTTGGGGAGGTCCCCACAGCACCACTACTGATCTTTGGCTATTTTGGTTCAAACATCCTGGAATTGACAAGCTCCCCTGGACCAAAATAACCCCAGGAACAGCTGTCAGGGCAACAGGCCCTCAGAGACCCTGCCCTACCCTGCTGGGGATTGGTGGAGTGGGGATTCTGAAGCCAAGTGCTAAGCCACCAGCCTTTTTCCAAAGGTACAGGCAGTTGATGCCTTAAAAGCCCCGGGATAAAATACTGAGCCTCTGGGACAGAGCCAAAGGCTGGAGAGGAGAGCACTTACAGGAGCCCTGCAGGGGAATGGGGGCCTGGAGGAGAGCAGCTTTTTCTCCCCAGCCACCAAGGTAGACCTCTGGAGTCCCAGTCTTCACTTTTTCAAGGTTCCCAGTTTGCCTCTGGTGTCCCCAGCTTCAGGGGTTCAGCTCCCCACTCTGATCTCACCCTCTAAAAGAGGCAGTGCTAGGATGAAGCTGGTCTGAAAGCACCCAGATCCATCAACTCTGCATTAAAAGATAGATTACACAAAACAGGGAGATGGATCTTTTGCAAAAAGAAGGGGGCCCAAAAGATGGAGGGAGAAGGGAGGAAGGGCAGATGAACAAAGAATTAAGGTGTGTCATATACATGTACCAACTCCCCACACTGAATGAATCATATGTACAACAGACGCTTGTAATTTTTTTTTTTAACTTTAGAAAGGGTGTGTTGCTGGAGCACAGGTAGGTGGCAGAATAGACCCCTGCCCCACCTGCCACCACTCTGCAGAAGCAACCTGGAAGAATTGGTTGCACCCCTTTCCCACCCCCAGTTTTGGTTCTGGCTGCTCACCCCAATACTAAGGGGCTCTTCCCTGGTTTGAGCTGCAGCATTTGACCCCTGCTCTGCTTGGACTCCATCTTGCACATGTGTCCATGTGCCTGTGGGTGTGAGTGTGCACACAAGCCCTCCTGACAATGGTCCAACTGGCTGGACCCCTGGCCCATGAGTCAGGACCCAGGCTCTGGGCCTGGTCCTGTCACTAGCCACAAAATCTTTCATAGGCCACTTGGTCTTTCTGACCACTTCCTAGCCTGGATCCTTTGAAGGCAAACACTTCAAATTTCCAAAAACATCTGGAGGAAATTGGGCCTTTTCCCTAGGAGGTGGCCGCCCAGAGTAAACACTGCAATTCTTGGCAGTGAACTCAATGGTAGTGCTAGTTCTTTTGTACCCAGCAGAAACTTTACCTGACTCTCATTGGTGATGATGATCAATAAAATAATGTATTTCTACCTAATACTACAGAGAATTTAACCAACAAGGGCTTGAAAAACAGGAGAATACTTGGTAGCTGTCTTAGTTACTTTTCTCTCATTGCTGAAACAAAATACCAGACACCTTCAATATGCATCCATTTTCTTATAAATGACTCTAGTTTCTCATTCTTTATGTCAGAATAGTGCTTCATTTAGAGTGAAATAAATAAGGCACACATGTAAAAACTGAACAGTTTCTCTGCTGTGAAAAACTAAAAGTGTAAATAAGATCCAAACTGTATAACTGATGATGTGAAATAGGAAGAAAAGGGCTAAAGGTTTAGGGAAGTGGGAAGGGTAGGGGAAAGGAAAAGAAAAATATGAGAAAAGGAAAAAATGAAATCAAAAACTTTGTAAATAGGGGAGGTGCAGGGGTGAAGGGAGGGCAGGGGGATGGGGAAAAATGAGAACCAAGACCTGTTGTGAAAAGGTACAAGATCCCAATGATGAATGTAACTGTACTGTATACTTTAAAAGTTCCAATAAACTCAATGGGAAAATAAATACCTAACACCAGAAGTTACAGGGTAAGGGGTTTATTTGGCTTACAGTTCATAGAGGCTTCAGTCCATAATCAGCAGGCACACAGGCAGGGCAGAACAGAAACAACGTGATATGCACAAGGCAGCAGGGTTGCAAGAGCATTACCAGCACCTTTCTGCCCCTTTTATCTTTTCAATCTACCGGGACTAGGGCAGTGCCAAACCAATCACTCACATGTGATGGTTTAGTAATCACAGGCCCTTAACCCCAGCATCTCACATTCCAGATTCAGTCACCCCTGAAAAAGTCCCACCTCATCGGTATGAGGCTTTGAGGGGACAGTGAAACACAAGCCATAACAGTAGCAAAATCATAAAAGAGGCTCCTGGTAATAAAGCTGCTGAGGAATATCACTCCTAGCTTTGATTCCCAGATCTGGAAAAGAGGGAGAAAACATATCCTCTCTCCTTGGACAGACAAGGTGGGGGTTATGGGAATCATTTGGGTGGGGCGCATGATTTGGTACTCTTGGGAGAACTGTTCCATGTGCAAGTGCCCGTAAGTCTTCACACAGCGGGAGCTCTTTGCTTTTTGCTTTGAGTGTCCTGAATTTAGATCCAAATCTGAATTTTTTTATTTATAGCAACATGATCAGTCATAGCAGGGGTTAATGGGGAGTAGGAGGGACCCCAGATTCTAGGAGTCCTGTCTCTTGGGAAAATGCAAGCTTTGCCACCTCTGATTTGTTTTCCACAGCAAGAAGCACATAGCCATGACCTCACCAAGGTCACACTATGAGTCAGAGATAGGAGCTGGAAATAGAACACAGGCGTTGTGGGTCCCCACCTGCACCGCTCCCTCACTTGCCCTGCACCCTCCCCAGGAGAGAGCCTCATAGACTGGAGGACAGACTTGGCAGGTGGAGAGAGACAGATGAGACTTTCGGAGATTGCATTTTCCAGCTCTGTTTCTTCATTTATTCTCAGGGCAGCACATGCAGATTCCTGTTCTAGAGGCTCTGAGTAGGGCTGTGCCAAATGCCCAAGGTATCCTGATGTTTTGAAGAACCTACATCATGCCTTCTCCATCTCTGCCCTCACTCCCCAAATCCTCACTCCATGCCCACCCCCATGTTCCTCAGCTTTGGAGCACTTCCTGTCCTATCTTACCCCATCCTTGACTGATTGATTCCCCACAAGCTGGGGGCCTGGAGTGCTATGGAGATCCCCGGGAAATCAGTCCCCCATGTGGGGCCTGGACCCTGCAATAAAACCAATCCAGTTAGAATGCTTTGCCCCTTCAGTGACCAGCCTGACATCCCAATGAGGCAAAGTCCCAGGCCTGCACTGCAACCAAGAGGATGCCAGTAGCTTCCATGCAAGAGTGGCAGAGAATTTAGGTGTGAAGGCTACCTTTGAATAAGAATGTGGCTGGTGTTTGGTGATGTCATTTGGGTTACCGGTGTGAATCACTTCTGATCTGTGCCAGACTGCCTGGGCAGGCAGGCGCAAAGAAATCCCTGAGCCAAGGAAAGTAGACACACTGACTGGATGAAACCCTCTGTCTGCTCCAGGGACCCCTCTGGATCCGTCTCCCAATAAAAGGTCAAGCTTCAGCTCTGACCCTACTGCCCTTCCTTTCTACCACCACCAGGGGACACCACTTGCTGCCCACAGAGGTCAGAGCCTGAGCTCACTTCTCAGTGCACCCCTGTCCCATTTTTCCTTCAGGAGCTGGTAATTCTTCCAGCCACCTAGCAGAAAGACGGGTGGCAATAGAATTGGGAACATGGGTTTGGAGTCATACAGACCTGGGTCAAATCCAGGCTGTATCGCTTGGATCAGTTTAATTTCTCTAAGCCTAAATTTTTCTATCTATGAAATAGGATGAGGTAAGCATCTCCTCCACTGAGTTGCTTTGAGGATCACGAGGGATATCGCCGAGGTGCTTAGCATTCTAACAATTCAATCAGAAATAAACATATCACAGTTTATTTACCCTTACATGTATAGGTGAAGATTTTGTGTAAATCTTTATCTGAAAAGTTTTTCAGTAAAGAATGTCAGTGTTTAACGCTCTGTAACTTAGTAGCGATGCCTTGATATTCCAGGATCAGTTTTAGGAACTGTGTCCTGAGCTACTCACCACTCCAGCTGCTGTCCACTCACACAGACAGGAAGGCACACATTCATATCCCCGCCTTCTCTCCCCTCCAGCTCTGCTGACTGTGTGATCGCCCCTAGAGAACTTGTCTTCCCCCTGAACCCTTGGTCCCTGGCTTGCTTGGCCTGAGTGTGGGCAGCCTAATGAGGCTGAGGACAGGGTGTTTGTTCCTTGGCCTGGCATGAGGGGATATCTGTGCTGTGCTCAGAGCCCATGGTCCTTCTGCTGGCTAGTCCCCCAGAAGATGTGTAGCCTTGAGTAGTACTGGAGGAGGGAGGATGGGGATAATGTCCCACAAAGCACCATTACCCCATAGGCTGGGGGCACATGGCCCAGAAAGCCCTGGTGTCTCCATCCCCAAGTCCTCTTGTCTTGCCTCCAGTTCCATCCATTGGCAAGGCCCCTTTGCCTTACTTCTCTGTCTCTCTACTGTGTCCTTTTTAGTTCAAAGCATTGGACCCACAGATGCTTTTAGATCAATGTGTTTTATTTTAAACACATTTGGGGGTTATTTGTTATATAGCATTAGCTAACTGATAAACCATGGCACTTGGAATAAAACCTTACCAGAGCCTGCATGGTCTGGCCCTACATATTTTCCTACCCAATTTTATCCTATTTTTTTTGGGGGTTATTTGTTATATAGCATTAGCTAACTGATAAACCATGGCACTTGGAATAACCCCTTACCAGAGCCTGCATGGTCTGGCCCTACATATTTTCCTACCCAATTTTGAATCCTATTTTTTTTTTTTCTTTTTTGGTACTGTGGATTGAACCCATGGTCTTCACACTGAACAATCTCCCTCACTCATTTTTTTGTTTTTGTTTTTGTTTTTAATTTTAAGGCAAAGTCTCACTAAGTCACTGAGTTACCCAGGCTGGGCTTGAACTTGTGATCTTCCTGCCTAAGTTTCTCTTGATGCTGAGATTACAGGCACAGAGCATGTTTGGCTAGTTGGACCCTTTTCCCTGTGGTTCACTCTCCAGCCACTTTGATTTTTCCTTACATCTAGTTTTCTCTGTTGTTCCTACCACAAGATCTTTGCCCTTGCTGCATCCTCTTCTTGGACTAGCTTTCCCCAGCTCTTGACCCTGTTGGTACTGTTTGGTCATTCAGATTTCCTCAACCCAGGTTATCAGGCTGGGCCTTCCTTAACTCTCCACCCTGTCCCAGTCATTCTGTCCTTCGTGTTTTCTTTTTTCAAAGCACTTTTTACCACCCAGTGGGGCCGCAATCTATCTTTCCTCACTAAAATAGAACTTCTACAGGGCCCAATACTTTTCCCCACTTCCTAGAATCAACCCCAGCATACAATCAACACTCAAGCAATGCTTCATTCAATGACTAATTGTCGCCTGCCAATGCTGCTTTCATTGGGTTCACATTTCCAGTGATGTCTCACCTAGAGATGCCCAGGTACCCTTCCTGGTGGAAGGAGGGCTGCATCTCTCCAGGGACTTGTGTGGGGAATATGGAGTACTCTGGCTGTACCACCACAGGATCTTTGATTTAGGGCACCTCCAACTACATTTCTAGATCTTCTTCTATCAGAAGACCTTAAAAACCTACAAATGACTTCATCCCACCCACTTTGAGCCCTTGTCCCCACCTTCTACTCTGCTTGCCTCTCACCATTCAGGAAAACTTGGCCTCCCCCAGGGAGCCCTTCCTGAGCAAGTTCCTGTCCCCCTTTATTCTCCATTGTGTGAGGCTAAGTGCTATTGAAGGTAAAGGGTAAAAAGATGGATCAGGCACAGCCCCAAGCCCAAGAAGCCCATGAGTACTAAGCAGCATTTGCTCAGAGCTCAAGACTTATGTGCCAGTCTGAAAACTCAAATTCACATCGATTTACCTACTGCACTGAAATAGGAGCAGTAAATGTGGGAGCGCAGAGCATTGGTCTTGGGTCAGTCAGCCTGTACCCAAAGCCTAGGCTCATCACTTCCAGGTGCTCCTGGAAGCAAGGCAGCCTCTCTAGGTCTCCATGGCTTCATGTGTAAATGGTGGCTCAGAGCATCTGTCTTGTAGGATCAAGTAAGGTAACATGCAAGTTTGCACTCAGCATGGCATTGGAGGGGAGCTCCTAAGTCACATCCTGGTGGGGGGTGACATTTTCAAGTACTGGGACACCTCCAGCAAACATCTCTGCTGCATAATATTCCAAAGGAAGGCACTGAGCTTTATCCCAGGGGGACAAAGCCAGTAGAGGCTGCCTGGGCAGTCTCCTTGAAGAGACAGGACATTTGCAGCAGCAAAAGACACACACACAACTCAAGGACTCACTGTCTATAGTGTCTACTCACTGTCTGCTGCCAAGCAAGTACTATGGACTAACAGATGTCATAGGTATTTGCGGGATAAGGGATGTCCGTGTAGGGTAACAGGGAAAGATACATCCTGACACCATTGACTGTGTTTTCTGAAGTAGACCTTGGAACTTGTGACGATCGCCAGGTGGGCAGACCACAGGTCATCTTGTCCCTTTCACATAATCTGTGAACCTCAGATGGCTCACAGATGGCTCAGCTTTACACAGCCTAGAAGCCCCAAGGACTTGTGACATTTCAAACTTGGAACAAGTTTCCTGAGCTCCCTCTGCAGGTGCTACAGCCTCACCTGCAGTGTTGTGTGGTCAATGGGAGGCTCTAGGGTGGCTGTTGGTGAAATAGAGGACTGGATGGAGGTAGGGCCTCAGAATCTGGAATTTTACAATTTATTTTGGATCAGCCACATGTATCTGATGGCTGAGCAGTATTTAAACTGTCAATATAAGCCACACCCACGTGCACCCCCCCACCTCTCTTCTCCCAGGTGTTTCTTTCTGAGAGATCAAATTGGAAACCTGATGTGGTGGAATAGTATAAAAGCTGCAGAATTCTTTCTAGTAAAAGCGGAGACATCTGAAGCTATTTTGATGTGAATCTGATCTGCGCACTTTTGCAGGTGGTTTCCCAAAGCCATCACACTGAGTTCATGAAGTAGATGATTCTAAAGAGAAGCCACTTCATCCATGCCAGCCAGAGGCAAAGACAGGCACTGTCACTGCCCAAGACGCCAGCACTTCTGGCACGAAGTCCTGCTAATTTGGTGTGCGGTCATTTCAGTAGTGTTGAAAACTCCAAAGAAAGGAATGTGGCATTTATGTAATCTTAAAAATGGTATCTAACACTGAGCATTCATTGTGTCAGTTACTGGTCTGTGCTTTAAACACAGTACCTTAATCTCAGTAAGTCAGAAGTGTGATTCACTTGCTAGCCACATTTTACAAGTGAGGAAAGTGAGGTCCACAAAGTTAGAGTCTCACGGCCTGTCAGTGATTAAGGTTCAGGGACTTCAGCTTCATTTTTGAATGTAGTATTAGCATAAGCAATTGCTAGGAGCCCAGAATTAGCTGGGCCCTGAGGACACTGCAGGGAATTAAAATGATCCTGGTTGCCAGGGTATAGAAGCATGAAGTCCCAGTTGTCTTAAAGAATTGTCAGGCATTAGTTAGGGTCTGATGGGCTGCTATAACAAAGAGACCCTGAAGTACAGACACAGAAGTGAATGTCCTTTGAGTGGTAATTCTAGGTGTGTGTCCCAGGCCTGGGCAGCGGGCTCCATCCACAAGATCATGCAGAGAACCAGATTCCTTCCCTGTCATCACTCTGCAAATTGCCTAGATTGCTGTCTTCACCTGCCTGGGTGACGCTGGGCTGCTGCCCTGTCTAGGGTGGCAGCAAGGAATGAGGTCCAAGTAGGGCCACAGCCAGCATGCTAAAGCCCAGGCCTGGAGGGGCAGCTGTCATTTGTTTTCTTCCTGTGAGTGGAAACCCAGGCCCAAGGCCATATCGGATCTGGAGGGGGCCAAGGAAGGGGTTGATGCTAAGGGCTAAGGGAGGACAGTTCAGGGTAGGCAGCCAGGAGCCATCCCCACAGCAGAATGTTCACATGGCAAGAGAGTCTGCTTGTGGAATGATGTCAGGAGGTGAAAAACGCAATGAAGACAAAAACAGGAAGGGCTGGAGAGAGATGGGGTCGTGTTTTTAAATAACGTCATCAGCTCTTAACCCCTGTCCTTAGCTGATCTTAGTCATACCCATGAGCACAGAGAGATGTCAAAGCCTTCAGAGAGCTTCAAGCACTTCCTGGACCAAACAAGGTCAACTCATACCCAGCCAAGTAGCCAGATGCTCAGGCAGAGCAAGCCTTTACCAGGCTTGACCTTCAGGGAATCCCTCATGCCTTTTGTTGAAGTATTTTTATTTATCAGTCATTCTATTCTTGTTTCTTAAATCCTTTGAAGTGGCTAGGGCAGGTATTGTTATCTCCTTTTGATCAGAGGGGAGCTTGAAGCTTGGAATACTCAGTTGAATATTTCAGTAAAAATATACTGTATAGAGCTCCTATGGGCCGAGGATCCAGGGAGAAAAAGCAACTTAACTTAGATATGGTTCCTGCAGGCACCTCAACAACATCTTGGTATGGTGTGCAGGCACACAAGCAAATGGTTTGCAAAGCAATGATAAAAGTGTGTACAAAGTAAGTGGGACAGAAGAGAAAAGAAGTAATACTCCTACCTGGTAGCTACACAACTCTGTATTTGTCAAAAATCACTGATTTGAGCCAGGTGCAGAGACATATGCTTATAAACCAAATATAATCCTCCTGAGGATGGAGGATCACAAGTTCAAGGCCAGCCTAGGCAACTTAGCAAGACCTTGTCTTAAAATATTGTTTAATTGCTCACTTAAAAGAAGTAAACTATATGATTCATAAATTATAGCTCAATTAAGTCATTTTTAAATGAGTGGTGATGGGGTCCTGAGCTGCAGTCTTGACCCTGAAGGGGCAGGAAGTTTCTGAAGGGGCAGATGTGAAGCAGAAGACAATGTCAAGGCTCTGCCTACTGTGGGTCCCACTCACCTGCCCTCTGCTCCCAGAACACTTGGTCCTGCCTTCCTTGTCCTCCCTGCTCACACCTCATCCCCAAACTGGAGCCCGGGGAGAAGTGGGCAGGGCAGTGCCAAATGGTACCATTCGTGTACAGAGGGCATCAGGGAAGCCACAAGGTGCTAGAGTTGGAAAGAGGAGAGTTTGTACTCTGGTGCTGATTGCTAGCTGTGGGGACCAACATGTTGCTTATTACTACTGAGCCTCAGGCTCCTTGTCTAAGAAATGGGTCAATATCCCATTGTTTGACTGTTGTGAGGATTAAACAAAGGCTTGCACATGGGAAGTCCTCCGTGTGTGCCAGAGTTTTCCTGCCTAAGCCCTTCTGCTGTCATTTGGATATAGTTTGTCCCCACCATCCCAACAGTCCATGTATTGGAAAGGTTGGTCCCTGTTTTGTGGTATTTAGAGGTGCAGCCTTTAAGTAGTGGAGCCTTGTGGAGAGGACTTAGGTCATGGGGACATTCTCTCTTGTTACAGAAGGAATTGGCAAGTGACACACAGAGAGGAGACAGAATGGAAGTAAAGTAACAAAAAGTTTAATTTGTCGACAAGGGTTGATCCCACTGAAAGGCGGTGTTCAGATCACCCCTATACTGGGCTGCAACTACCTCTTTTATAGGGTTTTACAGCCTTGATCTCATTCAGGGGGGTTACATTGAATTTTCACAGCTCACATTGCTGATATACAAATCATGGTGGCAAGACAGACATAGCACTCCTTTGTTGTGAGAGTTTACCTTGAAGACTGTCTGGCTATCAGCCCAGATGTAACACTTCTTTGTTAGGGGAGGTTACCTTTAAAATTCATTTAGTTATCTATTCTAGCCCAGGGGAAGAGGGCATGTCTGGTCAGTAAGGTTAACAATGGTTCTTTACAATCATATGGTTTACAAAACTTTGGAGGGAGACTAGATTGTTGATCGAGAACTGAACAAAGCAAACCACTGTTAGGGACGGCAGAAGCTATTTTATGCTGTGACATTTCATAGGTGTTTGTTTTGTTGTTGTTGTTGTTGTTGCCAAAAATTTTTCTCTAGCACTCTGAAAGGATTAACACAGGCCTTCCAGAAGTGTCACCAAAGAGTGCACCTGACCCTGATCTGGCTTCCTGTCTCAGCGTGTGATCTCTCCCTTCTCCATGTGTCCACCATGAGGCTAACCACCATGTTGTGACACAGCCAAGGGGACCCTCACTAGAGGCTGAAATAATGGGCCCGCACTATCTTGGACTTTCACCCTCTAAGTCTATGGACTAAATAAACCTCTTTTCCTTATACAGTCCCTGGCCTTGGGTGTTTTGTTATTGCTACACAAAATGCACTACTGTACATGCCCATTACAACTACCTTTGCTCAGCAATAGCCACCCCTACCTTCCCAGCCATCAGAGTTCATGGAGACCTCAGTGATCTGGTCTCCAAGGATTGCTGAGTCATATTCCTTTCATCGTCTCCACTTTCCTCTTACCAATTTTCTCTTATTCCTTCCTCCCATTCCACCCCATCCAACAGGCCTGCAACCTGGCCTTGAAGCCTGCCTTCTTTGGGGAGGATCTGTCCGCCCATGAATAGATGAATCCTACTACTATGCTGGGTAAAACTGGGTTAATAATCTTTCTTTCCCAGGAAGTACATTTGCATCAAATAACGTCCTGGAGAGGTTGACCAAACTCAGCATCTCCCCAGCAACACTCAGCAGCCTCCAGACCTCCCCTGAGACCCACAGGGCCACTGTTGTGTTCTTGAGGGGAGGCTGTCCACACACCTCACAGCATGCTACAGGCAGAGGTCAGGAATCAGGTTTAAGGGGTGAGTTTATACAAAGGGAAGCATGGACGAGAGAATGGCAAGTATTGGCAGGGGCGAAGGGAGTACATGAAGTCTGGGGAGCAGCACCCTGTGGGGCAGGGCTGGAGAGAAGAAGGGTCTTGGGACAACATGCATCAGGGTGCTCCTTGAGGTCACCGCAGTCCAGGTGACTGCCTGCTGTAACCGCCCATACGGAGGGTTCCAAGATGATAGAGGGAGGCAAACGTGCAGGCAGGGGTCAGAAGTTAGATTTCAGAGGCTGCTGCTGGAACTTTGACCATGGTGTCCGTACACGCCACATCATGGTGACAGCGATGGCCCTGGCCAGCTGAGCAGGCAATTGCCCACCTGCATCCTGAGCTCTCCAGCCCTGCAGTGCTGAGTGAGTGGTCTGTTGTGAATGTGCACACAGTGAAGCTCTATGTGGCCCTGAGAAATCTGGTTTCAAAGAGAGGGCAGAGAGAGGAAGGGAGGGAAAGAGAAGAAGAGAGGGGCCCTGAACTGAAGAGTCATGCAATCACATGATAAAGTGTTTACAAAACCTGAAAGGCAGCATAGCCATTCCACCCATACACACCTGCATGCAGTAAAACAAAAGGGAATAATACTGTCACAGCTCATCCCAGAGTTGGAATTTCCAATTTATGGAATTAAATAAAATTTTAAGAGTGACTGGAAATAAAAGTGAAAACATCTGGTGACTGGCCTTTTTCCTTAGAGGAAGCCCAAACAAGAGTCCAGGCTTTCACTGTCTAGATGTGACCTTAGCCTGGGCTTCCCCACCATCTCTTGTTTCCTACTCCCTTGCCTGCCAGGGTCTCTGCTCAGGATGCTCTTCACTGCTCTGTTCCGCCTGTGCTCCCCAGGATGGGATGAGTGGTTTCTTGTGTGTGTTCTCCATGCTTTGCACTTCCCTCTCAAGCACTCCAGCCCCTGAAGCTGCAAGTGTCTGCTCTGGTGTGGTGTCGCCTCCAGCACCAAACCAAGAGCCCTGAGAGGAGAGACTGGGACTCACTTTCAACACCCACCTCAGCCCATCCAGGCATGGCACGGATGCTAAGAGAAGGCCTGCTGTCTTTCTATTGTGGGACCACCGTTCCAAGCTGGGCATACACACAAAGTCTCTGTGATGTCAAGTTCCAAGAAATACCATCTTGTAATGTAAATTCATTAAAATATAAAATCAGTTTTTGCTGGCACTTCTAGAATAACATTAAAGATAATCTGAGGAATAAACCAGAGCAATCTTAACAAATCAATGTCTCTCTCTCTCTCTCTCTCTCTCTCTCTTCTTTTCTCCAATGTACACAGCTGTCTGAAGCTCCAGCTCCCTCCTCCCCTCCACACTCACCTTCTGTGTCCTTTCCTGTCCTGCCTCCTGTTTTTCTCTGCTTATTGTCCCAATTCCACATCTCCACACCCAGAATTCAAGCTAGAGCAGAAGCGTTCTGCTGTGAGGGTAAAGGAGAAGGCAAAGCTGAACAGGTGCAGACCCAGTTACTCTTTAGCCCCTGGGCTGTGGAGACAAAAGGGCACTTGTTCCAGTCCAGGGTTCTGGGAGGCTTATTGTAACCGGCTGAGCAGGACGCATGCATGGACAAACACGCTGTGTGACATCAGCAGGACCAAGGCCAGAGCAAGATACTTCCTCAGCCAGCTGGGGTCCTGGGGTCATGAGGAAGAGCTGTTGTTGGCCTTTCACTTCTTGCTGCTAGGAAAAGAGCAAGGCTCTTTCTCCTCCAAGCTGGGGTCTGCAGAAACCCTTCTGCCTGAGAAGTGAGGAAGCCTAGTGAGGCCTAGACCTGGGCAGGTACATCGATCTATCCATCTTCACTACAAGAGGTGCACCATCTTCAGATGCAGGTCACCTTCCCAGTGTCCACTTCCATAGTAATAAAGTTTCAGCCCTCTGTCTACGAAGAATTCCCTTTTACTAAGTAGGCTTAGAGCCCAGGTAGGGATGAAGCACGACATTTATCCCCAGCCTCTTCCTCACAGCTTCTTTCTCCCTCATAGGTCTCTTCCCAACAATCCTGGTTCAGGTAGGGCTATTATATGTTTTTCCTAAGCCATTGTAGTGACCCCTTGTCCACACACGAGTGTGTGTGTGTGTGTGTGTGTGTGTGTGTGGTGCTGGGGATTGCATCCAGGGCCTTCACACTAAGCTATATCCCCAGCTCTTTGTTGCTTATTTTGAGACAAAGTCTTACTAAGTTGCCCAGGCTGGGCTCCAGCCTGAAATCCTCCTGCCTCATCCTCCCAGCATGTTGGAATTATAGGTATGCACTATACCTGGCTACACTTTCATTTTTTGTGGTTTCAGTTGCTCTTGTTCAACCACACCCTGAAACTATTACATGGACAATTCCAGAGTTAAACAGTCCTGAAATCTCAAATCACACACCTTCCTGCTCCATCCTGCCTGGGACACAAATCTTTCCTTTATCCAGTTCATCCATGTCTGCCTGTGTGCTAGCAGTGTGGTAGTCAGCCAGATCTTCCATTGTCTGTCCAGGACTGTGTTTCATGTGTTCAAATAAACCTTCCAGAGCATCCCAGAATGACTTCTCTGTGCCTGCATCCTTATTTCACCTCCTCGCATAGGCATTGGACCACCTTGCAGTGACCCAGGAAGAAAGCTAGGTGTAATGCGATTAAGATAATGGGAAACGTCAAATTTGTATAACTTTGGAGTATATTACAACTATTCTATTTTGTTATTACTCACTGCTGTTAGTATCTTACTGGGCCTAAGTTATAAATTTTGTATTAGGTGCAATAATAGGGAAAAGCAGGCTCTACACAGTCCAGTCCTATCCAAGGTCTCTGGTATAGAAGTGAGGGAGCCTAGGAATACATCTGCCTTAGAGAGGGGAGGGCACCTGCACACTTCCCTCTTCGCCTCTGGGTACTATGATCATTAGACAATTCACAGGGCAATTTCCTTGGCTTGTATTTTTTGGCCCCTGGTTCCTTCTTGGCTGGAGAGTTGGCCTGATTTTTCCCCCAGAATGGCCTGAGGCTGGACCAACTATCCTTTTTCTCTGAGCCCATTTCCACACCTCAGGTAAAATGTTCCAATAGCATCCTCTTTTCTAAGTTGCACTCAGGATTAGATGAATGATCTGGGAAGCTCCTGGGAGATTCTAAAATGCTTCATTCAGGAAAAGTCCCCTTCTTCCCAGGACATTAAAGACTAGATACATCCATCCTTCCCTCAAGAATGTAGGAGCAGAAAAGCTAAACACCCATTTTTTACTGCAGAAGTTCTCTACCTGGGATGGTGTGATAAATGGTATAAGGCCCATGGAGGTTGGAAAGAGGACACTTAATACCAGTGCTTTTGTGGAAATCCCACAAATTCCTCATCCAGAAGATTAGGGATTTTTTTTTCTGACAGCAACAAAAAATACAGGTTATGAGCGGATCAAACTATTTTGCTTTGAGTTTGCTGTGATGTACCCTAACCAAGATGAAGGGTTTTGTTTATTCATCTAAACATCCAACAACTTGGTCCCTGATTGATCTCTCAGAGGCAAGAAGATTTGAAGACTACACGGCAGGATCTCTTCCAAGTGGGGAAAATAAATCCATCTCTTCTGGTAGACGGAAATAAATGGAACTGACTTTTTCCACAAACTGCAGCCCTATCTACTCTCAGAGCTGCCAACATCCTGTTTCTGGGTCTTGATGATAATTTATCATCAAGGTGGGATCGGCACATCTGGAGGAATTCTTTATACATAGCACCCACTGAGGTTCCCATCAGTCCTAGAAATGTGCCCAAACCAGCGATGAGCTGATGACTGTTTATTGGTTCTCTGGGGGAAAATGGACATATATGTGTGTGTGCACGTAAATACATGCTGGTTCTGCTGTTAGAGAATATGTGCAGCACACAATTTAAAAGCAGGAAGTTATAAGTGCTCTATTGTAAAGTCAATGTAGCCAACTGATTCCCACAGAATATTTTTGCTGAACTTTTGTGGAATTCGTGACTTAGAGCCAACATATGGTCACTATTCAACCATGTCTTGGCAAAATGGTCTGCAGATAACTGCTTGGTCACTCTCTGAGTCAGCAAAGAATTGCTTTACACCACTGGCTGTCAAGTGCGGGTCTAGTATGAGTGTTCACTGAGCTCTTCATCTGTGTAAATGGGTGAAACAACAAGCAGATACATCAGAACTTCGTTAAAAATGTAACTTCTTCACTGAATCGTATACCGGTGCTTGATGGTCAAATATTCCCTCAAGTTTTGGGGTCAATCGAGATGTAGGAGTTACAGACACAACCCACTTTTCAGTCTCACCTGCATTATTCACATTTTCTCTGTCACTTTCTAAAATCTATAAAACTTTTAAGAATAATACAGTTTCTCCTGGTTTGTAATGTTTTCCAGTTTCTGCAATGTAACTGTGCCCACCATGACGGATCTCAAACTGCTTGTGTGTGGTCACTGAGAGTGTGCACCACGATCATCTTATAAACAACCTCAAGAATATAGACAACACTAAAAGCAGAAAAAACAAGCAATGGTGAGCACTGAGTTATATTAATCCTTTTTTCCATTCTACGTCACCGTGTACAACTGTGTATCATGAGGCACGAGCACGATGTCGTGCAGCCATCACCCCAGTCAGTGCCAGACCCTTCTCATCACCCCAAAAAAACACCCTGTCCCTCAAGCAGTCACTTCCTATCCACTTGCCCCTGGTAATCACCAACCTCTTGCCATCTCTATGGATTCATTTACCCTAGACATTTCATGTAAATGGGATCATACAATATGTGGTCTTTCTTGTCTGCCTTCTTTCACTGAACATAATGTTTTTAAAGTTCACATGTAGCGTGGATCAGCCCTCCCTTTCTCCTTTCTTCTTCTTCTCCTTCTTCCTCTCTCCCCCCTTTCCCCCCCCACAGTACTGGAGATTAAACCCAGAATCTTTGCACCAAATTACATCCCTACATTCTCAGCCATTTGTTTGTTTGTTTGTGGGTTTTTTCTCTTTTTCTTAAGTTTATTAATACATTTAAAGCAAACAATACAGTTACATTTATCATTGGGATCTTGTACCTTTACATGATATGTCTTGGTTCCTATTTTTTCCCCATACCCCTACTCTCCCTTTACCCCCTTCATCCTTCTCTATTTACAAAGACTTTGTTTCCATTTTTTCCTTTTATCATGTGTTTCCTTTCCCTTATTTCCTTTCCCCTCCCCTTCCCACTTCCCCTCTAGCCATTTTCTTCCTGTTTTACACTATCAATTATACCATTTGAACCTTATTTACTTTTAGTTTGTCACACCAGAGAAACTATTTGGTATTTACTCAAGTATGTCCTATTTATTTCACTTAAGAATATAGCCTCAATGTGCATCCATTTAGCTATAAATGTTTCTCATTCTTTATGGCTTAGTAGTACTCCATTTTGTACCAAAATCACATCTTCTTTACCCAGTCTCCAATTGATGGGCAACTGGGCTTGTTTCCAAGTTTTAGCTATTACAAACTGTGCCACTTTAAACATGGATGTGCATATATCACTGTGGTATGATTCATTTAATTCTTTTGGAAAGATACCCAGCAGAGGGATGGCTGGGTTAAATGGGACTTCTAATCCTAGTTGTTTGAGGTATCTCCATATTGATTTCCGCAGTGGTTGCATTAGTCTGCACTCCCACCAACAATGAAGAAGGGTTCCTTTCTCCCCACAGCCCCTCCCGCACTTGTTATTGGTTTATTTCTTGATAGCGGCCTCCTGAGTCCTGGGATTGCAGGCATGCACTACCATACCTGGCCCTCAGTTCTTTTTTATTTTCTGTTTTTATTTTTCTATTTCTCTAAGATCCCCAGTGTGGGCTCAGACTTGTGATCCTCCTTGCTTCAGGCTCCCAGACATGCCTCCCCCATTTCTTTTTATGACTGAGTAATATCCCTCTGTATATAAGGGACGATTGAAAAATACAGTGAATGCTTAAATTTTAAAAAAATTATGACACATTGCTGCTAACCCCTCTCAAAATACTCTCACTCACCTCAACTACATTTCTCTCATCATTCTTGCTGCTTTCTAGAGCCGTTCTGAAAGTGCTCTTTTGTGAATGTCTTCACAAGTTGTCACCAAAAAAATGCAGTGATTGCTGCTGCCGAAGGCCATTCGACAGAAAGGCAGGCTCACTAAAACATTATGGCGTGTTCTTATGAATTTTACTCACCCAATTTGGTACTGTGAGACTTCTGACTCTTCCTCAAAGTCAAAATGATTGTGAAAGGTGAATTTTTTTATTGATTTGATTCGGGATATCAAAGCAGTCATAACAGCACAACTAAAGACACTCGCAAAAGAGGACTGCAGAACTGCTTCAGAAAGGGGCGAGAATGATGAGATAGAAGTATTCAAATAGAGGGGGATATTTGGAGGGACATCAATGGTGATGTGTCCTTTACTGTAATTTCTTTAAATTTAAGCACATATTTTTCTAGCACACTTCTTACATGAACCCCATTTTATCTGTTAATGAATATTTGAGATGTTTGCACTTTTCAGCTCTAAAATAGTACCAACATTCATGATTTTTTTCATTTCAACAGAACTTTAATTGTGTTTATGTGACCCAATCATTAGTGATGACTGTGGTTACCAACTGACTTGCAGAACCCCTGCGTGTTTGATGACCGGGCCTGAGCATGGACAGGTATGGGCTCTGACGTGCTGGAGGTCACCATCCATCATCTTCAGCTGGCCACTCAGACCTGAACTCTGAGTCAGCACATCTGTGTTCCGGGCCAGCACAGCCTCTACCTCATTTTGTCACTCTGAGCAAATCACTAACATCTCTTGTGTCAGTCTCATCTCTAAAATGAGGCCCTCGTTTAGAAGATGCCTAAGATCATTTCCTGGGGAATTTTCTCACTAATAAGTGTGTATACTGGGTTCAAAGATGCAACAAACCCACATGCACTCACCACCTCACCACCCAGCAGGTCAGGGGGCTGAGATGTGTCTTAGTCTGTTTTGTGCTGCTATAACAGAATGCCTGGAATGGGGTGATTTATAATGAACAGAGATGTATTTTTTAAAGTCTTGGAGGCTGGGAAGTCCAAGGCCCAGGGGTCTATAGCAGGTCAGGGCCTTCCTGCTGTGTCGTCCCAAGCTGGAGAGTAGAGGGCAAGAGGGCACATGTGTGTGGGCATTTGAGGAGGGACAGGGCTGAATACATACTTTCATGGTTGGGGGTGCAACGTCACTGATCCACCCAGAAAAGCTGAGCCATCCTGACCTAACCATTTCCTAAAGCTCTCATCTCTCAGCCTTCTTGCATGCACTGTGGGATACAGTCAGTCTACAACAAGCACCTTTTACTGACATTTAGGGTCACTGATCTCAGCCCCATAGATTTTGTGCTTTTTTTTTTCATTTTTTGTACACAGGGATTGAACTTGGGTCCTTGCATTTATGAGGCAGGCAGCAGAACCACTGAACTAAATCCCCAGCCCTTGTGCATGCTTTGATGCCTCCCCAAACCCTGTAGTTCTCCCCTTGGTGAATTCAGCCCTTTGCCATTCCCATCCCTGGTTTTGGGTACTGCCGTGCAAGATGAAATTGCAGAGGCTGGTGATACAGGTGGTGAAAGAATTTACCAAGAGCAGGATAAGAAGTGATTAGAGTTTATTTAGATCCAATTAGACTGTCGAAAGGGACAGCAGGAGATGCTCTTTTTAAAAAGAAAGGTGTGGGCCAGAAGCAAAGAGTGACTTGGACCAAAGAACAAGAGGAATAACTGTTAGGGAGGACCAGATCATTCATTCTTTGACTTCTTAGGGCCACCAAAACATGCCATCCTTTATGCCAAGGTTGGGACCAGGGTTGGGGGGCAATGTAACGTTCATGCTGGCTCCAGGAAGGAACACCAGTGGCTGCTTTACTGCAATTTCCAAAGCAGCTCATCTGGAAGCAGAGGAAGTGACTCTGGCATGGGGTAGGATGGAGGCCAGGGACTCTCTCTGCTTACTCAGTGCTCCCCAAGTACTGACTCAACAGAGATGTTTTTCTTGACCAAACCCCAGTCAGGCTGCTCATTTCTCTTTGTCAACTCAATCCTCTTTTGACACTTCACCAAGAGACCAATTTTAGCAAGCACCCTGCTCAGTTGGTCTAGGGGGACCCCCACCCTCACATCCTCCCCCATCACCCAGGTGATATCCAATCCCCAGCCTATCTCCAACAAGAATCCTGCTGGGTCCACTCAGCCAGAAGCCCCCTCACTGCTGTGCTTCCTTCCTCTCGGTGCTTTTCCATCCACTCCTACCCCAAATTCCCACTTTTCCTTGCTGTCCTGGGAAGCGGCCAATCTCTCCCTGCTGCTACAAACTCCCAGCAAGCAATGCCAAGGCCCCTCACTGTGGGCCTGCACACTTCATTGTGCCCTTTGCTAAGTGTCGTATAAGTAGCTTTTCTCTTTACAGACCCACCATGTGGCCAGATGGCTGGGTCAGGCCTGAACATGTACCTAGTTGGCTCCAGGAAGATGCCCACAGCTGTTTCCTGGGCTCTGAGAACACAAGAAACACCCTTTCCTCCGTGGAGATCTGTGGTATGAAGACATGGTACTTGCAGCTGCTCAAGCCATTTGTGACCACAGAAGCATTTAATTAAGCACCCCCTGTGTGCATGCAGGGCCCTGACCCAGTGTGAAGCCTGTAGACACAGCGATGAGAAGCAGAGACAGTGAGAAGCCTCTGTGGATCTCAGTTACAAGAGTCCATGGAGCTCGGGTTTACAGAACTGTGTTGGAAGTTCAAGCTGGGTCTTCCATCTCTTGTCCCTGGAAAGATGACAACAGCAAGTAGCAGATTTCACCTCAGAGCAGTGGCATTCCCTGCCATCACAGGGAAGGAGCTTTGATTAGAAGCAGCATTGGGAGAAATGAGAATACTTAAGGAGACTGACCAGTGTGGCAGAGCTGAGCAAGGGCTGAAAGGTCACCTTGGAGACTGACAGTTTTCAGGACAGAGCTCTGAAAACCTTGCTATGACTTGACTGGATCGTCTTTTTTATTCATCATGGGGCCTGCAGAAAATGCTTTGTACTAACCAGATGGCCCAGGGTGGGACCCCCAGCAAGTCTCAGGGTGGAGATTCCCAATCCCCCACCCATCACCAACATACCACCACTTGCCTGCAGCAGAGGAAGGAAGGCTGGAGCTTGAGTTCTGCACAGACCAAGTCATGAGATTCAGAGGACCTCAGCTTTCATGAATGAAGACTCGCTGAGAGAACAAAGTTCTGGGCCCCATTCCAGCAAATTGCTGACTTGGAGGAGGGATGGTCAGAATCCCAGATTAGTGGCCTTTGGTCAGAAGTCCTGATGGTCTGAGATTCAAGCCTGGCATCCAGAGGGGGGGGGGCTGTGAAGCCAGCCCCAAACTGCGAGACCTCGCTCTCTCCAGGTAGACAGTGTCACTGTGCAACTGGGTTGTTGGACAACCAGCTGGTGGTGGAGAAAACACAGTGTGGCTGCAAAACAGGATTCATTCCTCCTCATAATTTCTAATTCACAGTAAAATTCACCAAATACATGAAATGAGTAACTAGAAGTTTACCCTCTGCTCCTGATATCAGACATTTAATACAAAGATGTTCGAAGAAGCATGTCCAGCCCTGGCTTTCCTTCTCCTGAGATCACCAATGCACCCATGCCCAGAGCTCCAGAAGTGCCTGGCTCCTCCAGCCTGAGGAGTCAGGCAGGCCCAGTCCTCCTTCCTATCAGTTGCCGATTATGTGACTTGTGCAACCCAACCTCCCTATGTTTTTAACCTTCCTCTGTGCACAGTAGGATATACATTCCTCAAAGCAGCATCGTTGAGAAATGTATCGTTCTGTTCTCTGTTGCTATAACAAGTCCCTGGTCCCCAGAACTTGTAGAAAGGATCTCTTGGCTCATGCTGCTGGCCAAACATTAAACACCATGGCACTGGCACCCTGGCTCCAACACATGGTGGAGAGCAAAAGAGGAACTTGCCGTCTAGAAAAGGGGCCTGTGTGTAAGAAAGAAGCAAGAGACCTAAGCCACTGCATGAGACCAGCATGGACCCCCTTTTGATCACCAAGGCCTAATTCCCTTCCACCAGGACTCACCTCTTCCAGGTTGCCATCTCAACACCACCACACTAGACCAAACTGCCGGCACATGGACTGTAGGAGGGCAAACCTTTCCCAAGAGGACTTAACTTGCTCTGTACATGTGTCAGTGGCGCTTTCTTCTCTCCCCAAACACTTGCCACCTGCTTCGCTCCAGGCTCATCCACTTTCCTGGCCCATCTTTGAAGTAGATAAACCCACTAAGAGGGGTGTCACATACCTGTAATTCCAGCCATGGGGGAAGCTCAGGCAGGAGGATAATAAGCTGGAGTCCAAGGCAATTTAACAATTTAGAGAATCGTATCACTAAAAAAAACATGATTGAGGGTGTAGCTCAGTGAAGAAACCTTGGGTTCAACCTCCAGTAACACAGACATGCAGAAAGATAAGTCCAGCAGAGCTTGGAAGGAAGGAACAATAATCCATGGCTTCTCTTGCTGTTGTCAAACTAGCACCACCCCAGCAGGGGGATACCTGGTTGGGCCTTTGATGAAAGAAGCAGAGAAAGCCTCAGTGACTAAGAGGCAGAAGAAAGAGGTGAGTGAGGCACAGGCTGTCCCAAAATCTCTGAAGGAAAGAAATCAGTTAAGCAAGATGAGTTCATGTGTGTAAAAGTGTCAGTCAGTGAGCATCTGTTGAGCGCCTGGCACTTGGGAGGGGAGGAAGCTCATGAAAGGCTCAATCTGAAGGCCCAGGCCTGAATCTGGCCTCTGATCTGACAAAGACAGCTCATCAGAGCAAGGCTCTTAATACTCCTGGGGTTCAGGGGGAAGCACTCAGCTGGAACCGCTTGAGCCAGGTGGAGGGGCTGACTTTGGAATGTCTCCAGTGCCTAGTAGGAGGCCAGCTTCAGGTTCTTTAGGCAGCAAAAGCCAGCAGCTGTGGGCAGATTTCATCAGCTGGGAGGATGGGAAGGCGGGGACCGTACCAATTTCCCACCCTCTTTCCAGGTCCTAAGGCAGAGTCCTTCTGGGTATCTGGTTACCCTCCTTCATACACAGACACACTCTTCCCCAAGCTTAGTCATGCTCCCTGTTGGAGCAGAAAATGAGTTCTGCACTATGACATCCCATTCGTATCTCCTGATTAGTTATTAGGGAGCTGCAGATGGAGACACTATCCCCAGAGTTGAGGCGACTTTCAACACCCTGAAGCACAGAAGTCAGGGAGGGAGGCCTCTAGCCACAGTGACAATGTGCACTGGAAAGAAAAAGCCAATGTGTTGCCTTGAAAACACAGCTGTATCTTTGATAAGGAAGCACTTTGCCAATGAGTATCCTAGAGAAGAAATGTTGAGGTAATTGTTTCTAAGACAATATACCTGTAGACGAGCAGTTATTTTGCAAAATATACCAATTGCCTGATTAGGAAGAACTGAATGAACAGAGAAGGGATGAGGAGACTTTGCATCTTATCTGGGATGTCCCTGCCCCTCACTTTAGGGACAAGACGTGTTCCTCAAAAAATAGCAAATTGGAATTTTTATAGCCCAAATCATTTTTTCCATTGCTCTCCTTGCACAAAATTGGTCCTCAGAATATTTACAGGCTCTCAGAGGTAATAAAACCACAGCTAAGGCTGCAGCAAACCTTTACACACTATCACTTTTACAGCTGCAAGTGGCCGTTTTCTTATATTAAAAGATCCCATGCTGAAGCACATGACATAAACCAGCAAAGGTTGATTCTCTACATGGTAGGATAGTTTCAGGGTTAGCAATGGTTGACTGAGTCGCTTCTGTTTAGGCCACCAGGCAAAAAATTTTCATAAGGCCCTAATTCCATTCACACCTCAATCCTGTGAACTAGATATTAACCCCTTTTGTTCAAATGTAATAATCAAATTTAGAGAAGTTAGTGATTTACCGGTACTTGTGAACTGGAAGTAGAAAAGCTAGACTCCAAGCCCAGATCTGAGAGGCTATAGTTTTGGTAGACTTTCCCCTGGTTTAGAGGTCTAGTCCACCATAAGAAAGCAAGCTAGCAATAGCCCCAACCACCTCAGGAGCTAAATGAAACAAAGCAGGCTGGTTTCTAACAGTCCTTTTCCCAAAGGTCTCCAGAGAAGGTGAGAAACTATTCACAGTTCAGACCTTAGGTCCACCCCATGTGAAAAATGGGTTGTCTTTCACGAGAGTTGGGACTAGGCCAACCTGGGAAGGGCCAAGCTTGGAGCATCTCTTTGGAATCCATACCATCAGTGAAGAAGCCTGGAGGCCTGGAGAGTCTTTGAAATCAAGCTGAAGGATCCAGGCCATAGCTTTGAAACTGGGTTGCCTGAAGATGCCAGTGTTCCTGTTAGGAAGGTTGCCAGCCTGATGGCACCCGATGGGCTCCACTCTTGATGTCTATATCCCTGTGTAGTCCCCTAACTCCCCAGGGCTGGGATTAATCACATGGGTATGTTAGCCAGTCCTGATGTTAGGTTATAAAAAGGCTGCAGCTTCCACCCTTGGTCCTCACTTGCACTCTTCTCTCCCAAAAGTCACACCCTCCAGGAGAAGCCAGCAACCTTTATGTGGGGAAGATACCTAGTCAGCCATGCAAAGCACAAAGGCCTTCTACATAAAGCAAGAAACTGAGGCCTCCATCAGTTGAGTGAGCTTAGAAGTGGATTCTTCCACCCTGGACAATTGCATTTTCTCTGCAACCCCAGGAGAGATCTTGAGCCAGAACTACTCAGCTGATTCCTCACCCAGAGAACATGTGAGAAAAATGAATGTTCACAATTTCCAACAGCTAAATATGGGGATCATCTGTTATAAAGTGATAGCTGACTAATGCAAATTGTTTTCTTTCCTATTGTTAGCAATGATTCATATCTGGTCAGGCTATGCTTATCCTTCATCATCTTTCTCTTCCTCCTTCCAGCTCATTTCACCTCTCACTCCCTTTATTGATGGATTAATGGATTGTATATTGAATGTAGAGCCCTGTGGGTTCTAGACAAGTGTTTTAGTTTAGTACTGAGCTACATCCCCAACCCCACTTTACCTTTTAAAAACACTGAGACACAAAAGACTATTATCTAAAATATATAAAGAACTCAAAGCAGTCAGCCCCCCAAAATATAAACACCCAATTCAAAAATGGGCATCTGAAATGAACAGATATTTCTCAGACAAAGAAGTAAAAGCAGCAAGTAAATATATGAAAAAATGTTCCACATCACTGGTCATTCAAGAGATGCAGATGAAAACAACACTGGGATTCCACCTCACCCCACAAAGAATGGCTGCTATCAAGAACTCAATCAATAACAAATGTTGGCTGGGTTGTGGGGAAAAAGGAACCCTTCTCCATTGTTGGTGGGAGTGTAGACTGGTGTAACCACTATGGAAATCAATATGGAGATACCTCAAAGAGCTGGGACTAGAGGTTCCATTGGACCCAGCCATCCCTCTGCTGGGTATCTTTCCAAAAGAATTAAAAGAATCATACCACAGTGATATATGCACACCCATGTTTATAGTGGCACAGTTTGTAATAGCTAAAACTTGAAAACAGCCCATTTGCCCATCAGTTGGAAACTGGATAAAGAAGATGTGGTTTTTCTATAAAATGGAATACTACTCAGCCATAAAGAATGAGAAATTAGATTCATTCATAGGAAAATGTATACATATCAATATACTCCTAAGTGAAATAAATAAGTCACACATGTATAAATACTGAATAGTTTCTCTGGTGTGAAAAACTATAATATTACATAAGATCCTAATGAGATAATTGACCATGTGAAATAGGAAGAAAAGGACTAAAGGTGTAGGGAAAGTGGGAAGGGTAGGGAAAAGGTAATAAGGGAAAAGATAAAAATATGAGAAAATAAAAAAATGGAAATAAAGTGTTTGTAAATGGGGAGGGGAGGAGTGGGTGAAGGGAGGGCACAGACAAGGGGGAAAAAATGGAACCAAGACCTATCATGTAAAGGTATAAGATCCCAATAATGAATGTAATTGTACTGTATACCTAAAATGTACCAATAAACTCAATAAAAGAAAAAAATAACTAAATAAAAACACTGAGACAGTGTCTCACTAAGTTGCCAAGGCTAGCCTCAAACTTACAATGCAAATTCTGACAAGATGCTAGTGCCAAGCTCTTGAACTGCCCAGCTTCCAGAATCATGAGCCAAATAAATGTTTTTATATATTATCCATCCGGGGTATTCTGTTATAGCAACAGAAAATGGACTAGGATAAAAAATTCTGTGATTTACAACTTATACTGCTCCATGTGTATCCAGCCAGCATTGTGCCAGAAAAAGCGCCCAATGCTAGGTTTTCTGCTGGATGGAGCAAGTAGGAGCCATCCCTTGAAAGACACTAGAGGTAGTGTAAGGTTCAAGGTTGAAAGAAGAGCCTAAGAATTGAAGCCCTTCTCTTTTTTCCTGTCTCAGGAAAGGGCCTGTGGGGCATGATGCGGGATGGTCAGGGCTTGAGCAGTGGAGGTGGACAGACAGGACCAGTCCCAACAGTCGACACTTTAGCTGGTTGCATGCATCCATTTTGTGTTACTATAATGAAACACCTGAGACCAGGTATTTATTAAAAAAGAAAGTTATTTAGCTCACAGTTCTGGGGGTTCAAGGGCAGGGCACTGGATGAGATTGGCTGTAACAAAGACCTCATGGTGATGGCATCCCCTCAACAGGGATATTCAGGAGAGGGAGAGGCCACATCACCAGAGAGGAAGCCAAGGAGACAAAGATGCCACCAGACTTGCTGTTTCCAACTATCCCCTCACAAGAACCAATTCATGGGTCCCTTGAGAACTACCTTCATCCCTCCAGGGTCCATCCCCAGTTACCTAAGGACCTCCCACTAAGCCGCCTCCCAGAGGTTCCCCACCAGCACCATCATGCTGGGGACCAAGCTTGCAACACACACATCAGGGCTCACCCCACCCTCAAACCACAGCACTGGGCAATTCTGCTGCCTTTGCTGTCAGATGGGTACAATACTGAGAACTTCTGGATAATGGGGGACACATTGAGCTCACAAACATATTGGATCCATGTCTGATGCTTAAATAGCAGAAATTATTATTATTTCAGTTCCTCCATGTGAGCTCTACATTCAAGCAGATGATCAATGAAGATCCCCCACCTTTCCCTCTCTCTGTCTCTCTCTCTCTCTCTCTCTCTCTCTCTCTCTCTCTCTCTCTCTCCTGATACTGGGGATGGGAACCCAAATATGAGCTGCATGTTCAAGCAGATGATCAATGAAGATCCTCCACACCTCTCCCCTCCCCTCATACTGGGTATGGGAACCCAGGGCCTCATGCATGCTAGGCAAGCACTCTGCCACTGAGCTGCACCACCCAGTGTAGGGATCAGGGGCTCCAATGTCCATGAGGGAGAGTCCCATGCTATAGATCTGAAGCAAATTGACAACCAGCCCCAGCAACTACTACAAAGCCCATTTCAACCTGAATATGTCAATACAGTGCCAACATTTTGTCTCTCAAGCCACAGCCTCGATTGAATTATATTTCTACTGCTAGAGCAATTGCAAGAGAAAACTCATCTGTTATCAAAACATAGCCTCCATGCGGCAGCACCTGTGCAAATCCAGGTGCCCAGCAAGGCCCCTCCTGGGAAAGCCTACCTGAAGGCAGACTCTTAGTAAGTCTGACCCAACTCACATGGAGCAGTCCTGCACCCAGCAACTCAGAACATTCCCTCTGGGCAACCTGCCTTCCATGTCCCCAGACCGAGTCTCAGCGAGTGCCAATGGACAGAAAATACCATTTGTTTCTTCTCCAGCTTTGGGACTCAGATTGATCAAGTGCTGATGTCAGAGAAGAACTCATTCCCTCTGATTCTGGTCTAGAATTTCACAGCTCTCCAGGCCAAGAAGGTCTGTGCCACATCCCAGATGTGCAGATAGAAAAAAAAGCTGGCTTGGGAGAAGGAGCTGCCCTTCCTGGGCCTGTGCACTGGTGTTGATCAAAGATATAAAAAGAAGAGAGAAACTCAGCACATCTTGGCTACTGAGGAGGCTGAGGCAATAGGATCACTTGAGCCCAGGAGTTTGAGACCAGCCTGGGCAACAGAGTGAGACTGCCTCAAAAACAGAGGAAAAAAAAAAAGTGCCTGACTCTATCATCCACTAAAGGAAAAAGAAGGTCCAATAACCAAAACCTACCCATCCAACCAAATAGCTCAAAGAATTGCTTTATCACAGTGTGGTTTAGACAGCAAAGCTCTTCCCTTCCTGCTCACCTGTTAATGACCCTGAGGCTAACCAGTCTCTCAGCAGGGTGGGTGCAAGTCGAGGTGGTAGCCTAGGCTGGAAACCTTCAGGACTGCCTGCTGCAGATCTCAACATGGACCCCACAACACTGAGCAGGGACTATCAGGGACAAAGAAATTGGCTGTGGGTTGTGCCCATTGGCCTTGTTGTAGCTCACAGAACCAGCTGAGAGCCCACCTGCTCCTGGGGAGCTGCCTCTTCAGGCACCTCCCTTACTCCCAGGCCCAGCACAGCAGGGCAGCCAGCTCTGGACCTGGGGTGGGGACACAGCTCCAAGAAGGAAAGTGGGAACAAGAGGGGGCAGATAACAGGCAAGGAGAGAGCTGAAGGACAGGCTGTTTCACACATGGGTGGCTTTGGGAGGAGACTACAATGGTTCCACAAGAAGGGAGACCGGTGGGGCCTCTGGACGAGTGTCCAGCAAAGGCCTCCTTGGCATGGTGACACTGGGTGCAGAAGGCCTGGCTGACCAAGGGAACCAGACCTGCAAAGGGCAGCATGTTCTGGGGAGAGGCAGGGCCTGCTGCCTGATTCGCAGGCTCAGTGCAAAAAGAAAAGGTGGGCCCTTGTTCAAAATTAGGAATTTCAGGACAGCACCTATCATGAAAGCTAGCCTCACAAGCCTAGGGCAGGGGAGTGCACCTGTGGAAAGAATACTAAGTCCAGACCCCTGAGGCTTGGATGTTCTGGAATGCAAAAGAGTCAGTGTGCCTGGGCAAGTGGAGCCATTCGCACACAGCTTAAGTATCGCATAGTTTTTCCTATGTGGGAAATCCAAAGCAAGAATAATTTAAAGATCTAAATAAAAGAGAGATAATAAAAGCAGGGTGATGGATCTTTTGCAAATGGGAAAAGGACCAAGAAATGGAAGGAGAAGGGAGGAAGGGAGAAGGGAGGGAGGAAGAAGGAAGGGAGGAGAGGGAAGGGAAGTAAAAGAATTAAGATGTGTTATGTACATGTACGAAGTTCCCATGGTGAATGTAATTGTGTGATGCAAACATGTGTTAGTGCAATTTAAAATTATTTTAAAAGAACCTAGGGCCAAGGATTTAACTCAGTAATTCCTCTGCCTACCTCTAAAGTGCAAGGTCCCAAGTTCCATCCCTGGTACAAAAAAAAAAAAAAAAAAAAAAAAAAAAAAC
>NW_022900936.1:72575102-72597204 GCF_012274545.1 Fukomys damarensis | reverse complement strand
GAAAAAAAAAAAAAAAAAAAAAAAAAAAAAGAACCAATGTGTAGGAGAGGCCAAGGAGGCAGAGTTTAGAAGCCAGAGAGAGAGGGAGGATAGGAACCCACAGCGGGCTTTCGTATTTAGAAAGAGCTGACTGGTCACTGGGTAGAGGCTGGTGGGCGAGGGTCTTTGGATAGACAGGGAGCTAGGTGAGCAGGCCCAGACCACAGAGGCTTGGTGGATGGGGAGGGAATACCCACAGCTTCTGGCAGCCACCTCAAGGTCTGTGCCATGCTGTCGCCTCCTGCTCCCCTCTGAAGTGCACTGAGCAGTGACTTCACCCTGAACACTTGTCCATTCCTCAGCCCCACCTGCAGTCCCACAGCCCCTCCCTAAGCCCCACAGGGCACTACTGGCCCTACTGCCCCAAAGTCCTTCGTATTCTAGGAACACGTAATTAGTGCCAGGCGAATGCATGCATTTATTACTGCATGTTAGAAGGAACAGCCCGGCTCCAGACAGGCAAATCTGGGCCCAGACCTTGACATGACAAAGGAGATTTCTATTTCCAAACACTCAGCCCCTTTCCCTCTCATTAGATGTTTAAAGAATATATTTTAAAGTCACAAAAAGAAAGAGAAAAAGCTGACATCTGAGGCTGCTGCTCCTAAATTGCAGGCTCTAATATTGTTTACTCTATATTTGTCCTGTCTCCAGGCATCATCCTGGGGTACAGGAAGGAAAATGCCAAACTGGTCCTCCCAGCCTTCAGGGCCCCCTGCGGAGTGGTCCCTGCTGTCCTCTCGTGGCTATGATGGGAATTGCATTACTGCCCCTACACAAGGCAATTGCTCGGAGATTTACTAGCCTACTGGCTTCTGAGAGCCTGAATGTCTGTCAGGGAATATTCTCTTGGGGATGACTCTCGATAAAATAGTCAGACTCTGTTTCTCTTGGCATTATAAAAAGGACCCACACTGAAAGGAACCAGTTGTCCCAAATGTCCTCCCACCAAATCAGTGAGTTGAGCTGGGTGTCTGTAACTCCACACCCCATATGAGAGATTATTTCGTGGGTGCACAAATTAAAGTGACATTTAGGGTGATTTCCAGAAGGCAAATATGTAATTACAGTTTTATAAACATGTCCCACTTAGCTTCGAAAACCAAAGCCCTGCTACGTCCCCACCTGAGGCAGGGTGAACAGGAAAAGTGAAGAGGGGCCTCCTCAGCTGGCACTTGGGGACTTCATTGCAGAGATGGCCTAGATGTACACTGACGGCTGGCACGAGGGGAGCAGTTCCTCTGTGCTCTCGGCATATAGTCTTTCATTTCATCCTCACACCTTTACACACTAGCCATTCTTAGCTCCATCTTTAAAGGAAGAAGTTAAGGCTTAGAGAGGCCAAATAATGTGCCCACGGTCATGCTGGACCTAGGAATTGGCAGAGCCTGGATTCGAATTCAGGTGTGCCTGACAAGTGGTCAAACACACTGCTATTTTCTCCCAGAGCACAGTGGAATCCACCAGCTCTTACACTTCTGTTTAATTATTTTCGTTGTGGCTGGAAAACAATACCCAGCACCCATAACTTAAAGGAGAAGTTTATTTGGCACATTTTCGAAGTTTCAGCTCTTGCATGGTTGGCTGGCTCCAAGACAGAGGGACTTGGTGGGGGAGAGCTCACAGCATGGTGGACAGGAAGCAGAGAGGGAAAGGAGACAGCCCCTACGGGCCACACCCACAGGGACCCATCTTTATTGATCAGACCCTGCATCCACACAGCCGGTCAGCTATACCACTCCATAACCCAGTCACCCTTCAAAAACCCCGCCTGTGAGCACATGAGGCTATGGGGGACATTTCAGATCTAACAACCACTGACTATGTTATCTGTTGGAACTGTGGGGATCCCATCAATACCACCCTTTCCTGTCCTTGGGAGTGAAGTACGCACAACTGAGAAATGTCATCTGTGTCTGTGTGACAAATCAGTCTCCCCTTTGGTAGCTTTGCACAACAATACATACGATCACACAGCATTTGAGGGTCAGAATCTGAGGTGGATTCACCAGGAGATGATGAAGCAGGGCTCCTAGAAGAGCACAGGTAAGATGTCAGCCGAGGCTGGAGGCAGCTCACGCCTGGGTGAGCTGGAGGGTTGGCTTCCAGCCTCATTCTCTCGGCTCTTGCTACTCAGGCTTGCCCTAGGCTACTCACCATGTGGATGCTGGCTTCCCCAGGGTGAGAAGACATGGAGGGAGGGGAAAAAGGGAGGCACACCCCCTCAGAAGCGATATTACCACTTTTACCCTATGTTAGTGCCACATAGGCAATTCCTGGTACCGTGTGGCACAACACAAAGACACAAATACCAGGAGACCAGGATTCTTGGTGTTATTTTGAAGGCCACCTGCCCTGTAGACAGAGAAGCTAGAAAGATACAGAACAAGACAATGCTTCAAAGCCAAAAAAAAAGTGACATCAAAGGGCATGGCACAAGATGTGTAGCCACAAAAGCCTTCATAATACTTCATCTCCAAAGTAGACAACCTTAGCTACCTGGTCACAGGTAAGACTGGGGAACCACAACAAGCCAGATAGGTTTAAAGCATGGAAAGTGGAAAGAAGTGGAGAGAAGGTGCACAGAGGTCAAGACAATCAGCCAAGAGAAAGGTTTGAGCTGGGAAGGCTCAGCAGTGTCCCCCAACTGCCTGCCCGGGTCATCTTTCCTATCTCACAGCTGCCCCATCTGAGCGCACACCTGGGGACAGATGTCTCACAGGTCCATCCATCCTGTCTACTCTCTATTCCAGCCCCTCCTACCACCTCTTATCAGGAGCCATTTGTCATGGATGTTGGGGTCCCCAGAACCAAATGTGGTACATGCCATGTGACATCACCTCTATCATTACCATCCCCCTCCTCCATCACTGGGTGCCTGGGATTCGCTAAGCCATGTGCCAGCTGCTCCCCTGGTGAGATCTCCCCAGATCGCCACAGCCCTCTGGGCCAGGTACCACACCACCCTCAGGTAATGGCCTTGGTGAGTCAGAAGGTGACATGTCCAGGGTTAGACACTTAGCAAATGGCAGAGGTGGGCTTCGAAGCCAGTCTGTCAATCCTACAACCTTTCTTTTAAGACCATTGCTGGAGAGGCTGTTCAGTAAATATCTGTTAAAGTCGATGAACTAAAAAATAACTGACCTTACTATTATTGATGCTAAAAGAGAGAGAACACCTAATTAAGTAAAAATATTTGGCCATAGCAAATCCTAGAAAGAACCCAACCCACACAGTGCCTTTTCCAGGTCTTAAGAATAAAATTAAAGTTGAAAAAGGTAAAGCATCTTACAAATGAATACTTAGTTTCCAAAAGGCAGCAGCAGGGATTAGGAAGCCCATTCTTTCCACTTAGACCTCTCCTCACTGCCATCCACCTCCATCCATGCCACCTCCAGGGTGACAAGGGGCTTGGTGAGACCTCGAAGAGGAGAAACAGTGGGTACCTTTCTCCCTCAGTGTCCGGGTGGTCAGCACTGAGCACTTGTTGACTCTGAGGGCCAGGAAGCCCAGGTGGATCTCTACTGTGCTTCCAAGAAACAGCATTTTGTGCTTGTTTGAGACAAACAGATGAAGGCCAAGAGATAAAGCTACTCAGGGTCTTCAGGCTGCCACCCAGATGCTTTTTAAAAAGGAAAGAAACTGAAATAAGTAAAAATGTCGCAGTCTGTTTGCCTCTTAGGGTGCTCTGCACCAGAGGTCCGAAGTTTTGCTGGCTCATCCAGAGTCCAAACTCAAGCAGAGCTGGCCCAAGGGTACATGAGCACTAAGTATGTGTGGGGCACAGGACAAAGTTTATGGAGATTAAGGACTACAGGGAGGGAGACCAGGGAAATTCAGTCATACAAGGGGACTGAGTCTTAGGGGGAAACGGAGACAGAAGGGAGTACATGACCCATGGGGAGTTGGGCATGGGGCTTTTTTTTTTGTTGTTCTCGAGGGACTTGTTTCAATCTTGGAGTGAGCTGGGTGCAAGAACAACAGGAGAGGCCCATGGCTTTCTTTGAATGCTCTGAGAAGGAAAGGAAGAACAGAGGATTGGAGATGGGCTGGGGATAGAAAGAAGCTTTTGCAATGGGCATGGTGTACGAGGAATTGGGCGATACTACTGGTGTGTCCTAACCCTCACTCTTCTGTGACTTTTTCAGTATCAGATAACAACCTGTGCTGTGTTTATTGAATGATTCTTTAAATTGAGTCATTTCTCTCATAGAAATTAATTCATCGTTACAAGACACCACACCACCATGGTAAAAAGGAAATGGAAAAACAGTATTGCTTGCCATAGCAGAACAGAACTGTATGGTAAGGAGAATGAAAACAAAATAATTGTATTAAATTCTAGGAGCTGCAGTGCTAGAATAGCGCTTGCCTGGCATGCACTAGGCCCTGGGTTTCATCCCCAGTAAGACTGACAGAGACAACGGGCTTTTAACTATTCTTACAGGTGAAGTCTGACTCTTAACAAGAATTAAAAAGTTGTTGAGACCAGGCATATAGCTCAGTGGTGGAGCTCTCATCTTGCATGCACAAGGTTCTGAGTTTGATCCCAAGCACCTCCCACAAAAAAAGGAATTAAAAAGTCGTTAAAGACACAAGAACAGGGTTGTGGCTGTGGTTTAGTAGTGGAGCGCTTGCCTAGCATATGCAAGGCCCTGGGTTCCATCCCTCAGTACTATAAAAAAAATATTTAAAAATTTTTAAAAGACACAAGAACACTTAATCTAGGCATTCTCCCTGAAATAATGTCAAGATTAAAAATGCCCTGAATTCCTCTCCCAGGAGTACGGCAGGTCCACTTGCCTGAAGGAACCTCCTGCTATAATACAACTAGGTCTTTGGAAAATTACGCTGAGAGCTTTTCTATGCACTGCTTGGCTTGTGGGAAAATAAGAACAATCTCCAAGGTCAGTGAGGGACTGGAGAGGAATACAGAATTGACGGTAGGATGGGAACTGTCTGCAAACGTGGGGGCAGCGGGGCTGGACAGAGAAGAAGCAGCCTGGGATCAGAGGATGCTAAGTAGGCCCTGAGCTCTCCGTGTGGCAAGGAAGTAAATCAGAGGCTCCCACAGTGAGCCTGGCCTTGCCAGAGCTGAAGTGTGTGCTGTACGGCAACAGTCTTGGCTCTTAGAGAAAACATAAATCCACCAACACAGGCTCCCAAAATCCCACAGATTAACGTTCACCCAACATAAACTCACAGTCGAAAAATCCCAAGTGCTTCAGAATGCACTGTGAGAACAACATTAACACAGGACAGATTCAGATTCAGGGTCCTGTGGATTTCTGCTACTGGGATTGCAAAGCGCAAAATGTAAAGTGTGGAATATTTACAGAAAAAAATATGAAATTTAAACAATGAACAAAGAACTTGGAGATCGTAGGAACCAATGAAGTCAACTGAAAACAGGAACCAAACAGAACTTTTAGAAATGAGAACTACCATTGCTGACTAGAAGGTTGGGTTTTTAAGCAGCACACAGGACAGAGAATGGAGGAGCTGAGATGTCTGAAGAAAGCTTCAGAATGCAAACCAGGGACAAAACAGTGGAAAATATAAAAAATAAGGAAGTTGTAGTGAGCAAGTATTATATAGACCAAATTAAATTAGTTAATATGTATAAAGAGCTTGAATTAGTGCCAACAATTAGCATGAACCAAGTGTTGGTTCCTTAAAAAAAAATAACAAATATTGGCTACTCTAATAAAACTTTAAAGGCTGGGTTGTAACTCCTTGTGCTTCCCTAGCATGCATGAGGCCTTGTGTTCAATCCTCAGCAATGCAAAACTACAAGAAAAAAATATTTTTAAAACTCTGTCTACATCAATCAAGGCAATCCTGTCAAACAAACAAGATCCAATGTAAGAAAAGAAACACAGAGGTATCTGAGATTTCAAAAAGGATATGCTATAAAGATGTCAACAAATTTAAAAATATAGATGAAATATGCAAGCAAATAGCTTACAAGATAAATTAAGAGATTTTAATTAAAAGATTAAATGAAAAGAGAAATAGAAAATTTGACAGCCACAGAACCGTTACAGAAATTGAAGACAGAATTAATTATAAAGTGGAACTGGGAGTATAGCTCAGTGATACAGCATGTGTTTAATGTACACAAGGACTTGGGTTTTTTTCCCCAGCACCAAATAAATACAGTAGAAAACACTTGGCAACAGAAGTCACAAACTGAAAGTGCTCAAGTCAGAGATGGGTGTGGGATGGCATTTTCTTTAATTTCTGCAGAAGTGCTTACTTAAATTCAGACCCCAGGGACACCAGAGGGACTTAACACTCTAGTCACGGCCACTTGGTCTTTTGGCTCAGTCTGAAGCCACCCTGAAGGTCGTCTCATCTCTGATACAAAGCAGGTGGCTAGCACTTGGATGGGGTCTCTTTGGTTGAAAGTTCCCTACATCAATTCCTCCTCTTTTTAGGAAACTCTGTTGCTCAAGATTCATCTCTTCAAATGATACCTCAGCACAGAAGAGAATATCATGTCTTGTGGGGATACTGGGGAGAGATCCTGGGTCTTTTTTTTGAAATAAATGTCAGTGGGCTGGGGTGGCAGTCCAGTCAAAGAGCACAGGGCCCTGGGTGCAATGCTCCAAACTGCAGGAAAAATGTGTATTTATGATGCACAATCTAATGTTTTGAAATACACACACACAGTGGAATGGCTAAGTGCAGTTAAGATGTGTGTCACCTCTCATACTGCTCTGTGTGTGTGGTGAGAACACTCAAAATCTATTCTCTTCGCTATTTGCAAGTGTACAGTAGGTTGTTGTTAACTGTAGTCACCATGGGACACACATTCCTAACTGAAATTTGTGTCTTTTGACCCCACGCTCCCCAGTTTGGCCCCTTCCCCAGCCCCTTGTAACTGTCATTCTACTTCCTGTTCTCAAGTTTGACCATTTCTTTAGATTCCACATATAAATGAGGTCATGTGACTGCTATCTTTCTCCTGGCTCATTTCACTTAACACAATGGCCTCCAGGCTCATCTGTGCTGTTGAAAATGACAGGGCTTCGTCCTTTTGTACTCCCTTGTATATATGTACCATGTACTCTTTTCCCTACAACTGCATAACTCAGGTTGATTTAATGCCTTGCTGTTTTACACAATGCTGCACTAAATAAGGGAAAGCAAATATTGCTTTGACATAATAATTTCTATTTCTTTGGAAACGAAATATCCAGAAGAGACATCACTAGACAATATAGAGGTTCTATTTTTTAAAACTTTTGGAGTTTCTATACAGTTTTCCATAAAGACCTGGGATATGCCTACCAAAAGGGCAGTGGGCTCCAACTTCTCCACAGTCTCACCAGCACGTTACCTCCAGAGTCCTGACTGTGGCAAGGCTGGTCTGGTTTTGCTTGAGGCTTCCTGCCTGCCTTGGGCTCTGGCCTCTGTCCAGGCTGAGCAGACTGGCAAGGTTGCTGGTCCTGCCCGCTCCAGAGCCAAGCACTGGCATCCGCTGTTGCATCTCAGCTCTGCTGCCTGCTCTGCTTGTGAGGCCCCTGCTGTCTGAGGTCTCCCTGCCCCAACCCAAGCCTCTAGCAGGACCTGGTCCCCTTAGCGTCTGTTGCTCCCAAGGTGACGGCTGGCTGTGCTATTTCACAGTCACCCATCTGGATCCCTCCCTCTGTAGGACCACCTTGCTTTCTCCTGGCCTTGTTGGATTTTCTGGAAGCAGAACACCAGCCTATATGTCCTAGGAATGTACATGTCCTCAGTCTCTCTGTGGTGTCTGTCATCTTCCCATCACCCTTAACAACATCCTTCTCCTCTTCCCCTCTCTTCTGATCACTTTGGAAACATTTGTCACCTCCCTCCTGAGACAGAGTGTTGTATCCATCTGACCCACCCTGTTCTCTCTAACCACAGACAAAAGGAAAATGCTACCAACCCAAGATGGCTGGGCTTGGCTGTGGTTGCTGGGAAAGGCTGCTTAAGGCAGTTAGGTGTTTTCAGTTCAGTTTGATTTTTCAAGGTATTTCATTGCTAAGCATCACAGGAGTCTATTTTGAAGGCAAAAGCTGCACATCCCACCTTTCTCTGTATAAGCTTGAATGCCCCATTCCCATGTCCCAGAGCAGACAGTGCCTTGGCTGAATGGTCCTCAGGATAGGGAAGGGTGGGGACCTTGGACAAATTTTAAATCCATGTTTCATTATCACAGAGGAGTGGCTGGGTGTATGCTCTGGCATTTGGTGGGTTGAGGCCAATGATGTTCCTAAATATCCTACAATGCACAGAACAGGCCCAAGAAAGAGAATGATTCAGACCCATGTATCAACAGTGCCAAAGCTGGGAAACCCTGGTGTGGCTGACAGGGACAAAGACCACGGTTGAAACAGGACCCTACTGTCCCATATGGCCCTGCTGTATACCATTTGTTGCTATTCTCTCTCTCTCCTCCTATAATCTCCCTCTCTTTTTCTCCTCTCCTATAATATCCATTTCCCCAGCTGTTTGTCCCACCTCAGGGCCTTTGCATCTGTTGCTCCTTCTGCCTGTACCATTTTGCCCTTCCTCACTCAGTAGTCGGATGGCAACATCCCCTTCCCTCTCCCAGAAGACACATGCTTCCAAGAGCCACCTCCAACTACCCTGCACTCCAGGGGTCTTCAGATTGTTATTCTGCTTGGATACACTGTAAAATAATTTCTAAAATTTATGTACTCTCTTTGCATGCTTTAAAGTTTATATTTAAAATCCCTCATCATGAATTTAACTAGTTGCAAAAGTATAATTTCTACGAAAGTTGCAAATAGTGACTTTTAAAATAAGTTGCTACATCACACTTTTACATGTATCCAAGAGAGTCAGAAAAATCACAGCAATTTGATGCCTCTCTTCATTCATTTAAAAAAAAATGTTGGTCCTGGGATTTACTCAGTGGCACCGCACGTGCCTCACAAGCACAAGGTCCTGAGTTCAATTTCCAGTAATATATATATTCCCAATATATATACTTTTATAGTGAAATCTTAGGTTGACAGTGCTCTCACAGATCTCAAAAATCTGTATAAAATTGTAATCAGCTTTGAGTTATTTCAGGTAAAATTTTCAGAACTGAATTATAAACGAGAGGGACTATGTTCACATAAAGCATGTCACAGGCTGAGGATGTAGCTCAGTGATATAGTACTTGCCTGGCATCACGCACAGGCCAGGGTTCAATCCCCACCACTAAAACAACAAAATGTGTGTGTGTGTGTGTGTGTGTGTGTATGAATAGAAGAAATTTTATCTTTGAACTGAATTTATCAAAGATAAGTATATATTAAAGATTGCATGGTAACAAATAAGTAAATGACAGTTTAATAGTAAACATTGGATTAGGTATTCCTTCTCCTTAGGGAAAAGAAAAGGGTTGGAAGCTGGGCCCAGTGGCACATGCCTGTAATCTAGTACTAAGGGAGGTTGAGGCAAGTACAAGCCCAACCTAGGTAACTTAGTGAGACCCTGTCCCAAAATAAAAAGTAAAATAATACTGGGAATGTAGCTCAGTGGTATAGCACCCTTAGGTTCAAACACTGATGAAAGAAAGAAAGAAACAAAGGAAGGAAGGAAGGAAGGAAGGAAGGAAGGAAGGAAGGAAGGAAGGAAGGAAAGAAAGAAAGAAAGAAAGAAAGAAAGAAAGAAAGAAAGAAAGAAAGAAAGAAAGAAAGAGAAAGAGGGAGGGAGGGGTCAGAGAAAAGAAAAGAAAAGAGCCGGAAATTTAGCTTAGTGATTCTACTGCCTGCTTTGTAAGCACATGGACCTGAGTTTGATCCCAGGTACCAAGGAAAAAAAAGAAAAGAAAGGAAGGAAGGAAGACCACAAAAAAACGCGAGAGAGACAGAGAGAAAGATTAGAAACCATTTGGTTTTCTTGAACAGTATGTTGTTAAATCATTCAATCCATTTTCAGCTTCTAGAAAGAATCCCCAAGTGGCATTACCAAGAATTATTAAGAGGCAACCTGGTTTTTTTGTTTTATTTTGTTTTGTTTGTTTTTTTCACTTAGAGCATTTTGTTTGATTGGATTTACTAAAAAGAATTGTTGGGAAAATAACATTTCTCATTTAAAGAGACCTTGGCAACTGCATTTAAGTACATCGATTTTGTCTTCTCTCGGGCTTTACGTTTATTCTCACAAAATCTTTATAGCTGTAAGTTTGGCTCACTGAATTGATGGGAAATCTCTCCCATGACATCTGATTGGCAAAGCCAGTCCTTGTCAAATCAGTCAACCAAATCAGACTTACTTTGTCAAGTGCCGAACTCGTTGCCTGTTCCACAGAGCATGTTACTGTGCATCTCCCTGAGGATCCTGCCCGGGATAGTCAAGCAAGGCACAGACCTACAGCCCGAGTTGTCTCCTGTTGGAGCAAGGTACTGCAGGCCCCAGCTTGCCCTCTGTGCTTTAGCTACCAGGCATCCCCTCTGGCAGCCGGGCATCAAAGGTCTGAGCCAGGTACAGAGAAAGCCGAGTCATATGACTAACATTGCCATTGCTGCCCCTGTATGACTTCAGAAGAGCCCAATCCAGAACTAAATATTCCACATCAAAGCAGATTTCATGTTAATGGACATCACATGGCAGGGAAAGACACAAGTGTCCCCTGTTGCCTGGGAGCTCTGCTGAGTCAGGCTGCACATTTGCTGTTGCCAATGACACAATCCAGTAACCTGGATGAATTTTAATGAAAAGAAGCTTAGCCTGTGCTCACCGTTCTGAAGGCTCAGGTTCAAGGGACTGTACCTGGTGATGGCCTTCCATAGGGACAAGGAATTACAGGGCAAGAGACAGGAAGTGCACACTTGCTCATGAGTGTGTATGTGTTGTGCCTGTATCTTACGGTCTCTCCTTGTCTTTTAAAGCCACCAGGATTTAGTCATGGGGCTCTACCCTGATGACCTAACTTCTAGGTAATACAGTAGGATTAAGTGTCCAACCTCTTTCTATTTCACAATGGGAGTTAAATTTCAATATGTAAACCTTTGGGGGACACCTCCAAACCATCTCTAAACCATAATGTAGATCACTACTCCAGATTGTCTCTTTTGTGCATTTAGAAAGTATAATAGGCACTTTCCCATCACTGAACCCAGACACCCAACACAGCTTATTTGGCACAGTTTCTAGTGGGTTCAGTCCATGGTTGGCTGGCTCCAAGGCAGAAATGTCACAGTGGAAGGGCCTGATGGAGGACAGCTGCCCAACGTAAGGCAGCCAGGAGGCAGAGAGAAGGGAGAAGGAGGAGGAAGGAGAACACATCCTTCCAAGTCACAGCCCCTGTAACCCACCTCCAACCTATCAGCACATTCAGCCATGAACTCATCAATGGATGAATCCACTCATGACCTTAGGGCCCCCCATGATCCAATTGCCTTCCAAAAGCCCTGCCTCTGAGCATAGGAGTCTTGGCGGGGGGCATTTTGGATCTAAATTACAGTAGAGGGCTTCATTGAATCAAGCATGATGGAGAAGTTTATTTTTCTATAGCAATATGGAATAACAATGGAGAGGGGAGAAGCAGGTGTGTTACAGAAGATAGCACATGTTAGTGGAGAATCTGAAAACGAAGTCCCCAAACTGTCCTGCCCATATGTCCCCTCGGAGGGTTAAGGCTGCCTTCACTGCAGTGCTACCCCACTTGGGAGGCTCCTTCAGCACTCCCTTGACTTTGTGTTTTTTTCAGCACAAGCTCGACTTACCTTTTAAATTCTTCCCCTCTCATCTGTCTCACCCTTAAAATGTAAGAGGCTCAAGAACAGGAAGGTGGGTTGCCAGTTCCTTGCCAGCCCCTGGCACCCAGGACACTGACAGGCACACACTCCATCTTTGATAGATCATTGTCCAATAACAGAGGAATCTGCAGGCTTGCTCCCTGCCCTTAGTGCCAGTAATAAGCATGTGACCAGGCTCCTTGAGGTTGCTAAGGAAAACAGTTAATTCACTCTAATAACATCTCCCAGAAACTCCCTCGTGCTTCTTGCTGGTTTCCAGAAAAACTAATCAGGCTGTTCCAATGCAAGGAGAGACTCTGCCCCTCCATCATGAAACTTCCTTGATTCGATTCAGGGGTAGCTGCGAGCAGGAGCCCTGGAAATTGCCCCTACAAACATAAAAGCTATTTTCTTCCAGCCTTATTAACTTTTAAGCCTTTTCCTGTTTTGCTGTCATGGCCAAACCCACCCCTTGGCAGACACTGAAGTCTGAATATTTGAAGTAGATTCCTAAGCAGTGATTAAAACAGATTTGGAACCTCAACAAAAGAGATTCAAAACTGTCAGAAAGATGACAGCTATTCCAAAGAGAGGGCACCCCCGGGTGGCAGGTGGGCATGTTGAGGCCCGTGGACTGTGGCCTCCTCTCTGAGAGAGAGTACAGTCTGTGCTAGACTGGCACAAGTTCTGTGGAGCAGTGGCTCGCTGTCACTGTGCCCAGCATGTGGACAGGAGCTGACAGAATGCAGAGAGCAGCTCTTCTGATTCTACCTTCAGCTCACAGGCACAGTTGGGCACAAGGGCTCGGACACAGAGTCATCCAGTGCCATTTTACAAGCCCAGTTTCCACCAGGGAAACTGAGGAAAAGAAAACCTGGGACTGATGTCATCAAGGCCCCCACCTTCCAGGAAGACAAGATCAATAAACCCTATCCCAGGTCTGCATAACTTTCTGGCCTCCAGCACTGAACCCCCTCATTCCACTCGCTCCCCTGGCCAGTAGTGACTCCCCAGTCTAGGTCTTGTGAGCACCCCATGAAAGGCACTCTCTGTGAGAAACCGTCCACCTCCCCCGCTTGCCTTTTTGTTCCATCTCAGTAGGTAACTAAAATAATAATAAACCAGGCTGACTCTATGTCCCTGGCCTATAAAAGGAATCAGTGGCTCTTTTTACCACAACCATCAGAGACCCCAAACTCCAACCCATGGGTGGACCAGCCAACTTTATTTTATTTAAGGAATTTATTTTACTTCTTTTGGCTGGGGGGAAGAGTTGCTGTGAAAACAATCACCAGTGGCCCAAAGCAGCTCCCTTTGCATTTCTTCCAGGCCCAGTCCACAGGATTGAACCCAAGGCCTTCCACTGAGCTCTATCCCCCTTCCTGTTTAGATTTTATTTTGAAACAGGGTCTTGGTAAGTTGCCCAGGCAGAACTTGAATTTGCAATCCTCCTGCTTCAGCTTCCCAGAGCATTAGGATGACAGCTGGTGCCACCAAGTCTGGCTCCTTTCGAATTTCCTGGGTCAGTGTGAAGCCAAGACACGATGCCGGGTATCTAATATGGAGAGTCTCACCTCCCTGGCCCAGCTGCTGGCCAGAGCAGTGTCTCCCATTCCCCAGGAGAGTGTGAATTCCATGCTGTCACTGTGACTGAGTCCAGCAGGGAGGGCCAAGGGTTCACTTAGGATAACAAAGAGCACAGAAACCTATTGGTTCACAGAGGTGAATGTTTTCCTTGCTGCTTCAAGCACAAGCCAGCTGCTTTCAATAATCAGTGGAGAACTGAACATTTTTACACATGCACCTTGTCCGACGATGGAAATAGAGGCTTGCCTCAGCCACCAAGGACACAGTTTGCACAAATAGACCTTTCCCTCCCACAGACAAGCAAGCATGGGCTGAGTCAGATCACATATGTCAACAAGAAGACAGCCAGAAGATGACAACCCTTGACAAACCCAGAGGATGTTACCCCCAACAAGCTCTGCTTAACCAAAAAGTGTGAATGGGTCAGTTTGTCCTTAGTGGCCCTGGGCTTCTATTTTGTTAATTTCCTCTTTCTTGGCTGTATCCAAGTAAGTAGCACCTGGGATATGGTCCATATCTGCTCCTGGGGAAAGGACAGACACCCATCCACCCTTCTGCTGGGGTATGAATATGCCTCCGAGTTTCACTGGTTCCAAATTTAATTTCCAAATGCATATGTTGATGGCACTTACTCAGTTTTGTCAAACTGGACATTGAGCTTAAGGCTGCACACTGAGCTACACTGCCAGCCATTTACTGTTCATTTTGTGACAAAGTCTTTCTAAGTCATTAAGTTGCCGGTGCTAGGCTCAAACTTGCGAATCTCCTGCCTCAGCCTTCCCAGAGTTCTGGGATTACCTGGTCCCCTCACTCAGATATTGCTGATATTATGAAATGTGGGGTCTTTGGAAGGTAATTAGGGTTCCATGAGGTCATGAGGTTGAATCCTTCCCTCATGTATTAGTGCTTTTTTAAGAAGACCTGAGTGTGATACCATCTACCATGTTAGCATTCGGCAGGAAGATCCTCATCAGACACTGCCCCTGGATATTAGACCTTGCAGCCTGTGGAACTTTGAAAAATAAATCTCTTTCCTCTGTAAATTATACAGCCCCATAGACTCTGCAGTAGTGAAACAGAAAAAGACTAAGACACCACCAAGGTCTGTGAGACTGACTATGCTAAGGGGGCAGTCTTCCCGGGAAGACGCAGTCAAATGGGGGTCAGCTGAGCAAAAAGTAATGAAATTGAGACAAAAAAATACAAAGAATCAATGAATTGAAGAGCTGCTTCTTTGAAAGGTTAAACAGATAAATGCTTAGCCAAACTCACCAAAAAAAGAGAAAAGGTCCTAATTGGTGCAATTAGAAATGAAAAAGGTGAAATCACAAAGGACACTGCAAAAACCCAAAAGATTATTAGCAACCACTTTGAAAACCTATACTCTAATAAATTGGAGAATTTAGAAGAAATACATAGATTCCTAGAAATATATGAATTTCCAAAACTAAACTAAGGAGATTTTTCTAAAAATCAGAATAATTCAATAACAGGCAATAAAATTAAAGCAGTAATAAAAATCCTACTGGGCTGGGGATTTAGCTCAGTGGCACCATGCCTGCCTTGCAAGCACAAGGTCCTGAGTTCAATCTCCAGTTTAAAAAAAATCCTACCAACAAAATAAAGCCCAGGTCCTTATAGAGTCACTACTAAATTCTACAAAAACTTTAGGGAAGGTCTAATGACAATAATCCTCAAACTCTTTCAAGGCAAGCACAGTACCACTGAGCTAAATCCCTGGCCTCCACTCCTCAAACTCTTTAATGGAATTAAAAGGGAAGGAGTACTTCCCTTCCAAAGTAATTCTTGGAAGCTAGCATTATCCTCATCTAAAATCAGACAGGGCCTAAGTATAAAAGAGAACTACAGGACAATTTCTTTAATGAACATAGATGCAAAAATCCTCAACAAAATACTAGCAACAAATCACTAAATCAACAAATAATCAAAAAGATCACACAACATGATCAAGTAGACTTCATTCTAGAATGCAAGGATAGTTCAACATATGCAAATCAAAAAAGGTAATTAAATCAAAAAAACACAGAAGGACAAAAATCATATGATTATCTCAACAGACACAGAAAACGCCATTGACACAATTCAATGTCCATTCATGATAAAACCTCTGAAGAAATAGGGATAAAAGGATTTTATCTCAATCTGATAAAAGCCATTTATGACAAGCCTACTGCCAACATCATATTAAATGGAAAAAAACTGAACACTTTCCCTCGAAAATCAGGAACATTTCTGTTTAATATAGTACTCAAAGGATTAGCCAGAATCAGGCAAGAGAAAGAAATAAAAGAGATATCTATAAGAAGAGAAGTCAAATCACCATTGTTTGCAGACAGCATAATCCTCTATACAGAAGACCCAGAAATTCCACTGAAGTATCCTAGAATTAATAACTAAATTCAGCATTGTGATAGGATATAAAATCAATACACAAAAACCAGTAGTGTTCCTGCAAAACAATGATGAACTCACTGAGAAAGAAATTAGGAAAGTACTACCATACATAAAAGCATCAAGAAAAATCAAATACTTAGGAATTAACCTAATCAAGGAAGCAAAAGCCCTCTACAATGAACACTACAGTACTCTGAGAAAGGAGATCAAAGAGGACATCAGAGAATGGAAAGATGACCCCTGTTCCTAGATAGGCAGAACCAATATTGTCAAAATGGCTATGCTTCCAAAACAGATACATAAATTGAATGCAATTCCAACCAAAATACTAACAGCATTCCTCATAGAACTAGAAAAAAGTAATCCTAAAATTTATATAGACCCAGAAAGGACCCAAAATAGTATATGCAATCCTGTACCACAAGAGCAAAGCAGGAGGCAAAACAATCCTGGATTTCACATTGTATTACAAAACTACAGTGACCAAAAAGCATGGTTCACACATGATAGCAGAAATGTGGATCAGCAGAACAGAGCAGAGGATGCAGAAATAACCCCAAGCACACTCAGCAATCTGCTCTTTGACAAAGGGGCCAAACCTTACACTCCAAAAGATATCATATTCCAGTGATACATGTATACCCATGTTTATGGCAACACACTGATAAAAGTTAAATCTTGGAATCAGTCTACATGTCCACCAACAGATGAATGGATAAAGAAATGTGGTATATATACACCATGGGGCACTACTCTGCCATAAAGGATATGCTTGAATTATTTGTAAGAAAACGAATGGACCTTGAGACCAATGTTAAGTGAAAAAAAATCAGATACACGAGCTTAACTATGGCATGGTTTCTCTCATATGAGAAAGCCAAAATACAAAGAATGAAATAAAGATAGATAATAGCAAAGACAGATATTTTGCAAATACGAAGGAAACCAGGGTATGGGGGTACTGGAGAAGGAGGGAAAGAGAAGGAGATGGAAAGGGAATTGAAATCTGTTATGTACATGTGCAGTTTCCCACAGCAATGCGATCATTATATGCTACAAAATGTACTAAAAAAATAAAAATTGAAAAAGGGGGAATATTGAGTCTTCACTGGATACAGTGAGGCAGCCACGAATCTCAGCTACTTGGGAGACTGAGGCAGAAATTCACAAATTTGAGACCAACCTGGGCAACTTACCGAGACCTTGCCTGAAAAGAAAATTTTAAAAGGGCTGGGGATGTAGCTCAGTGGCAGTAGACTCCAGTGTCTATGAGTGGTGCCACATACAAGACACACACACACTCATACCAGATTGTCTTCAGGCTGAGCAGTGAACGTCTATGGAGTAGATGTCCTCAGCCAGTTTGTCGGAGACTGGGAAGGTGCTGAGATTCATGGCTTTCCCGGAAGCCACAGGAATCACACCGCCTGCTTCTGTCTTTGCTGGTGGGCTAGCTGATTGCATGTCACATGTTTCTGAGTCAGACTGAGTCTCTGGTCCGCTGAGGTTCCTCTATGGGGATGACATTCCTGAGGGCTGGAGCGAATCACAGACTTCCCTATTATAAATATCTATGAAGCAGTGCAGAGGTTCAGATTGTGTTTCCTACCTCCATGTTAGGAAATGAAATACATGAAGACCTCCCCAAGGAGGCAGAGAGACACCAAGCCTGGGCACACACTGGGTTCAATCCTGTAACTACTGCAGGACAGGGTGCGAGGAGGCCCAGCCCAACAGGGACAGGGGTTTTGAAATGACAGATGCACTCCTACCTCCCCAGGACACTGCCAGAGGGACAGGTTCATGGAAATCCATTCCAAGCCTCAAGGCTCTGGGGTTTCTTCTCAGGCCAGCCCTCCACAGTGACCCTTCTCCTGCTTGTGGCTGAAAGGCAAATTCCTACCCATCTCAAATGTTATTAGGCAGGATTTCCTGAGGTAAAAACAAGTTCTTTTGGGGGTGAGGCATAGCTCAGTGGTAGAGTGCTTGCCTAGCATGCACAAGATCCTGGGTTCAATCCCTAGCAGTGTAGCGGTGCTTGGAATTCAAAAGCTCTCAGAAAGGGCTCAAGGTGACACTCCCCAGGATCGGGACTGGTATCACCCACCTCCTCAGGACACAACTGCACTTCTGTGCCAAGCAGCCAGGAGTACAGCCTTCATCTGATCCCAGGGCAACATCAGACAAAGTCAACTGAAGGACATCTTTCCACTGACGAGGCCGTGCCCTTTGGAAGGTGCTAAGCTGGTGAAAGACGGAGGGTTTCCATATCTTGCATTTCTGGAGATGTGACAGCTGGGTGCAATGTGCAATCCTTAATCAGATCTTAGAAAAGTAATCTCTGAGGACATTACCACAATAGTTACTGACACTTGAATGTAGAGCAAGGATTAGATACTAGTAATGTTTTATTTATCTTTAAAATTTATATATGCATTATTTTGAATGCTGGAATTGAACCAAGTTCCTCATGCTTATTAGATAAACACTGTATTACTGAGACAGGGTATCACTAAGTTGCCCAAGCTATCCTTAAACTTGTAATCCTTCTACCTCAGGCTCCAGGGTAGTTGGAATGACAGGGGTGTGCCACTATGCCTGGATATATAATTTATGTTATACATTATGTCTATTATATATGATATATTCTATATATTATAACATACAGATATAGATATAGATATAGATATATTCTGGGGGAGGGGTCTTTCTATAGGGCTAAGGCTGGTTTCAAATTCTCAAATTCCTTGGCTCCAGAGATCAAGAAACCCTCTCCCTCAAGTAGCAGTCATGAGCCTGGTTTACATTATAGTAATTTTTTTTGTTTGTCATGGGGATGAAACCCAGGGCCTCGTGGGTACTAGGCAAGTGCTCTGACACTGAGCTACATCCTTACCCAGTACTAATGTTTTAGTATTGAATTCCCTGACTTTGATAATCTGGCTGTGTTATGAAAAAAGAACAGCTGATCTTAGGAAATTCACATTCAGGTATATAGGATGGAGGGCACACTGTCTGCAGGACTCTCCCAGGGATTCAGAATGAAGCCAACATACACGATGGACATAAACACAGTGAACAACTGGGCAAACTCAGAGAATAATAAGGGAAAATATAACATATTGAGAGTTCTTGAATTATTCCTCCCTCTCTATCTCTCTCTCTGTCCCCCCACCCTCCCTCTGTCTCACTCTCTCTTCTTCCTTCTCCTTCCTCTTCTCCTTTTCTTCTTCCTCTTCCCTCTCCTCTTCTTCCTCCTTTTTCTTCTTCTGTGGTGCTGGGTATGGAACCTAGGGCCTTGTATGCGGTAGGCAAACTGTAAATCTGAAATTATGTCAAAAGACGGCTTTGAGGAGCTAGGATGTAGTAAGAGGCAGAGTGCTTGCCCAACAAACACCAGGTCTTGGACTCAACCTCCAGCGCCACAAAGCAAACAACAAAAAGTTCTAGATAAACACACACAGGGGATCCTAGACACATGTTAATTTTTCAATCATTCTATTTTTTACATTCCTTCTTTAATAAATGCCTATTTTTATAATGAGAAATTAGTGATCACACATGCTTTTAAGAAAGAATCTTTAGGGGCTGGGGAGTTTAGCTCAGTGGTTCTGCCACCTGCCTCTCAAGTGCAAGGTCCCCAGTTTGATCCCCGGTACTAAAAAAAAGAAAGAAAGAAAGAATCTTTGTTAGTGATGTTGATTCTCTGAAGTATAACTAGGAAGTTTTCAGGCCTTTTATCAAAGATATCAAGATGTATGGATCAGCTGGTGTAAAGATGTGTGGATCAGCGGGCATGGTGACACATGCCTACAATTGCAACAGTCTGGGAGGCTGAGGCAAGAGCTTCAGAAGTTTAAACCCAGCCTGGGCAATTTGAGACCTTGTCTCAAATTAACAGAAGGCGGGGAGGAGAGGGAGAGAGGAGAGGGAAGGAAGGAAGGAAAGAAGGAAGGAAGGAAGGAAGGAAGGAAGGAAGGAAGGAAGGAAGGAAGGAAGGAAGGAAGGAAGGAAGGAAGGAAGGAAGGAAGGAAGGAAGGAAGGAAGGAAGGAAGGAAGGAAGGAAGGAAGGAAGGAAGGAAGGAAGGAAGGAAGGAAGGAAGGAAGGAAGGAAGGAAGGAAGGAAGGAAGGAAGGAAGGAAGGAAGGAAGGAAGGAAGGAAGGCAGGCAGGCAGGCAGGAAGGGAGAGTGGGGAGGGAGAGAGGGAGGGAGGGAGAGAAAGAGGGTGGAGTGGGGAGAAAGGAAGAAAAAAAGGCTGGGAACATAATTGAATGCAAAGACCATAGGTTTAATCCCAGTACCCAAAACAAAATTTTGCCTTAAAATTTAATGCAATGTTTTACGGTCCAGTTTTTTATTTGGGGGGTTTTGTTTTGCTTTTTGTACCAGGGATTGAACTTGGGTCCTTGTGCTTATGAGGCAGGCAGCAGAACCACTGAGCCAGATCCCAAGATCTGGTTAAGTTTTATCAAATCCATGGAGTTAAAACTCAGGGAGCAGGAGCACCCCAGCATCACGTCCAGTTTCCCCCAAGGTGCAGAGTCCCTGCTGGGTGCTTCGGCTCAGCTCCTTCCCACTCTTGGCCCCCTTAGGTGGCCCCTGCTCCCTGGGAACAATGCACAGTCCTCCCCTACCAAATCCACACGCATAGCACCACACTGGCAGCAGGCTCCGTGGACGAGACACACAGCTCTACCACTGATTTGCTGTTCTCCTGGTGTCCTCTGGAGAATGGCTCTCAAAGTGGGGGCCCAACACCATCATTCCTCCTCCTCACATCATCATCTTCATCCTCATTGTGGCCTGGGGAATGTAGACTCGCAGGTCCCACCCCAGACCTAAGGAGAAATTCTGGGAATGAGGCAGAGCAGACTGCCTGCACCAGCCCCCCAGGAGAGCCCTGAGTCAGCTCTACAACCATCTCCTTGAGTATTGTGTTCCAGGCCAAAGGTCAAATGAGGATTAAGTGAGACCGGGCATGTTCCAGGAGCAAGGCAAGTCAACCTGCGGGGGTAGCAGTGACTTCATCCCATCTCTGCCTCATCGCTTCTCAGGAATGGAGACAAATCTCCCAGCACATACCCTCCTCTCCTTCTCCCCGTCCCCACCCCAGCCCATCTCAGGCTTTCAAATCTCCATGTCGCTTATCACACTGGCCTGCCTGGCTGCTAGTTCTTGTCCTTCCTGGACCCCTCTGCCAAGGGACAGCAACCCTCTCCCACCTACTGCTCCCATATCCCTTCCCTCTGGCCTTCCGGGCCTGTCCCTATGGGATTCTTGTGACAGAGGAAATTTGGAACCAAAGTTAGATAAAGTTCCAAACTGAGCATGGTGGCACACACCTGTGATCCTAGCAGTGGGGAGGCTGAGCAGGAGGGTCACCACAAGATTGAGACCAGCTGGGGCTCCATATCAAGTTCAAGGCCAGCCTGAACTACACCTGTAGACCCTGTCTCAGAAACAAACAAAAAAAAAAAGTTCTGAAAGCCAGTGTGGCAATGGGGGGTTCATCTGCAGGCCTTTTTGTTCAGTGGAATTTGTGTCATCTGGGCATGAGCAGAGACCACTTCTCAAATCTTGTTCTCTCTCACACACACACAAAATTGTTTTTTAATTCAAAAATTTCAGAAGGTAATAAAGTAAAAACAATAATAACAAGAATAATAATAATTCTCTTGTTTTGCTGATCCCCAGTCCTGAGATCCGGAAAGATTGCTTAAACCAATAAAGTGGGGATTATGAGGTCAAGCCACGGATTAGAAAGGGTGCACGCAGAGCTGTTAGCAGGCATAGGTGAGTGACCAGAGGCAGGTGGGTGGCCCTCTGTCCTGACCGGTCCCTCTTCTCACCATCTTTACCCTGGGTCACGCGGGGCGTGGAGCTCAGCCTTTCCTCAGCACCGCCAAAGCCCCTGCCTCTCCCATCCGGGGGTTGGCGGGCAGCCTGGCCACAGGACAAGGGCTCCTAAGTGAGGGCCGGCTTTTCTTTTTCCCTTCTTCTTTTCTCTTAAGCCATCAAATCCTACTAGTGACCACACAAGGAACAATTTACTTCTCACTTCTGCCCCAAACAAGAAAAATGTAAGCTATCTTTTTCTCTTAGAAACAGAATGGTAAGTGGAGTACAAACACAGGTAAATAAAAACGCCAAAGCAGTGCTGCTCGTCGCCTGTGGCTCTTTCCATTTCTTGTCACACAGAACACAAAGCACACTCCTGCCCAGAGCCGGGCGGCGAGTCTGCAGCCCTGTAACTCTAAACCTGGCCTGAGATCATCGCCTCGGCGCGGGCCCAGCGGAGCGCGAGCGCGAGGGCGGAACCGGTGGCCGGGCAG
>NW_022900936.1:72546286-72574408 GCF_012274545.1 Fukomys damarensis | reverse complement strand
GAGCTGGAGCAGAGGGGCCTCCCTGCGTCAGCTCCGATCCCGAGAGACACCGGGCAGGCTGGGGCCGGGGACAGTTTCCCCAGTCCGGTGTCCCGGATCTCCCTTGTGTGTCAGCTCGGACACGCATAGGACCCCCGCCCCGGGACAGGCTAGCCAGAGGGAGGGTAGAGTGTGGAAAGGCTTCGAGTTGGCCCGGTGCACAGCCGTGTGCCTATCCACCTCTGTCGTCTTCCCTTGAGTTGTTTAGGTGCTCAGCAGGGCACCCGGGGCCTCGGGCCAGGTAGGCGAGTGCCCACCGCTGAGTTGCACCCCGGCCTTGAGGGTCATTGAACACAGATTTACGAGGGTTTGGGGCCCTATGCTGAACTTGGCCAGCGTCAGTGACTGAATTCAACTTTCTGCAGACTCTATCCAGTGCTGGGGCCACTGTCCACACCGGCCTCTCCCTTGGTCCTCTGCTTTTCTCTTCTCACTTCCCTCTTTCTGACCAGTTGTGGTCAGATCAGTGGAGGTCTCCACGAATATTTGTGAATATTTTATCTCTTTTCTTGCATTATTTTGTATCTGTTTCCAGTGGTATATAAGCTGTAGAGGCTATAGACATGTAGCCTTCATCCCCCCAGGACTTACTGCCGGACTGTAGTAGTTGCTCACTAAATACTGGTTGAAGGAATTCTAAGGTGTGGTTTTAGGGTCTGGAGATTGCTGCACTGTACCCTGAAAGGTAAAACCTCTTGGGGGATCCAGGTAAGCCCAGGCCAGAGCACTCCAGTTTGGGTTTTGCAGAAGGGGTGGACCTAACCTAGGCTTATATAATTCATCGCAGACAGGAACTCTTAGCCTTAGGGAAATTATACAGAGTGTTCTGGCCAACAATCTGCTTCAAAGAGACTGACCGAGACTCTGACTGGAGTCTGGAGCTCTGCTCAGGGGGCAGCCCTATCTTTGGAACTTCTCTTTCCACTGATATATATAAATTCTGTGTTTCAATTCCTTTTCCGTTTTGGCGAGACACTGTGCAAAAGACACAGGCGGGGAGACCCTACCTGAGCCACACCTCAGGAAGGAGAGCAGCTGGGCGGGTGAAGTCCCTTGTCTCCCCCAGGGCAGAGGTTAACTGTGGTTACTTACTTTCAGTCCTGAACTCGGAAGATTCTCGGAAAAGGAGATGTCAAATCTGGCTGCTAAGGACACCCAACCCACGGGTAGGGACCGCAGGCTGGGAGAGGGCTGCTCCTGGCCTTGAGCTGTGACCCAGCAGGGTTTTTGTCTGAAAATAAAGAACGAGGCAACTTGAATATGGATGAATAACTTCATTGAGCTGAGCTTTTGTTGGCTCCTGCCAGGGAGCCGGGCTGGGGGGCAATTGCGTTGATGAATTTTGTCATCATTCTTTTAGGATCCAGCACCCTACTGGGTTTCCCTCCTCTGGTGCTATCATCTGGCAGGGTTTTGTAATCTGGCCCCTTCTGTCCTGTCTTTGGGTGTCAGTGGGTTCAAAAGAGGACTGTTGTCCACACATCTGGCATTTTCCTCAACTGTCAGGCCCCATCCCCACTTCGTACTTTGGGCCTGCCTGTGAGGGTGTGTGTGTGTGTGCGTGTGAAATTCTGCAAACTTCTGCTTTTCGCAAACCATGTATGCTTTTCCGGGACCAATCCACCCAGGATTAATCATGCAGCAAACAAACTTCCCTGTGATTTCCCTGGAATTCTTGCCAGTTTCAGAGGCCCTGTGATCTTCATGAGTTACTAAGAGCTTTTGTTACATTCAAAGCATTTAACAGAGGTCAGGTCTACTAGAGGCCTCATGAGAGAAGCCAATCCCTCACTCGGGTGTTTAAGATTCTAAATAGCATTCAGTATAGAAAAGCACATTTTAAAAATGCAAATGGGAAGGATACCAAGAGAAGAGATGGAGAAAACAGGGGAAAAGATTTTTAAATTAAGATATGTTACACACATGTACCAACTAACAACCCGTGATGAATGTAATCATTACATATTGCAAACATGTAGTAATAAAAATAATTTTTTAAGTGAACAGGCAGGAAAAGACTAAGACCAGATGTGGCCAAATAGAACTAAACTGTACCCTCTGTTGGTTTTTGTGAAATGAGCAGCGTACAACTGACTTTACCAGGAAATTTTAACCCAAACCATGGTGTGATTGCTGGTGGCCCTGCCAAGCAGGAAGGACACCACCTCACTTGCCTTCCCATCCTCCCCCCCTTGCACGCGGAATGTTGCCAGCCATTTCATTCAATCCTCACAACCCCTGTAAATTATACACTTTATCTCAGAGTATGCCAGGGCTGGGATTCATAAAGGGTATGATTCCAAACCTCGGGCTCCTTGACTACACTATTCTACCACAAAGAAAAAAGATTGTGCTTGAAACTAAAGGCTAGCCTGACTGTAAGCCTCTTAAACATGGAAGCCCAAATTTCCTAAAGATATATGAATTCCTTTACATTAAGTACTCACCATAGGATCTCTCCAAGAACAAAACTGTCACAGCACATCAAAAGAGGACGCATTCACTTGTTTCACAACTAGGTGTTAAGCATCTCTGGGTGCCTGGTGTGTCTGTCCCTAGATCAGGACTAGAAATACTCACACTTTGAAGAGGGGCATACCTGGCTTTAAGTGTTCTCTTCAGTCCTCGCCAGTGTGGCAATGAACCTGTACTCTAAATTCCAGGGGCTTATCAGAATATTTGCCATATTTCTGGCTTCTGAGAGCCAGCATGCCAGGTCATGACTTGGGGAGGTATTTCGGGGGAGGCCAGGGAGGCAGAGAGCATGCAGATGCCAGTACCACCCTTGTGGGACTTGGTATCTTGGAATATGACCAAGCGTGGCTCTACAGGGACACCCTGCCCTCCTTCCACCCTGGAACTGCTGGAGGAAAATTCAGTCTGAGCCTGGAGTTGGAAGAGAGTCAAATGATTGGGGGTGCTGGAGCACATTTCTTATCAAGAGCTCAAGCTCTTTCTGCTGATTTCTTGACACCTTTTTGGAGAAAGGAAAGTGGTTAGGCATTTAATCCAAAAGGTGCAAGAAAGAGCCAGTGTGGGGAACAACTGGGGTTTTGCCCAGTGCACCCGAGGCTGGAACTCAAGCAGACGTTCTTTCCCCACTGATCTAATCTGGGTGCCCATCGTCCAGCCTGCCCTCGGCCTGCCACATGGTGATAAGCTCTCTGGAGCATCCACAGAAATAGGGAGCCACAAGCTTGCCCTTGTTTTGGTCTGGTCCACGCTGAGGCTCACAACCTCAGCTAACTCGTCCACTTGGTGTTAGAGAAACAGAAAACTGAAACTATGAGGGCAGTGTGAAATTGAGTGCAGTTTGAAACAAAACAACAACCTATTAAAAGGAAAGTCACCGTTTCCCAAAGGAAGATGTGTTCTTGACCTCTGTCCAGAGCAGAAGAGCTACAGAATGCCTGGGAAGAAAAGAAAGACCAGTCTCCAGGCCACACTGGGGCACACAGCACCATCATTAACGGTGGCAGCTTTCAGGGGCGTGCCAATTATGCGAAGTGTCATTGGCAAGCAGGGAAGGGGCTAGATTTGTAAACATGACTGGTGAGAACAGAGCATTTCCCACAGTTCATCAACAGTCTCCATCCAGGAGAACAAAATACAACAAACATGAGAAAGTCTGCAACCCCTTGAATAGTGTCTTGCCTGGAATCTAGAAGGGAGAGGAAAGGAACAAGATTTGTTGATCTTAAATTTGGCTTTGCTCAAGAAATTCATCCTCCTTTTATTGAGTAGCTGCCTTGGGCAGTCAGGCAATGGAGAGCCAGGTGACCACCGTCCCTGCTTAGAGCTCGTGTGGAAGATCTGGTGGTCAGGGGGATTCTGATCCCAATGGAGGTGCCTCTGTGAAAATTAGTCTGGAAATGCAGTCCAACAAACTGCCCTTTACTTTTATTCTATGTATTTAGTCCAAACAACATCTCAGAATTTTTTGTTTGTTTCATTTTGTTTTTAATTATGCTTCTGAGGAGGAGATGCCTTCTGTAGCAAATATGTGTACAAGCACCAGAAACTGCTCCCTGTTCTTACTAACTTCTTTGATTTATTTTTTGGTATCTTGTGAGTTCAGTTAAAGTGAAAACTTCATCTGGGGCCAATCACCCCCTAATAAGATTAAACGGGAATCTGTAAAGCCAAGAAAACTAGGTTCTGGCTGGGAAGTGTTATTTACCTAGTGCCGAGAGTGTGCCAGCTCCTCACAAACCCTGCTTTGTCCACCCCACTAACAAACCAACGAGGCAGCACTATATTTTATAGAGGACTTGAAGAGGCTCGGGGAGATGTAATAACTTACACAGGACACAGAGCCAGTAAATGACAATGGTGCCTGAACTTGGGCAGCTCAACCCTGGAGCCTAAAGCCCTCACCACTTAGCTAAACAGCTGCCTGTTGCTGTTTGGTGCTGCTAAAGGCATCCAAAGAAGTCAGCCAGCTGAATGTTCCAGTATTTCCTAAACAGTAACATCAGTTGTTACTGCTTTGGGCATCATTTTCTCATTTTGATCTCATTGCATATATATAGTTCCATTGATTATATAGGTACCTGATGCTAGTGATACAGGGGGAATTGATGTATGCAAGTTCGTGTTCTCTAAAATCAAAGAATGAATTCTAGGACCAGCAGAGGTTTAAGAGTAGGAAAAATGTATTGAGAGAAAGATAGCTTCTGTCTAAGAGACAGAAGAGTGATGGGAAAATGGGTTGCCTGCCCACCCTGCTTCTCATAGGTGTTTTATGGGACAAAGCCACAAGGTGAGGAGGGTTCAAGGCGGACAAAACCATAGTCAACTAGTAAAATGACAGGTACAGTCACTTAGGTAGTATTGATCCAATGAGAAGTGATAAGGTGAACATGAGGTGGACAAAACTATGATCAACTAATAAGATTACAAGTATAGTCGCTTAGGTAAAACTGATTAAATGGGGAAACAAGTCACTTAGTAAGTATACAAGGAACAAGCAAGGATTTTCAGGTAATGGGTGGGTCAGGAATCCTTCCTGGAAGATTGTGGTCCCCCACCCAGGTGATTGATACTTATGTAGAATATCAATCACTGCTGTTCACCCCTAGGGGAAGCATGGGGATTTAATAGTTTCTCTTCTTTCACAGTGCTGGCTTTCAATGTATGTGTCTTGATTATCTTCTATTTGGCTTCTCCAGGGCTGGCCCTGTCTTACTACCTACAACATATCTAATTAACTTACCCGTTTACAATACTGGGAATTACTGAAGGATGCTGTTGTGGTCCTTGTAAGCATTTATAGAGTACACATGTGAGGAAGGATTTTAGAGTTAGCTGGGTATGGTGGGGCACACCTGCAATCCTAGTAGTCTGAGAAACTGAAGCAGAAGGGTCACAAGTTTGAGCCCAGTCTGAGTAACATAGGGAGGTCTTAGCTCAAAATAAAAATGAAACAGGATTGGGAATGTAGCTCAGTGTGATAGTTCTGGGTTCAATCTCTATCACTAGGAAAAAAAAAAAAAAGATGATTAGAGCCAGAGCCAGGGAAGGAGGAGAGAGAGAAGATAGGAATAAGTAGAGACACAGTTGGATAGGAGAAGAAACTTCTACTGTCCTTTCTGTGGTTGGCAATTAATTGCATATGTTAAGGTAGCTAGTAGAGGATTTCAAGGGTTCCCAAGACAATGAAATGGTAGATTGTGTATGCAGAAATCCTGATCATTGTGCATTAGACACAGGTGTCAGTATGTCACACTGTGCCCTACAAATGTGTATAAGTATGCACCACATTAAAAAATCAAAAACAAAAAAAGAAAGACATGAAGCTTGACGTGCAATGTCAAGGAGAGAGATTCTTATGGGGAAGACAGGATTTGATCCTGGCTGAATATGATGGTGGCATTGGCAGGGGTGAGATTCCCTGGAGGGAAGTCCTGGTAGAAGGAACTATTTGAGGAAACCCCTAGAGATGAGACCATCCTGGGGTTTTATGTGGGAAGACTACTGAAGGCTGGCTGGAGTCAGGGGCCAATAAGGTGGGGCACAGCAAGCAACTGGGGAGGCGCGTAAGTCTGTCATGGGAAGAGAAGCATCTTACCCAGAGAGCCGCAGGGGTGGGGGGCGGGCCCACCAGCCGTGCTGGTCAGGAGAAAACCAGGGGGATACGATGTGCTGCAGTTTATGGGACCAGCACAGGTGCAGAGTCGGCAGCTAAAGAGACAGGGGTGGGTACCACAGAAAGGAAGGTGAGATTAAACTCTGGGCAACAAGAGCCTGTAAGACTTGCAACTCGGTATTTCCTGCTTTCCCCTCATTTCCAAATGTCTTATTACTCACCCTCACAGTACTCATCAATATATTAAAGTATTTTTGAGTAATGATTCGTGATTTATTGATTTGTGCTGTGAAACAAGTGCTTCCAGGAGAAGTGCATTCAGGATGGCACCGTCACAGAGTTGTACAGCCAATGCCACCCCACCATCAGTTTCAGAACGTTTTCCTCACCCCTTGCCCCAAAGCCCGAACCATTAGCAGTCATTCCCCTTGCCTACTCCCCTAGCAACCTGGCAGCCAGTAACCTGTCTCTGTGGATATCTCTGCCCTGGCCATTTCGTATCAATGGAGTGCTACAATATGCATCCCTTTATTCCAATCTCCTTTCGGGTAGGTAAGGTTTTTAGGATTCATCACACAGTAGCATGTATCAGAATTTCTTTTCTTTTTATGATAGAACGATATTCCAAGAGGTTTGCCACACTTTGTTTAGCCATTCCCCAGCTGGCGGATGCTTGGGCTCTTTCCATTCGGGACTATTATGAATAATTCTGCTGTCAGTTCTGGAAGTCCTCGTTTGTGAGTGTCTTCACCAGGTGTGATAAAAAACACAGTGAATGTTATGCCTGGGGCATCCAACAGAAAGGCAGGCTGTAAAAATATTAAGATGTGTCCTATCTGCTTTATTCACCAAATTTGGCACTTCCCAAATCTGACTCTTCCCAAAAGTGAAAAATACCACAAAGGTAAATATTTCAAATTGATTCAGGACAATGAGGAGCCAGAACAGAGTAACTAAAGATACTTGTGAAAAAGGACTGCCAGAACTGCTGCAGGGTGTGGTAAGCACAGTGGGATAAGCATGTTCAAAGCAAGGGGAATTAATAGCAATGTGTGTTTTTACTGTAACAAGTTTTTTTTAAAGTTTAGATATTCATTGTTTTATTCTGTCACACCTCATATACTCTGGAGTGGAGTTGCGGGTTCATGGATGGTAACTCTAGGCCTCACTGATTTTTTTTAAGTCTTTGAACTGAGCTGTACCCGCAGCCTGTTCTTTATCTTTTTATCCTGAGACATGATCTTGCTAAGTTTTCCAGGCTGGGCTCAAATTTGAAATGTTCCTGCCTCAGCTTCCCAAGTAGCTGTGACTATGGGCGTGCATTACCACACCCAGCTGCACACAGTCCTGATTATTGTAACTGTGCATTAAATTTTGAAATCAGGAAGTGTGGGGTCTTTTACTTTTTGTCTTTTTTTTTTTCTCATTGAGTTTATTGGTACATTTTAGGTATACAGTACAGTTACATTCATCATTGGAATCTGGTACCTCTACATGACAGATCTTGGTTCTCATTTTTCCCCTTGTCCCTGCCCTCCCTTCACCCCCTCCTAACCTCCCCATTTACAAACACTTTATTTCCACTTTTTCATTTTCTCCTATTTTTTTGTTTTCCCTTATTACCTTTCCCCTACCCTTCCACTTTCCCTACAACTTTAGCCCTTTTCTTCCTATTTCACATTGTCAAATATCTCATTAGGATCTTATGTACTATTATAGTTTTTCACACCAGAGAAACTATTTACTTTTGTCTTTAGTAAGATTGCTGTGATTGTTCTCAACAACGCTTCATTGTAATTACTTGTAAATCTCTTGCCCCTTAGAGAAAAGAGCAATTAAGAGATCACAAGAAGACTGGGGATGTAGCTCCTGTGGTTAAGCAAAGAAGCCCTAGGCTCCATGAACAGCACCACAAAAACAAACCCAGCAGAACACCTGATAGTGCTGTGGTTGGCCCTGGTGGGAGAATTGGAGGAAACCATATGATCCAAGCCTTTGATAGGAAGGACAGCTCAGTAGTGGTCTGTGTCAGGCAGGTAGGTGTTTATGTGTTGTTTTAGAGACAGTGAGTTTGGAGTTAGGAGTTGGAAAAGTCTGAGGACTATTAAGGGGGTTGGTACACTAAAAGAGCATCAGAGATAAGTCCTGGGGATAAAGTTTGCTGCCTGAATGTTTCCCAAGTATCATTAGAAAGGAAGGAATACTCAGGAGAAATCCTCCTGGCCAGTGACAACTGTTTTTAAAAACCTACCAAGGCGTACTTCAAGCTCCTCAACTAGGATTAGGATCAATGCCAAGGGCAGCAAATGGACAAACAGCCACATTCTGCACATTCCTGCAGGCCTCTTCCTCCTGGTCTCACAGCTGGGCTCTCTGCAGCACGGTGAGGTCAGATCCAAAGGGGCTTCTCTTTCACTTGCAAAATCAGAGCCTTCTCTGCCTGCCTGCAGTCAAGGGGACCAAAGACTCAGTGATTTCCAGGCAGATAGCAAGTCCTTCCCAAATACCCCACCTCCCCACTTAAGAGCTCTGCTCTAGGACAGTGACCCTGAAACAGGTTTCTGCCAGTCCTCCCCAGAAGAAAGCGATTTACCTACACCAACCCGGCCACCAGGGAGCTCCAGAGAGGTGTGACTTCAGTCTACGAAACTGTGAACTCATTTCCTCTTCTACGAGCACATTCCATTCCTAGCCCAGAGCACCACATCTTGCCCAGTTGAGTAATCAGTCAGCAGTCTCAAGGAAGACGACCAGCAATGCTTGTGCTGGGGTGAGAGTAAGTTCATTCACGTCCCTGGGCCCAGAAAGTATAAACATCATCATCCATCTGTTTATCCTGCCAGCCAGCAGACACCGTGACTGTCTGGTTTCAGCACAAGGACATGGTGCCCAAAGGGAGCTACAGGTGCTTTTGGGGAGAAAAAGCAGTCAAGTGCCATACTGTCACCGTGCCCCATGCTGCCTCAGTGGAGATGCTTTTTTCCAGCTCCTTCGGAGGGCTTCAAAGGACAGGGACCTACCTAGGTGGGGAGGTCGGATGGGCACTGATAGCACCTAGAAGATGAACTTGCAGGTGCCCTTGGTAGCCCCACAGAAGCTCCTGCACAAACCTCAGAGCAGCCTCGGTCTACTCGAAGGAGCAGAGAGGCCTGTGAGTGGAAGCCAGGCAAGGGTGACTGACACACATGAAGGCTTTGGAGCCAGACAGACCCTGATCTTTGCTTTGCTACGTGCTTGTCACATGGGCGTTTTGCCTCTGAGCCTCAGCACAACTGGTCTGAAAAAAAGAGGACCATGCTAATTTGCAGAGTTTTGTTAGGCCAAGGAAGAGAATATGGTACCACGTGTGGCGTGTTCTCCTACAAATTAATTGAGAAGTAGCTATTGTCAAAATCTCACCTACTGGGATAGCTGTGGAGAAGAAATGCTAAATTTGTGAAGGGTACACAGGAGGTCCAAACTCCCAGCCCCTTCAAAGGGGATGGAATGGACTAGTTAGGAGGCCTTGTGTTATGTCTTCTGGAGCTTCTTCCTGCCTTTCCTCCCTGCCCAGTGACTTCTTGGTATTGAAATGGAATAAAGTCTAGAGTAGTCTTTGGCCCCTCTTCCTTGTTGCCTTTGTTATTGATGCTGGGGATTGCTTGAGCCAGGCAGTGCCTAGGATGCTGAGCACACCCACCACCCCTGAGCTGCACTCCCTGCCCCCACCTGTGGTTCTTTATTGCCCATGTGCAACTTCTGAAGCTCTCCAAATGCTGCCTCCAACACTGGGAGGTGCCACCCAGGGTGCAGAAAAAAACCTCAGGGCACTGTGCCCAACTGTACCCCCCAAAAAAACAAGGGGATGTTTCTCCAGACCTTAAGGTGTCAGATTTCTCCTGAAGAGCCAGTGACAGTCGAGTGTTCGCCTCCGATTTGATAGGCTTCCCTTAGATGGTACAATTGAGGCACATGTCCCAGATGCCAGCTGCATGCCATGAAGTCCCATTGCTTTGTGGGACTCTGTCTGCAGGGGTTGATGGGGCCTGTCACAGCCATTGGACATGCTGCTTCTCTCTAGAAATCAAATGGTGGGGCAGTGGAGTTCATCTTGCAGGTGAATTATTCTGTCTGCCATCCTGTCAGTTTCATTAGGGAAGGCATTTGCCAGCTCTGTGGGGAAAGCCAGGCCAGTGAGCAGTGGCAGGAAAGTTCCAATAATAATTCAGAAATTCATAACTCTAAATGTACTTAAAGCCAGCCACTCAACAAATGTCTACTACCTGTGTACCAAGGCACCAGACACTGCCAGTAAGGGACAGTGTGGGCTCTAGATGGCACCATGCACACGTGGAGGAAAACTGAGTGCATTTCTGTGGGTGCCCAGGGTGGCAGGGCCAAGCCTGCTTAGAAGTTGCCGAGATCCATCAAGGGTTGCTCAGATTTTTCCAGGGCCAAACTTTTGATCCTGTAAGCAATTTACCAGGATTCACAGAAGGGCTGAGGGAGAAAGGAAAACATTGGCCACATCAGTGATTATGGTGACCACACCCAGCAACTGCCAGTTGGGAGTGCACAGCTCTAGGCTGGGGAATGGCTTTCTGTGTGCAGAGGAGCTTTGGGACTTCAAAGGATGGATGCATCAATGGTCCAAAGAAAGGCTGTGCAGGGGCCAGGAGCTGGGTTAGCCTCAGGGCCACAGCTGGGGGCGGGATGTCACAACTCTGAAGATGGGAAATAGGGGTTAAATTCTGACACATTACACCTGGTGCAAAACCCAGCTCTTGGTAACTAAGAGAAACAACAGCAGTCAGACTGGGGACACTTGAACTGAGTTGAGGGGCTGTACAGAGATTTGAGTACCTCCGTGGCCACAGTGGGTGGCTGGGGAGCAGAGCACTAGAAAATGTTGGAAGGTGGAACCTTTCTACATTTTGAGGTGTGTTTATTCTCAGGCTTCTGGACAGACATTTGAGCCATGATGGAGAAACAGGATGCAAACGTTAAAGTCTGGGCAAAGGGACTGTAATGGGTGTTTTTGTTTTCCCAATGTTGACATCTCTTTACAAGCATGACTTTATCTCACAGGTGTAGGGCGTCATTTTTCTGCAGTTTCTCCTACAAGGGAAAACCGGAACTTCCTGTGGTGTTGTTTTAACTAAAGTCACTTGACTTTTCTCAGGGGCCACAGAAACCATTCCAAGGCCAGTTAGTTACCTGCTTCAAAAGCATGCTTGAGTGTTTGGCACCTGAGCAGCCTGCAATGCCAGAGAACTGGACAGCATAAAAGCTTGCTTTACACACAGCAGGTTTTCTGTGAAGACCCTGAGGGTGGCTGAGCTTAGGACTGTCTTATTTTTTAAACAAACTTTACTATTTCCATGTAAAATGCTTTGGATGTTGTTTGTACAGTTGTCAGATTCTACAACAGCCAATCAGCAGAGATCAGCGCAGAAGGAAATTCTCCCCAAAGTGGGCAGGAGTTGAGCTAAAGTTTACCTAAAGGCGCCCCCCCACATACTGAGCACTGAACTCAATGCCTTTTCACTGAGCTATGTCCCAAAGCTGTTTGTGTGTTATTTTTTTATTTTGAGACAAGGTCTAAGTTACTAAATTGCCTAGGCTGGGCTCAAACGGGCAATCCTCTTGCCTCAGCCTCCCAGAGTGCTGAAACTACAGGCTTGCTTAGAGAGCTGGTGAAAGTCTCACTGGTAAAGGATTCTGCATCACAAAAGGGCAGCCTGCTTTGCTTGGTACAGTCATTCCTCCCTAAGTGTTCGCCAGCAGCTGTAATGGATGGTAAATTCATGAATTCTTAGCTCTGAGGTTGTGCATCCATGATTATCGGTGGTGATTTCCAGGGCTTCCCAGCTGTCACCTACCCAGTTCTTTGCCCTCATGCTGCCACAATCACCAGCCACTCTCACCTGGGTGGCAGAACTGGACTGCAAGTTTTACTCCTTCAGTCTGACCCGGAGATTCCCCACCTGTGATCTGTTCCCATGATACTTGGCATAGCTGTACTCTGGCACTCAGATGAAGTTGCTCCCTGCTCAGCGTCTCTCTGATTTTGGTTCCTGTTCAGTGAAGTAGAAGCCCCTTCCTCACACAGCTCTCAACACTGGCCCTCCACACTTCCCAGACTTGCCCACCACACTGCAGCCGCACCCATCACCTGCTCTTTGCCCAGAGTGCAGTAGCCTGGGCTCCTTCCCCCATTCACCCACAGCTGCTCACCAGTGCCTGCCCTGTGCCAGATGAGCAGCCCTGTGGAAATGATGGGCCTGTGGGACAGGCACTGAGTGAATACGGGGCACGGGAGGTGCTAAGTTCTGGGGGCGGGTGAGAGTGGAAGAGGGCAGGGAGGCCTCCCAGAACAGTTCAAGTGGAGCAGAGACCAGGGCACAGTGCAGCACTGTGTTAATATTTTCCTTTGCTTACTGTGAGCCCCACCCCAGCCTACAATCCCTAAGTGCCTGAAAACCAAGACTGCCCTGCTCCTTCTGTCTCCAGGGCTCCAGGATGTGTACCAGCATGCAGCAGGTGCTCCGTAAATATTTGTAAAACAAACTTAAGTGCTAGGTGCTGGGGATAGAGCGGTGGACTTGGGCTCTGGTATTTTCCTTGCTGTGCACAAACATGTTGAACACAGAGCCTGTGCTATGTCACTGAGCAGCACCCCCAGCCCCAGGGCCCCAGGCTTAATCTTGATTACTGACTTCACCTGCTTGGTCAAGAGGATGGCTTCCTCTCAAATAAGGGCATCCTCTAAAGCAAATCACCCCTTCTTCTCATCGGCCACTTCAGACAGTTTAGATTCTCCCAGAGTTTTCCTGGAAGGGGACACATTTGAGGAAGTTGAGTCAGTGGTCACTAAGAACACTGGGAGATGCTAGCAAGATGAGATTTCTTGGGAGGAGCAAGGTGCTGGAGGAAGCCTCCACTTCTGACAAGTGGAAATACACTTGTGGAAGATGAGAGAGAATGAGGGTAGAGGCAGAAGAGGAAGGCCATTAGAGTCCATGGAGGCAGCCCAGGTTTTTTGGCCCAAAACGGCTGGAAGAGCACATGTTCCAGCAGCAAAGCACATTTGGGTCCTATGTCCAGGAGCCCAGGACCCTCAGTCAAAGCACTTGGCTGCCCATGAGGTGAATCAGGTGAACTTGGCAAATCATTTCACTTGTAACCTTGGCAAAGAAAACATTCTGTGGGGTACAATAGTGCATGCCCATAACCACAGCACCCTGGGAGGCTGAAGCAGATCAGATTCAATTCTGAACATAAGGATAAGACAAGGAGCACAAAAAGGGCGTCAGTGGGTGGGAAATGACCACAAGGAGGCCCCAGGTGGGAGGGGGGTCACTGCTAAAGTAGCCGAATATGTCTTCTAAAGTGAGCCAAGGGCCTGGAGAGCATATGAAATGCCGAGCTATCTCAGGTGCTGGGTTGGGGGAAGGGTGAGATGGGGGAGAAGCTCCCTCAGCTCACTTTGCAGGGCTCCTGCCAAGGCTGGTCTTCGCGAGGATGGATGCAGAAACGCAGGGTGAGGGCTAGAGGAGCTTGACTAAGGTCGGTCCACGGAGGGGAAATCCTGGTTGACGTCCGTCTCCTTGTGTGTTGAGTGGGGATGATAACACCACTTAGCCCACCTACAGGCCCTTGTGTGATACAGCTGACCAGAACATGCCCTGTAAACCCTATATTGGCCAACAAACGTGTGGGAGGGGGTCTGGGAGTTCCACCTTCTGTGTTGGGTTGAGCTGCAGAGCCTGCCCTCGGGAGGACCCCAGATGCTCCTCCTCCTCGCCCTCTGTGATGTTTGATTCTCCATGAGTCCTCACCCTGACTTCACCAACAGCCTGTGAGGAGGAGGAGGAGGAAGAGGAGGAGTTCGTAGAGGGGAGAGCACAGATCTGGGAAGTGAGGTGCTTGTGTAAGGGGCTGGACCTTGTGCTGAGAAGTCTGTCCTGTGGAGATGACTCTCACAATGTTTTGAAGCAGTGGGGAAGAGAGGATTTACCAGAACAATACTAATCTTGGGGCAGGGTATCAAGTCATCAAATGACAGCCGTGTGTCTCTTGACAGTGGGGCCATGTTGTGATAAAGTCATTGTCAGGCAGTTTTGAACGTCACCTGGGGTATTTCCCACAAATGTAGGTGGTACAAGGTCCATCACTTAAACCGTCTCTCTTGTTTCTTCAGTACTGGAAATCAAACCCCGGGCCTCTACAGTGATCTACATTCCCTGGGCCTTTTTCTTATTTTTTTATTTGGAGACAGGGTCTCACTAAATAGCCTGGGCTGGACATAAACTTTCAATCCTCCTGCCTCAGTCTTCCAGAGTGCTGGGATTACAGGTGTGCAACCACCAGCACCCAATTTGATACAATCAAGAGACACAGCCGTGTAAGGCTGCTGCTGGTGTTACAGGGCACACTGCTTACAGTAAGCTTTTTTAGTAAGTAGGAGTATGCTGTAAAATAATGATATAAAGTACAGTAAACACATAAACCAGTAACTCAGTTGTTTATTTTCATTAAGTGTTATATACTTCAAATAATTGTATGTGCTGTACTTTTATCTGCCAGGTTTGCGTACACCAGCCTCACCACAAACATGTGAGGAATGTGTGGCACTCAGACACTATGAAAGCCAGCGGATCACCAGTTGATAAGGATTTCAGCTCCATGGCAAAGCTCATGGACTGTGGTTGTCATCTACTGAGACTTTAAGTGGAGCGTGACTTGTATAGTTCTATTTTACGTAGTACTCTAAAATAAACAGAAGACCAATAGAAATACTAAATAGAAGAACAAAACCACAAGGAAAGCATAGGTAAATATTTACATAATCCGGAAAAGAGTTTTGAGTGTAGCATCAAGGAGAGAAAATAAATGGAATATATTTGATTCCTGACAGAGCATGTGCTCTGTAAAAAGAGATACAAATGTCAGCAGGCAAAAATACAGGCCCAGCATCAAGTCCAAAGGATATATTCTTAAGGTATGAAAACAGCTAGAAAACTACCCCACAAAATGGAATACCATAAGAGAAAAATAGAAAAGCAGACGTCCCTAATAGCCAGATGGAACCACTCTCTATCACAAATCGAAGCAATGGAAGTAAAACTAAAGGATTAAACACATCTTCAAAAGAATTTTATTAGGAATTTGAGACTAATACATTATTACTACAGTAATATCCTGGCTTAATGCTGGATCTTAAATTCTAAAATATTATGAGAAACGTCATCCAATAAATGTGTGTAAACTTGAATAATTTCTTTAGAGATATTAAATGTTAATGCAAAGATTGAAGTCATTCCTAATTAGCACTTTCATACAAATAAACATGATTCAAGCTCTTTGTTTTCAAAATTAAGACCCATAAGGTAAAATTCACTTGTCACTTTATCTTCTAGGTAGTATAAATTTTAGCTTAGCTTGTTATAGAATAGTATCAAAAAAGTTTCAAAGTAAAGAAGAATTGGTTCCTGCTGAATTTGGGAACTGCCACATGGCAGTTCAAACCCTCTGCTGACTGGGGCTGAGGCTGTGAGAAGCATAGATTTCAGGGCTCCAGAACTTCTGGATGTCCATGATTGTGGATCGTCATTCTGCACTTGGATGAGCAGTGGGTGAGCATGTGTGTGTGTGTGTGATAGGAATGTTAGCTGGAAGACATCACATGCTTTGAGTTTTATGAGTTAAGGGAGTGTCAGACACTGGCTGGAAACGAGGCAGCTGGCCTAGTAGGAACTCTCCAGGAAAGCCTCAGCCAAAATAGTAAGAGGGACAATTGAGGGTCTCTTGTTAGGGATCAACTTTCCCATGGAGTGAAAGAAAGCCAGAGCAGTGGGACAAAAGACATGCATCTTATTCCTGACTGTCATTCATAAAACACCCTTTGTCTATTCAGAATGATTTTAGAACTTGGCTCTGTGGGCCAAGGGTAGAAAAGAACAAGAAGGGATTTCTTATCAAATTACACTTTCAATGAACTGAACTTTCTATGAAAGAATTCAAACCCACTTCATTGAGTACTTTTTAAACAAATTTTAAGGAAGGAATTGTTTTAAGTTAGAGATGTCATGTGGGAAGTGATTTTACTGAATGGCTCCAGAGGACATTTTTTTTTAAATGGTGATTGTTAACTGAGTTAAAGCCAGGGAAGGAAGAAAAAAAATAGGGTGTTCAGTTTTTTTCATAAAGACTACTTGCCTGGCAAAAGCATATTCCTCTGAGCTCAGTAAATACACTAAACAAATGCCAGCTCCACAGGGTCATAAATCCTTGGGGGACCTGACTCTGCCCTTCCCCCAGTACAGCAAATGACAAGTCATTTGCATGCACCAAGTGATTCCCATTTTAAGCCACCCCAAGATATTTTTTAAAAAATGCTTGTGTTCATCCAAAGCTATTGATCCAGCTACTGGGTAAAGACTCTGGATGCAAAGACAGGGCTCAGGAAACAAGCAGCTTCCTCTAGAGGTCTCATCCCTTCAGGTGTCAGCAGAGAAGTTATGATCAAATATTTATTAGCGGTGCCTCTGGCTGGGCTGTCTCAGCAGAAAGGAAAGAAGGCATCTCACGCAAGGGCTGGATTGCTAATTGAGCACTGCCTAGATTCAGACGAACATCTGCTCTTTAATTACACAAAGAAGTCTCCAAGCACTCCTCCCTTCTGCTCCTGGGATGCAGATGCCTGCTTATTTTGTAACTGTATTTAGTCATGGAATTTCCAGAACCTCTTGGTCTGCAGAGGAAGCCCGTGGCCAGTGAGTCAGAGTGTTAACTCATGCAAAGGATTATCTGGCAAAGCAAGAGATGATGCTTAGATGCAGTCATGACTAGTTTGGATCATTGCAACGTAAGTGTGAGGTGACACTAGGATTCTCTGCTCCCTGTCTTAGTCAATTTTTTGTTGCTGTAACCATTTACATGAGACTGGAAAATTTATAGCATTGGTATCTACTTGGCTCATCGCCAGGAAGCCCAAGGGAGTGGCACCAACATCTGGCAAAGGCCTTGCAGTATCCTAACATGGCAGAGGGCATCACATGGCAAGACCGAGCGATTGTCTGAGTTCAAATCTGCCTTCCTCTTCTTACTAAGCCACTAGTGAGTCCCCTCATGGGGAGCCCCACCCTGATGACCTCATCACATCCTAACAACTTCCCAAAGGCCCCACCTTCAAACACCTTCTACACAGGAATTTGGAGATTAGATTTCCAACACATGAAATCTGGGGGATTACATTCAAAAGGGTAGCACTCTACCATGGTGGGAGCCAACCTGCCATCCCACACCACCAGTCCCTTGCTCTGCTGGAAACCTTTCTCACTGGCATCTCCCAATCATTCACCCAAGTATTAGTGCAGAAAAGCCAGCATGAGAGGCAGTGAGGTCTCATTTAGTTCTCAGAAAGAGAATTCTATGAGTATCTTTATACCCTTGGGCCTGTTTCTGACCTTCTAATAGCAGTAATCCCAACTGTTAAATAAGCTGAACTATACCTGTGAGGTCTGTAGTCAGAGCCACAGGTTCTAAACATCCAAGTGGCAGCAGTCTCAAAATTCAGTGGAGAAAGTGTTTTGTTTTGTTTTTTTTTTTAAGTGAACCTAGAGCCTGGTGCTTACAAAGCACACACTCTACGGCAGAGCTACAGCCCCACCCCTACAACTGGGTTTTAAAAGTATAGAAACTCCATTTTTGGACCTTGTGATTCAGTAGGTTTGTGTGAAGCCTGGAAATAGGCTGGTTTCTAGAGGGCAAGAATTTTTTGAGGGCTAAGCGCTATTCTATTAACCTGAATGCATTAATTCATCCTGTGAAACAACTCCAGGAAGAATCAGGTTCTCGCTTGACCAGGCGAGTCTGTGTCTGGGATCCTGGGAGGGCTGGGCTGGCTGCTTCACCATTTGTGTTTCCATTTTCCCATGCTGTGCAGTGCAGACAACCCGGCCACCACGTGTGCCAAAGGTGTCACAAGGACAATTGTTTGGTTGCTGGCCAGAAGATATTAAATACAGTCCTACCAAACAGTGGCTAAATAAACAGTCTGATTGTCATTGGCCATTTAAGTCTGCCTGCAGTGTCCACCCTAAGCCCTGTGTTTTCTCTTCAGCTGTCTTTGCTAGGCTTGAAGAAAACCTGGTTACGTCAGCTGCAGCAGTTGGCAGGGGAAGCCCGGGGAAAGAAGATCTCATCCCAACCACAAGTGGATCTGAAGCACCTCAGCCATCTCCTATCCTGACAACTCGGGTGAGTGTCCATCCCGGCAAGGGAAAGCCCTTTGCTCCAAAGGCCTGCAGTCACCTGTCATCATAAAGGTATATTATGTTCATGTGTTAAAAATCACTGTGAGCCACCAGGCAAAGGAACAAAAGCTGTTTCCTGATTTTATCCGGTGAGCAGGATTTTTTTTTTTTTTTTTTTTTTTTTTTTTTGGTACCGGGGATCAAACTCGAGACCTTGCACTTTCGAAGCAGGTAGCAGAACCACTGAGCTAAATCCCCAGCTCTAGAAGTTCTAATCTTAGGAGATTCCAGAGTCAAAGACTAAGATTTCTCAAACTAGTAAGGAATAAGGTTTTTAAGTTTCTAATTTACAGCACATTTTTTAATACAGTAAAAAAAGTCTCCTTTGTGTTGTGACCATGTGACTGCTCTAAGTTCCTAAATTTGTATTACGTTTACAGAGGTGTTAAACATGGACCACACTTATAAACATGGAATCTAAGCAGACACATTCCCTCACCTAATGGGCTATTATAGACAGAATGCCCAGGTGCTGGGAGAGAGGGAGGAAGGGAGGGATGGAGGGAGGAGGTCGGGAGCCACATCCTTGGTCCTTTGAGAATTCATAATTCCCTGGTAATGCACACAGGCTCCTGACGGCCTTGTGTGCCCTTCCCCATTGCTTTATCTAATGCAGCCATGTGGGCCTTTCTGACCTTCAATATACCAAGCATGGTCCAACTTACGTTTCCTTTTTCTTAGCCCAGAACATTCCCCATTCTGCCTAGGTTGACTTTCATGACAAATTCAGTGTTGTCTCGAAGAGATTTAATTGAAATAATGCTCTCCTGCAACTCCCAGGAGTTATTCTTCAGCCCTGGGATTGACAAAATACTCCAAAGACTTGGCTCACCAATTATTTTTATAGATAGGACTTTTCCTAGAAATGGAGACTTGGATGAAAAGTTTGTGGCAGTGTTTATAAGAGAAGAACTGAATTACCACCTTCAAAGCTGAAAGTATTTACCTTTTTTGCCTTGAGTGAAAAAATTTGTCTGGTGTAGTTGATATTTTCTTCGCAGCATTTCCAGCCATTAAAAACTGCCTTCTGAGGTGCATGCAGTGGTGCTCACTGTAGTTCTAGCAGTTTGGGAGGCTGAGGCAGGAGGATTGCAAGTTCAAGTCCCTCCTGGGCAACTTGATGAGACTGTGCCTCAAAATATAAAATATAAAGGGCTGTGGATGTAGCTCAGTAGTAGAGCACTCTTTGGTTCAATCCCCAGTAGCTGGGTTCAATGTCCACTACTACAAAACAAAACAAAAAAACTACCTTTTGTATTTGTTTACATGCTATATTTTCATATTCAGCCACCCAGCCCACCTGTAAGCTTTAAGAGTTTATTACTCATATTCCAAGAGCTTGGAACTATGCCAGGCTCATAGAAAATACTCTGTGGCATAGTTTTTTATTGTTGCAAAAATCACAGAAGTAAAATTCACCACCTTAACAGTTTTTAAGTGTACATTTCAGTAGCGTTAAGTATTTTCACATTGTTACACAGATCTTCAGAATTTTTTATCTTGTAAAACTGGAATTCTACCCCTATTACATAATAACTCCTCATTCTTTTCCATTGGCCCCAGTAACTGCCATTCCACTTTCGGTCTCTGGTATTTTGACTACTCTAGGTACCTTGCATGTGGAATCTTACAGAATTTATCCTTTTGGCCTTGGCATAACAGCCTTGAGGTCCATCTGCTATTTCCTGTGTCAGGAGTCCCCTCCTCCATGAGGTTGGATCATGTTCCACTGTATGTGGGCACATTTCGTTCATCCATGCAGCCATCCACGCCCATTGGGGTTGTTTCTACCACTTCATGGCAGTTATTCATGAACAGAGCTTCTAGGAATCACCATCCTGTGTGTATGTGATTTATCTTTTAGACGTCATGCTTTGAGTTCCTTGAGGTTTATATCCAGAAGTGGGATTGCCCAATTGTAAGGTAGTTCTATTTTTATTATTTGGAAAAACTGTCATTCTGTCCATAGTAGCGACACGTTCCCGTGAACAGTGTACAAAAGTTCCAGGTTTCCTCTTCAGCAACTGATATTTTCTGGGGCTTTTTGATAGTAGTTATTGTATTAGAAGTGAGGCAGCAGTTTATTGTGGCTTTGATTTGCCTTTCCCTGGTTAGTGGCACTGAGCCTCCTCTCACATGCTTCTCGGCTATCTGTGTGTCATCTTTCGGGAGACATCATTTCAAGGCCTTTACCCAATTCATCATCGAGTGATTTGAGTTTTTTGTTGTTCAGTTGTAGAAGTTCTTTACAGGTTTACCAGATACTGATTCCAAATGTCTTCTCCCGTCCTGCAGGTGGGCCTTCTCTTCTGTCGATTGTAACCTTTGATGTAGAAATGCCTTTACATTTGATGTGGTCCAGTTTGTTTTTCGTTATATCACCTGTGCTCTCTAGCTGGTTTGTTAAATCTTACGTTGGCATGAACTTTGGAGTCAAGAGAACCAATTCTTTAGAATCTTCTAATATCTTAATATCTTTTAGTATGCTGATGAGTAGACTAAAAAGCTGACAACCTTTAGAATGAGGTCTGAAAACACAGCTGGATGAGAAGGTTGTAGATCCCCCCCACAAACACACACACACACACACACCTCAATTTCTATGGAGAGGAGAGGCTCAGAAGAATAAATTTAAGTTCATCACCATTGGCCAATAACTTAATCAATTGTGCACATTTAATGACATTGCCATGTAAAAACCCAGACGGATATGGTTCAGAGAGCTTCTGACCCCTGGAAGTCCCTGGAGAGGGCACAGAAGCTCTGCACCTTCCACATAAACTCACCCTATGTACTCCTTCGCCTCATCATAGTGATGTCCTCTGTAATAAACCAGGAAATGTTGGAGAACTCCAAGTCCTGCTCTGTCCCAGGTGGTTGTGAGTTGGGGCACACTCTCAGATTGCTCTAAGCTTCATTTGTACATTGGGACTAAAGCTGGATTGCTTTCATAGGGCTCTGCGTGGAGTGAGCTCTCCGCGAGTCTGGCTGCCACACTCATGGAGGGAGGCATGTAAGCGTGATACCTTTATCTGCCAAAGAAAGGACAGAGGGAAAATACTTTCAAGTTTACGGAAGGAAAGAGGAAAGCCTAGGGCTTCTGGAAGTGTGCACGCTAAATACTTGGAATTCATTTCTAGGGTTGACTTCAATTAATTCTCATCCCCACCCTTATTGTGTCTTTTTGTTGGTTTTCTTGTTTCTACTTTGAACTTATGCCATCACATCATTTATATATTTACACCACTTTGAATCTATTGTTAAGTCAGAGTATAAGCCAACACTCGGCTTCATTTTCTCTTTTGCCTCATTTGCATCTCTAATAGGCGCCAGCAGGTGCAGAAAGTACAACAGGTCCTGGTGTGGAAGATATGTCAACCTTAGCAAGCTCAACCCAGAGTCACCAAAAAAGCCAGACAACTACAGCCCCACCTATGGCAACCGAAACCTCAACAGGTAAAGAGAGACCAGTTACCCCAGTAGGTGTTGATCTAGTTTTGAAAAATCTATGTATTCCCAAAGTCCATGAACAAATACAATGATCAATAGAGGATACAGCGGAATGCAAGAGTGAATTCTGAACCATGTGGTGGGTTCAGAATTTGATTTTTGAGTTGCTAAATCAAATCCAATTTGGGGGCTACCAGAAATATCTCTCTACTTGCTTGGTAACTAGTGATACTGTTATTCTTACCTACAAGGGTTAGTAGCTGCTAATGTTGTTTTGCTGGCTGGACATTGAGAACTTTGTGTTGCTGTCCAGCAGTGTGCAATTCAGCTGACGTATGTGAGTCTAAATAGACTCTACACTAATATTTACCATCTTAAATCAAGTTTGTGTTCATCCACGTGGGACAAGATTCTACACCACACTTACCAGGATTGGGGTTGTGTTTCAGCACTTGCATTGAGCAAAAAGCCAAGAAAGGCTAAGCAAGAAGAGACTTCACTTCTCAATATAAGTGATCATCATAATGCAGTTCAGAATTTTAGAGAACAACTCATGTGTAACGTGAATTGACAGCTGATTAGCAACAGAAAATTCTTCTATGTTAAGTACTCTTTTTGTGATACCAAAAATCCTCTTATAGTCCCATAAGAAATATTTCTCAGTTACCTGGGACATACTCATTATCTCTACTCTTGTTCCCTGCCCCACACATTACAAAAAGTGTGACTTGGAGCTCACATGTGCTTCATGTTTCACTCTGCCAGGGTGTTTCACGTGTGAGTTAAAATGTCATTACAAGTGGGCCTAGGCCACTTGGTTACTCTGGAGGCTGGAGGAGGAGGGTCCCAAATTCAAGGTCAGCCTGGGTCACTTGGCAAGATCCTGGCTCAAAACATAAAAAATAAGAAGAGATAGGGACGTTGCTCAGTGAAGTAGAGTGCTTGCCTAGCATGTACAAGGGCCAGGGTTCAATGCCTCCTGCTACAAAAAAATAGTCATTACGAGCCCTTGATTTTTAAGCAGGTAATTGTTTTAGGACAGCAGGTGTCCACTTTTCTTAGGAAATGCTTAAATATGATGATCGTGTATATGGTGCGTGCTCATAATCACCGTCAGTGGAATAAGGAATGGGGGATACAGGGCTAATATGCTCTCAGTCACTGGCAGATTTTCTACAAATTCACTTAATTTTAGTATGCATTCTGTAACTGGTGGAATCTTTGATGGTGATAATGGTGTATTTCGGGCCTGGAATCAGCAGCCAAGTCAAGATGTATAAGCTAACGATTGACCTATCTCTGCTAGTAATTGGCTTTCAGGAATGACATTTTAAGAATAGATTTGATGACCTCGTTGCTCTAGGAAGTGCCAAGCCCTGCAGTCTCTCCACTGTTTTCTATGGTGGGGTTCCCCAATCCATTTGTGCTCCATATAAGTGCTCCAGAGCCATGGATTAGTACAGGGGAAAGCTGGATTCTGGGCCCCCACCCTGGTGCCATTTTGAAAAGGCACCCTTCTCAAGGAGGATCTGGGTACAGAGGAATAGCTTTTTCAAACTCAACCAGTAGAAAAAGTGAGCATCTTTCTAAAGATGGTTGGCTCCAGTGTGTTGGAAAAAACCAACCCCGACTCAACTCAAGACTCTTTTTCCTCCTACTCACAACACAAGTCACTTCTGACATGAGATACATGAGCGCCATCCCCCAGCACTGAGCCAGTGTGAAATTCTACAGTGGACACCAGCTGGTATCCTTGTAGCCCAATTCAGTTCCTGCTCCATCTGGGGCTGGTGTCAGATGCCATATTCGAAGACTCAACCTCCAAACCCTTAGATGGCAACTGCAAACCCCAGGTGGTTCTGTCTCTACTTCTGACCAACCAGCCACAAATCAGGGTTCCCATATCCCCTCTTTGGGGTCAGTTCATTTGCAGAGTGGTTCAAAGAGCTCAGAGCAATACATTTACCCTTTATTATAAACACGATTACAGTGATACCAAAGAAGAGATAGATGGGGCAAAGTGTAGGGGAATAGAGCAGTTTCCATGCTCTCTTTGGACCATCGCCCTCCAGGATCCTCCTGTGCCAAGCCAAAGGGAAGTTCTCTGAACCCTGTTCTTCTGGGTTTTTATGGAGACTTCATTGCATAGACAAGATTAAAGCACGGACAACTGTGTCAAAATGTAATTGGACAAAAGCAGGTAATTTATTGTGAGAACCAAGCAGGGCCTATGTGCTTAGGTTCTTTCTGGCTCTTCTGTGCAGCGATCCTTACTCCAGTATCCTTACTTCTGCCTCTGATGGACTGAGAGGAGGGCAGAGAATTTCTTTCAGGCCAGCCAGCTTGGCAAAAGAAAGCCAGGGGAAGATTAGTGTTTCCATGAGCCACCTTGGAGAAAAGAAATTCTAGTTTCTATTGTCTGCCTTGGAAAAGGAGTTATGAGCCAGAAACTGTGGAGGAAAACCAAATGCATGTATATATAATCACAGGCAGTTTTACTTTTAATTAGAAAAGCTGTTGGATATCAGGATATTTTGCAAGCTGTGAACTAAGATTCTCTTCAGTTTCTCATTAAAATCAATGTATCTTGGTTTCTCCATCTGCCAACTAGCTGAACAGCTACTGTTGAATGGAGTTAAAGATTCAGCTTACCAAGAGGTTAAAGGGAGAAACAAAAACCACTTTTATTTGAAATTAGGAATTGTATAGAATTACCTAAAAGAAAGGCACAATGAAGAATGTTCACATCGCGACTATTGGGCTAGGTTTGACTGCAGACAGGAATCCTAAAGTGGGTGTGGCATAAACACCTAGGGTATATTCTCTGTTCAGGTTTAGCTGGGCATATTGCTTCCCTGTGAAGTCTGGAACTAGGTACCAACAAGCACGGAATATATAGCACAAGGTGAATAGCAGCTCTGCTACCTCTTTCTAACCTAGAGTATTGCTTTCAAAGTGAGTAGCAGACCTTGTCACCATTTGTAAGCTTTTCATGATTCTGGTCTTGGACTAAGGATATACAGCTTTGGCTTCTTTTGCTACCATAATCTCAGAAACTTGTTGACTGTTTATTTCACATCTCTGTGGCTTAATGTATACAAAAGTACTATGAACCCATGCACGTATTTATACATTTGATCATAATATCCTGCCAGAGCTTGATTAACAAACCTCTGTCCTATTTATTTAAGAAAGTATCCTCTCTGCAGATGTTTTGCTATTTTCCACTCAGAATAAAGTCATCTTTTGCCTCTTGTTAAATGCTAGTAATTAAATCCTAATAATTCTGTATCATCTCTTTCTTTGCAGTGAATGTGACTGAGCCAACACAGACAACAGTTCATAAAGGTAAGCAAGGTTTTGGTATTAAAGTATTCCTATAGGGGTTGAAAAGAAAATTTGAGCCTGATCTTTGAGGTGAGTTACATTCTTTCTTGGATTTCTCCCCCTTCTCTCCTTCCTCCCCCTTTCTGGAAAGGTAATTACTTTTATTTGGATACAATCCGGGCTGGGGGCGTTGCTCAGTGGCAGAGCATTTGCCTAGCATGCACAAGACCCTGTCCTCAGGTCTCAACACCACAAAAAATAAAATAAAATAAAATACTAGCCAGTGCTTCTGCACTTGTGAGCTAAATTCCAATGGATAAGGGAGAAATGACCTAGAGCACTTGCTCTGTGCAGTAGGCAGTGCCACTGTTTTACATGACGTGTTGTATGTGTTTCCTAAGTCTCAGTGTTTTTATTCTCTCCCTTTCAGATGGTTTGTCAACAGTGAGCCTGGCTGGAATTGTCATTGGACTCTTAATCACCATCTGCTTCCTTGGTGGAGTCATCTTTCTATTTGTCCGGAAAATGTCCAATTGATTCTCGTAAGTAAATACCCCTGTGCAGTTAGCAATTGTGGCACACACTCTGGAAGGCTAAGGCGGGAAGATTGCAAGTACAAGCCCAAGCCCAGTCTAGGCAACTTAGCAAGACCCTGTCTCAAAATAAAAAAGAAAAGAAAGGCTGGAAATGGAGGTCAGTGCAAAGGCCCTGGGTTCAATCCCCATGTTGCATGAACAAAGGCAATCATGCCCCAAACTCAAAACTAGTAGAAGCTTTTATATAAAGTTCATGATCAACAACCTCAGGACCTTGCATTTACAAGGCAGGCATGGTGCCACCAAGCTAAATCCCAAACCTACTCAGACTTTATAAGTCCCCCTCTCCAAATAAATAAAAGTCAAAGTTAGTTCTTAAACTGATTTCTGTTGAGATCTGACCAAATTTGATTCTTGCCTCAATTTTCCAAATGATCAAATATGAAAGAAAACCTGAACAAGTTTTAACTTGGTGCCTAATCCCCCACCTACAGCCATCAGAAGTGGGTGGGTTTTGGAAAAGCCCCTGTCCAGGAGCCAACTCATCCCTGAACAGGAATTCCCTGGGGATGGAGAAATCTTTTCATCAGTTCCTTCCTTCCAGCCCTGCCCTGCATACTCCACACACAGGTCCATCATGTAACTGTACCCCCACCCTCATGGATGGAGGAGGGAAAGGGCTAAGTTCTCCTTTGTAAACTTCTCATAAATTCAGAATGAATCAAGTTCATGTCCAGAGGAAAACCTCTTCTTATGATGGAGAAGAAGGGAAAGGACATGATATACATCTGGGAGTCAAGGAATATGGTTGGAACACAGCTACAGATAGACGATGTTTGGAAATGCCAGGAAATCTGACTCTGACTGTGTGAGAGAACCAGGGATCAGGAGGCCAGTACAGGTGAGGGGAGAAAGGCAAAATTCTAGAACTGGAGGACTTAGGAAAAAGGACAATGGAGACAGGAACTCACTCGCAGGACTATTTTTCACAATGCCAGGAAGAGAAGCAATAGTCCCCTTTCTTTGTTTTCACAGGTCCCAAAGAGTTGGAGAATCATGCCCTCGGCCAACATGTTTGGAAAAAGAGTTTCTGTCTTCCCCCATTCCCTGTCCCCAGCTGGTGGGAGAAGATGACCCATGGACCACTCACACCCACTCAAAAATCCATGGCGATTCCCCCACGTGCCGTAAGCAGCTGAAGGAAAGATAATTCACATGACTTGATTCCTCTAAGCATCTGCCTTTTGAAGAAATTTTTAAATATAAATTTTATAGCTGATTTAAACACAAAGCACCTGGAAAAGGAGACAAAACTATAAAACTGATCTGTCACTGAGCCAGTATCATTTGATCGATGTTAGTGACTGTACTCGTGTCTTAATCATTGTCTTTGTTCTGTTTTTGTTAAAATGCAGTGGAATCTGGAGATGTTTATATCCATGGAGACCATGATCCCAAGCTCCATCAGGGCACAGACATTTTGCAATTGCTGATCTTTTGAAAAGTACACATTCCAGTCTGGTTTGGTCTAGTTTTTAAAGCCCGACTGGGTAGGAAAGTCTAAGCTTGGAGAACAGATGACTTATTTGCTCCCCCTAAAAGCAGTTGCTTAAGTCATTTCAAAGGTACACATTTTAGATCACCAACAGGAGGTCTACCCTTTGAGGAAGGTACTTTGTTTCTGGCAAAACCTAGAGCCACCTCTAGGCCAGCGATGACTGATGACTCAAAGGATGTGTTCCCACCCGCCCTCCCCGCTTCCCTCACCTCCTGGCAGCCAAAGTTAAGGGGTGGCTTTCTCCCCAGTCAGTGACACAAATCCACCAGGTTGATGTACGCAGATCACAGCCCCAGATGCCCAGGAAGTTGCTGGATGCCCCATGGTGCTAGAAGGCCCACTCTTCTAGAAACCAAGACCCAGTTTGATCCCCAGGCAGAAAGAAACCCTACCTATGTGTGCCTTTGGCGGGGAACTGTCTCTGAGGAAAGCAAGCAGACCAAAAATAACCCTGCACAATGTGTTTTAAAAGCAGCTGGACTTAAAGATATGATTTAAAATAAAATAAATTTTCAGTGTTTCTGACACCCTGAGTCTTTCCATGGGGTCATGTTGCAAAAACTCAAAATAAAGGAGCATGAGGGCCCGGGTCTGTCCCCTCACAGTACAGCATGGTGATTCTCTTCCCGTGGACACACTAACTTCTTTTTCCTACAAAAAAATGTTTTTATGTAAACCAGATGCTCTGTCATGATTGTGGTTGTGCAACCCTGATATCCTCTAAACACAAGAGCTCATAAAACAGGAAAAAATAAACGACCCATTGGAAGCCCAGCCCACCATCCCTCCCCTCTTCTCTCTCTCTCTCTCTCTCTCTCTCTCTCT
>NW_022900936.1:72517408-72546237 GCF_012274545.1 Fukomys damarensis | reverse complement strand
TCTCTCTCTCTCCCTCTCTCTCTCTCTCTCTCTCTCTCTCTCTCTCTCTCTCTGTCTCTCTGTCTCTCTCTCTCTCTCTCTCTCTCTCTCTCTCTCTCTCATCTGGATGTTATTTTAAACAGGGCATCCATGAGTTCTCCATATCCAGCTGGCCCTCCAAGTTACACACTTCAATCAGCTGAATTGGGAGAAGTGAGTTAAAGGAGCCATCTGTTTAAACAGCTTTTCCTTTCCTCAAGCAGATTCCTGAACCAGAATTAGGAATAATGTGCCTTGCTTTTCTATCCTCCTTTCTTTGCACCTCTCACTGTGTAATGTAATAGTCCCACCCCAAGTCACACACTGGACTCATGCCTTCTGGGGCAGGGCTGTAGGTTTCTTGATCACACTTCTGTTGTTGCTCAAAGCAGTGTAGATGCATTTTCAAATAAAACAGATGATTGCATACAAGAATGAGTTGGATGTTTGGTTGGCAGTCTCCACTGAGTCTGGGTCACAGTGCAGAACATGTCCTGTTGAGATTATAATTCAGGTGGACCTGTGCCTGTTGACTTGGCGAATTACCCACGGTCATAGGAAGTTCATCCACAGGAAAGAAATGCAGCTATACCTGACACCTAGGTCTGCCAAAGTGGAGAGTCAAAGGCCAAGAAAAGAGAGGTGGAGAAGGAGTAGCATCAAGAGACAATTTTTGCCCTCTCTGGTTCCAAAGACTAGCACTATGGAGAGGAGGCAAGTAAAGGAGCAGTTTCATCTTGCTACTTTGCTTTCTTGGCTTCAAGGGTCTAGGGATTAGGTATCCCAAGAACAGGAGGGAAGAACCCCTGGGAGGGACCCCAACTTCCCACAGGCCTGGGCAGCAGCATCCCACTGTTGAGGGATGCCTCCACTCCTTGCCTGTCCTGCTCCTGCCTTGCTGGGGAAGAGAGGACCCTGCAGGCACCATTTGCTCCTCCAGACCCCCAGGGTGCAGGGGGCTTCCATTGTCACACTCTGTGTTCCCTTGGTGGGTACTGACCCCACTTGTAAAGATTGGGTGCTAAGATGAGTTAGCATCATTCCTCCCTCTGAATATAGTATCCTTTGTTGGAAATGCCTAGAACCAGAAATGTTCAAATTTAACACTATTCAGATTTGGGGATGTTTATAAGAGTTTGCCAGTCCAGCGTCTCTGATCCAAAAATCCCAAATGCTCATAACCCAAAATTGAACAACATACCAGCTCTCAAAGAGTTTTGCATTTTGGTGCATTTCAAATTTAAAGTTTTTGGACCTGGAATGCCCAGCCTTATACTGAAGTTTTGTTAGAGCAGGACTATATAAAATTTGCCATACATCAGGGAATCTGGAAAAGATGGGATTTCCATCCATTTATTGCTTCTATTCAGCTGTAACTCTTTGGACAAGTCATTGAACTTCTGGATCCTAAGAACTTCCTTGAGATTGATCAGAAGACCTCCTTATTCTAGCAGAAAACTGACTATGCCTACCTAGTGGCACAGCCTGGGAGGGAAGGGTCCTCTGCTACACATTTACATTCTGCTCTGTGCCACCCCAGGAAATGATCAGGAACTGATGTGGCTGCAGGGGGTAATTCTGCATACAAGGAGACAACCCTCCAGACCACCCCTGCCTCCACCGGGGATATCTGGGGAGCAGGCAGTGCTGAAGTCCTTTGCACTCTCTGAAAGCCTTTTTAACCTCCGTCTTCTTTCAACCAGAGAACAAATTGAAAACCAGAGCTTAGTTCTGCTTCATGCATCCTTTCTGTAGATCAACTTTTAAAGGACAGGGAAAGAAGTAACTTAATCCTTTGCTGACACCATCTTCATTTCGGTCTGAATTTATCTCATGTTCAGGGCATGGAGATGTTTCTGATAAAAACATGCATGGGGAGTGACACCTGTTCTGAAGTTAAACCTTTCCATATTACTAGGTAAACATCTAGAGAAACACGAGGGAAGAATTTTCCTGAAATGTAGGTGAGTCTTAACAACATTCTTGGAAATACAGTCATACACCTGTGGCCTGTGTTGGAGTTCCTGAAATGTGTTTCTCTTTGTCCTTCCTGGGCTTAAAATCAAGTTAGATTATATAGCAGATTGTCAGTTTTTAAATTAATAAATGTAAACAACGTGACGCGGCTGCAGGTCAACAAGGCAGAATAAAATTAAACTCTCGTAGCTCGAGAATGAAGAATGGCCCACTGGTGTTTTGGCCCATGGTCCTGGGTGGAATTATATATATATATGCCTAGTACAGGTGACGTGCTGTAATGTGCTCCCTGAAAGTTGTAGCCCAGCACCTTTGCTCTCTGATAATTGCAGTAGACCCCTAGGTATTTAAAAAAAAAAAAAGCTCTGTGTGTTATATTTCTGCAGCTCAGGGCTCCAGGCCATAGCACAGACCATCCTGTGCATGGTCCTGAGAATTGCTCCCCCTTCCATTCTTTTCTACCCCAGCTCTTTCACTGCTCCTCTTCTCACTGGTACAAATCTTTAAGGAAATAATCACGTGCCAGTCTCAGGGGAAAGCCAGCAAATGGTTCCATGGCTACTATCTGGATGCTCCTGAAATAACAGAAAGATCTGAAATATGCGCTTGAATAACCCAAGCCATCTACAGTGCCATGTGTAACCTCAGGCAGATGCAGGATGTTCTGGCCAAAGGGAAAGCTTGTACCTTGACTTTATTACCCACCCACACCCTTCTGTGGAGCACCTGCGTGTCATGCTGAAGCTGTGGGTGGCACAGATCTGGCTGGAAGGTGATATTTATCTAGCAAGACCCAGAAACAATACTAACTTGAGTGGATGAGATGTTTGGGGCTGCTGATGGGCTTTCATGGGACAAATCATCTCTTAATTTACTCATCCACTCATTCCGCAGACATTTAGTGCCAGGCCTGTTCTGGGCTCCAATGAGAGCTACAGAAAGCTGCACGATGTAACATGGGAGATGGAATGCAAAACCGGTAGTCAAACATGGAGCATGTGGAACATTAGAGAAAGGTAGCTTTGAAGAGAAAGTCTGAAGAGTAAGGAACTGCAGGGCTAAGAGGAACTACAGCATCCAATCTGGTGATTGGAGAAGGCTCCACTGAGACATAAATACATTCATTTTGTGTGTGTGTGTCCTGGAGATTGAGCCTGGGGCTTCAAACATACTAGGAAAGCACTGTACTGCTAAGCTATATACTCAGCCTTTTTATTTTTGGTTTTGAGACAGCCTTATTAAAGTTGCCCAGGCTGCTACTGAACTCGTGATCCTCCAGCCTAAGCCTCCTCAGTAGCTGAGGTCACAGGCATGTACCACCACACCAGGCTTGAGCAATATTCTTGACGGGTGAGGCAATAAGCCAAATGAGTTTGTGGACAAAGCATTCCTGGAAATAGGCACATCAAAGACTCAAGGAGAACCACTGGCAGGTTTTAAGGAGCTTAGAAGGATTGAGATGGCTGCAGCTGAGTGAGCACCGAGGAGGCTGGTAGAATATGCAGTTGTGAGGAGGTGTTGAGCAGAGGAATGCCATGATCTTACTCACATTTCAAGAAAATCCCTCTTGGCCTAACTATTGGGAGGCTGGACAAGAGGAGTGTTTGTGCCCCAGGAGTTCAAGGCCAGCCTTGATAGCATAACAAGACTCCCATCTCAGAAAATATTCCTCTTATGGTCAGGAACTAGCCAGTTAAAAGTTCAGTGTGATCATTCAGTGAGGTGACAGAGGTTTAGACCTGGATGACAGCAGTGGACAGGAAAGAGGTGGTCTGATTCTCATGATATTTTAAATAGTCAGAAGTATCTGATGGATTGGATGTGGGATATGAGAATGACAAAGGAAAAAAGATGATGCCAAGGACCTCAACCTGAGCACCTAGGAGGATGGGGTCACCATCAGTCACTAGGGGAAGGCTATGGATGCTGCAAGTTGGAGAGGGCAAAGTAGGAGTTTGCATGGAGCAGGTAGAACCAGAGATGTCGCGCCGGGAAGAATGGGCAAGCAGGCAGCTGGGCATGTGAGTCTGGAGCCTAAGTTAGAGATCTGGCTGAAGACATAATTTGGAGTTGTCCGAACCTCACCACCAAGATAGTGATGAGCCCATGTACACATCAGCATAAATGAGCAAGGCCATATTCCTGAGCTCTCATGTTATTCAAGAAGAAGAGCCAGAGATCTGCCAGGGGATCAACAAAGGGGTCATCCACCATAGCCCACATGCCATGTCCTTCCTTTCTCTCCGAAACCCTCTTAACAACCTGCTAACTAGTATCCCTGCCACCCAAGTAGCTTAATACTGAGATGAGAGTACACGTGAAACCCCAAACCTGGAAAAGAGCATTTGTTGAAAATTATGAGCCTAGTGTTTAAGGGAGAACTTTATACCTGCAGACCAGATCTTGAACACCAATCACACTGAGTTACCCTTGCTGTATTGTGATCCAACTTTCCTCACTAGCTGTACTTATCTCTTCAGTCTCAAACTGGAATGGTGCTTATGTGGCTTACCATTTGAGCTTCCCTTGAGTTGCTTCCACCAAGGGTCCAGATGATCTCCCACTTGTCATTTCCAATGGCTTCTTCTTGGTCTTGCCTGTGTTGATCATTTAAAGCAATGGTCCCTATTGACCTCATCTGCCTCAAGTGCACATTATGATACTATGCTGGCTGCCCTTTCTGGCTCTCTGCCTGCTGCTCCACTAGCTCTTATCTTCTTTTTTTGCCAGCATACAGAAGTCTCACTCTACGCTTCTCCATAGGTTCTCCTTTGGAGAGCTTGTCTGCTCTCACAGCTCCAAGTAGCATAAGTTCCAGACAAGCAAGAGTCTGCTTGGTCCCTGACTACATCCTTGATCAAAATCTCATCATCATTGCAAATTAAATGCCCATCCCCCTCCAATCTAACCTGCATTCCTCCAGTAGGATCTTCCTAAAACTTCTTTTTACACTTTTGTCACTACCACATTCTAAAATGTTCTAACAGTTTCCTACAAAATAATTTGATGTTCAATACTACACTTTATCATGGCATTTATTCACATGGGCACATCCAGTGTATTAGACTGGAAAGGACCTGGTTCTAGACCCAGGTTGTCATAGCTTTGGCCCATGCTCTCACATTTATAGTGTGGAACAATTAATGTTTTTTGTGTCATTAGACTTGATTTTGTTTTCGTTTTTGAGATAGACTCTCCCTATGTAGCCTAGGCTGGCTTCAAATTCACAAACCTCCTGCCTCAACCTCCTGATTGCTGAGATAACAAAAGGGTATCACCTCATCCAGCTTGTCATTAAACTCTTGATTGAAAGGAACAGGGACTCATCTTTATACAATGCTATGTATTGTGTGGATACATGGGAAGATAAAGGAAATAAATTCCTATTGAAACTCCCAAGCATCTGCCGTTTGGTCTCAAGGAAATGAGGGTTTTCCAAAGAGGGCTAGATTCTGGATTATGTGGACTGTAGTATCACTTCTCTGGACAGTTTTCATTTCTCCTACTGAGTGTCTTCTCTACTCTTCCTCACCCGATTCTAACACAGAAAACCTACCTGAATGAATCGTGCCAAGCAACCTTCCTTGTTGTCTAGGTTCTGGCTGGGTTTGGCCAATGGGGGGCATTGAAGGGTGATCCAAGGACATCAGAGGAGACAGCCTGGGTGTCTATCACCCCAGCTCCTTTCCTGCAAAACTGAGTGCTGCCTGTGGCTGTATATCTCTACCCAAACCTCCAGCTCTTGTCGGATGATCCTGTGGGTCCCACCAGGTTCCAGTAAACTAACCCTCTTCTTCCACCTTTGGGTCTATGAGTCTTCCCATAGTTGGAATTTCTCAGATTCTGCATGGTCCCTTGTTAGTTTTTCTATCCTGTGTTGCCTGTGCTAACTGGTACTTTCATCCAACTCTTTTCCATCACTCTTTTAAGGGTATCATGTGCTTCCTGATGGAACCCTGAATGACATAATCCCAAGAGTATTTGAAGACCAGTATTAGGGAGATTTAACTTCTCAGTTTTCCTTCTTCAGCACCTAACAGCACATTTAGCTATGAATTCATTCATGGATAATCCACTAATAAGTATAGTGTCTCTGTGATTCAGTCCCCTTGCAAACACCCTACCAATCAACACAGGACACTTTTGGAATGGTTGTTGAAGGAAGAACACCTGAAAATGTTTGAAGACCATAACTGCTGACAGTCGTTATCAACGTGAAAGCAAACAATGAATCTTTAGTGCCTGCCTGAAACTGCAGGAACTGTTAATGATTAGCAGCAATCACGCCAAAGAACACTTTCTACTTATTATTAGAGTCTCATTTACTCTAACACCCGTGTGAAGTAGGCAGGGCAGAAATTATCCCCATTTTACAGATGAAGAAAATGAAGTTCAAACAATTGTCTAACACTACAGAGTTACACAACACTCAGAGCATAAGAATGCAAGTGTCTTGACTTACACCTGGTCATTCAGTGAGAAATGCATCTCTAAAATCAGTGATCCCCCGAGAGCTCATTCTCTGGTAGTGCACTTGAAAGACATACTTTCTTGAGCCAATGAGAAATAGGGAATCTATTTTTTCAATTATGGATAATTTTATTAGTGCATATAAATTATACAGAAGGATGGGTTTCATTGTGGCACTTCTATACATGAAAATAACATACATTGATGGTATCTATCCTCCCTCTAACCCTTCCTTCCTTCCCTTCATCATCTCTAATATCCTCCTTCTACTTTCCTGTTGTCCTCCCCAACCCTGATTCCACATATGAGAGAAAATATGTAATATTTGTCTTTTTGAGTCTGGTTTGTTTTACTAACATGATCTTCAGTTCCATCCATTTTCCTGAAAATCATTTTGTTTTTCTTTATGGCTAAAAAATGCTACATGGTATACATAGACCACATATTTTCTTTGTTCATTCATCCATTGACAAGCACCTAGGCTGAATTTTAAGATCAGCATATGTTTTTAAGGTATAAGATGATATAATCAGAAGATGAAAAAGATTGTTTTAATCTGTGGAAGAAAAAGAATTTAAAGATGTCAGATTGTCTTGTAAGACAAATTCTTCTGGAGACCAGAGTCCAAAAAGCTTAGGGGGAAGATGTCAGAATGGAAAGATTTATTAATAGGGACTTTCTTAGGAAAAAGGAAGTATCAGGCTCACAATATTAAATTCAATGTGTTTTTCTCTCTCTGAAATAAGGAATATGCTTGATATTGATAGGAAATTTCTCAGTATATTTTATCAGCATCACTTTCAGAAAGCACCTTGAGCCAACTCTACCCTTAGGGGGTTGAACAGGAGCCCACTGTTTGCTCTGAGGGCTGCTATTATATAGGAAAGAGTTTTTGCAGGTGTAACTGAGTTAAGGATCCAAGATGGGACCATTTGGAATTACTGAAAGGAATTATAAATCCAAAAACATGTGTTTTATGAGAAGAGGAGAGATCCAGAGGCTCAGATCACCTGAAGAGGGAGGCAGGGATAGGAGCCATGTAGCCACAAGCTAGGGTTCTCCTGGGCCCTCCAAAGGCAACCAGAAGAGGCTTGAAGTCTCCCCTGGAGGCTTCAGAGCGAGGTGACCCTGCCCACACCTTGATTTCAACTTGTGCCTCCAGGACTGGGACAGAGTCAGTTCCGTTTGTGCTTGCCCACCAAATTTATGCTCATGAGTCATGGCTGCCCTGGGAAGTGAATGCACCCTCCAGCTAACCCACCTTCTGAAGGTCCCTTCTGCCCATCCGGCCCATTCCAGATGGAAAGCAACACTGACCTCTTCCAGTGACCTTCAGCCATTCCCTTCATCCTTCCAAACAATGGCTTGGCAGCCACCATGCTTCCTTTGTGACAGACAGATGCTGCTAGACCTTCCCGTTCTGTCGTTCTGATTCGTCACTCAAGGGGGAGGAATCCCCGGTGAAAGAAATACAACTGAGAACAATAGGCAGAGGCAAGCCTGGCATGACATATGGAATGTAAAAGCAGACCGCCCTGCACTCACCCCCTTTCCCCTCGTGGTTATTCAGCCTCACCTTGAGGCATCAGAAATGCTTCCACAGAAATGAAATCTCAAAGTCCGCTTGGTAGGCACCCAGCAGATGCTCACCGAGTATAGCCTGTTCATGAAGCACTGTGCCACCAATAGTAACAATGAGATGAAATGGTTCTATCACTCTATAAGAATGACCCTTTGAGTCTTGGCTGAAGGAGGAACTCTCTGTGGTCTGGGGGCTGTCTTCGTTCACAGAGCTTCAACAGCATGCCAAGACTAGGATGGCTATGGCGAAGGAAGGGACTCTTTTGCCCCCTTCTGACCTTCTTCCATTCTGGGACCCCAGACTCCTCATTTCTTTCCCCATGCCAAGAGCTTGCACTCAAGCAGACTACCAATGGATCCCTCTGAGGGGAAAGCATGGGACCCAGGGAGCAGAGGTCCAATGTGGGCAGACCTGGGTGCAGTTCACATACAGCATGTTGCCTCTCCTTTTCTTTTTCTGTACGTTAGAATAAGCTATGCACAGTGGTACTCAGATACTCAGGAAGATACTCAGGAAGCTGAGGCAGGAGGATTGAAAATTTGAAGTTAGCATGGGCAATTTAGCAAGACATTGTCTTGAAACTTTTTTTAAAAAATTAAATAATGTAGCTTAGGGGTAGAGTGTCCCTGGCTTCAATCCTCAGTGAAAGAGAGTGAGAGAGAGAGGAGAGGAGGAAGAGGAAGAAGAAGGAGAGGAGGAAAAGGAGAAGAGGAGAAATATCAAAGAAAGAAAAACAGAGGGCAGGGGGAAAAGAAGAGAGAGGAGGAGAGGGAAAAGAAATAATATCACAGTCCAGCCAGGCTTCAAAGGCTGCATCTGGAGCAGGTAGACAGTTTGTGAAAATGTTCTGTGAGCTACGAAGCAATGCAGGTAGCAATAGAACCAACCCCTGCATGCAGCCACCATGCCAGGCACCACAGCTAATCCTCACAAGAACCCCACAGGGTGGCAATCTTGGTGCCCTTCTCAGGTGAGCTGGCCAAGTATTGGTGTGGCTGAATTCCTGACAGCCACCAAATAGGAGGTGGCACTATCCCTCCATGATAGACTCTTTATTGTGCCCCAAAACAAAGGTATTCTATCTGCAGAGGCTTAATCAGATGAATTTCCACATGTGGTAGAGAGAAATACGTTTTCTTTGAAAACCCAAGAACCCAAGGAACACCATAAATGGATGAATTCTAGGTGGTACAGGACACTCATGACCAAGACTATCAGCGTCTCTGACTATGTCACAGACCTTGGACAGCCTCTGTTTCAGTCCAGTTCCCTGCAGCCACCTCTCAAAGCCAAGTCATCACTACTGGCAATGTGGATTCTGCCACCAGGAGGCCTCAGGTGCCATAGCCGAAGCACACAGATTTGCGCACCTGCTTGTCACACCCCGCACAGCCCTCCAGCAGAGTGCTGGTACTGATATTGCACACACTTCGGCTCTTAAAATCTGGTGGGGCTTTGAGCTCTTCCTACTTTCCTTATTTGGTGGACATGGGATGGCTCCTCCAGGGAAGGGCCTGGAAATGGAGGCAGTGTGGGTGGAGAGGGGAGGAGGAAGGCTCTGGGAAGAGCCCCATTTTGCTGGGCTTGGGATCAGGTTCCATTTCATTCATTGATGTGGATGACTGATGGCCCACGGGAAGGGGGTGGGGTGGGGGTCAGGCCATACTCAGTAACCCGGCCCTGCACTCAGCTCCTGTCACTCCCAGCAGCTATGTGGAATCACTGTGGGTTTCCAAGGACCAGTTCTGTGAGCCATGAGACAGGAGGGGGCAGGCAGCCTGGGCGCCACAGGATGAAGAGGACTAGTAACGAGGATCTAAACCACAGCCCATGCCACCCTCCAGCTGCAGCCTGAGCCCACTTGGTAAAGCAAACCTGCCTCAGCCAGGCTTTGGTCTCCTGTGTGTTTCTGTGGATTTGGGCATCAGACCAAACCCACAGAACCTGCTCAGTCACAAGGGTGAACGTATAAAGTCCCCATGCAATCTCCTTGCTTATAATTCTCCAGGCTGAAGAGAACAAGAGGTACAGCCCTGCACAAATCACATCTGAGGACATTTTAAAAGGCCAGCTTCCACTTCTAATCCATGTATTTTCTGTTATAGATATCAAGGTTAAGGGGCTTCATTCCCATTGCTTCTGACCTGGTGGATCGAGATACCCAAGTGTCCTGGGTGTAAAGGAGAGAGCATGGGTAAGAGAAACTGGGGTGTTCTGTTTTTATGTTTGTATTGCAGTCTGGGGTTTAACCCCAGCCCCATACCTGCTGAGTTTTTAAATTATTATTATTATTATTATTATTATTATTATTATTATTATTTTTATTATTTTGTTTGTTTGTTTTTTGAGACAGGGTTAAGTTCAAAGCTAGCCTGTGGGCTATATAGTGAGTTCAAGTCCAGCCTGAACTACATAGTTAGACCTTCTCTCAACAAAACAAAACAAAACAAACAAAATTGAGGTGTTTCCTCATTACAGCTGAAAATTGTCTGGTGTGGGGAATTTAGACTGTAGTCCTTATTTTTAGAGGATTGCTGGTTGTGTGGCACAATCAATGCTTTTATTTTTTAATTTTTTATTATTATTATTATTATTATTATTATTATTATTATTATTATTATTATTATTAAATCAGATAGATCCGCATTTAGTAAAGAGGAAACATATTTAGACCCCCAATCCAGGAAAGCTTCATTTTTTATAGAGTGTTGTTGTTTTGTGTTTTTTCTTGTTTTGTTTTGTTGTTTTTTGCGGTAGTACTGGGGACTAAACCCAGGGGCTTACACATGCTATCAAGGCACTCCACCAATGAACTACAACCCCAGCACTTTTAAGGGATTTGATTTGAGACTGGGTCTCATAAAATTACCTATGCTGAGTTAGATCCCTGGTACAAAAAAAAAATGTACGCTGATTTCAAGTGTGATCTTCCTGCTTCATCCTCCCAAGTAACTGGAATGGCAGGCAATGGCCACCACGCCCAGATTGCTGGTTTTGTGGTGCTTGGCATTGAACCCACGGCCTTGTGCATAGTGTGCACTCTGTTCTTGGAGCTATATCCCCCATCCTTCTCCCCCACACTGGCTTTGAACTTGCACCTTCCTGATTTAGCCTCCTGAGTCACTGGGGTTACAGATGGGTATATCCATCAATCCATAGCAGTTAGGCCCACAGCTTATAGGGAATTCTCCTTTTTTGCCCTTTTGGTGCCATTATCATTGGCCCCAAGGGCTGGGTCTATAGCAGTTAATGCTATATGATAGGGAGCTGGGGGGCCCTCCATCTCAGGACTCACTTCTTGCTGAACTTCGTTGGTCTGGGTATATTTATTAAGACTCCAAATACCCAAAAGGAAGAATCGTTCAGAACTGTGCCTCTCCCAGGCTCATTAGCCAACGCCCCAAGGCACGTGTGTTATTGTGTTTTTCTTTTAAGACCAAAGATGTTCATGTATGAGGTGTTTCTTCTCCAAACTAAAACTTCAATATTCAGGTTTAATTGAAGTATTGGCGCTTTGTACATGGGTTGCAGTTTAGGCACTCATCTCTAAGAGGTTCGCCATCACTGCCACAGGCAGTAAGTTAGTATGTCTTCTTAAGCGCCCCTTTCCAACAACCTTTCAGAGGTGTTAAGATTTGAGGTGTACTGATGTGGGTGAACCACTGGCTTCCAGCTGAAATGATTTAAACCCTGTATTTCATTGGGTATATATGGAATCCCTTCAGGGACATGAGTTTGCCCTCTACTCTGCCCTCCCAATAATTTCCACCTTCCAGATGCACAGAAGGGCTCTCATCTCTTGCTCAATCCCAACTGCCTCCAAGAGAACCCTCTGGGCTAATTTACTTCATTTAAAGGTGATTGGTGTGCAAAGACTTTCACTGTGGAGACTTGTCATGGAAACTGAACCCAAGGGTGAGGCAGACAACCATCCCAGCATAGAGAGTTTGAGTTTCTTGACTCTGACCACTTAGGAATAGAAAATCAAGAAGTAGCACCCCAGCATCCACAAGGAAAGGGAGTGGTGGATAGTGAATGAAGAATCTGTTCACAGATTGATTTGTGAACTCCAGGTTGCATTAGTGATGAGCTTCATGTGAAGAAATACCATCCAGTTTAAACTCCCACATGAAAGAAAGTCAATGAAGGTGGACATTTACACGATAGACAGCAGACTCTGATGGCTTTAAAAAGTTGTGTTCAATATTACAGCCAACCGGGGGAATTTTATCTCAAGTGGCAATTTGAGAAAACACAATTTTGCATCCAAATACTACAGTTCAAGAAGGTATCTCAAAATCTCTTTTGTTGCCAAGTGTGTAAGCTGTTCTGGCACAATATTGAGCTTAATGTTGAACTGGGACTTAATATTCTGGGCTCTGTGGCTAATAGTTTTGTTTTTAATTTTATTACTGTATGTTTCATAGTTTCATTTATTGGGAGTATTGGTATAAGAACATAGCGCATCTTGATCATTGTGGATCTCCATTACGCTCACCCCTATCTCTTATCGCCTTCCCCATCTCCAACAAGTCTGTCACTGGTTAACATTTTTACATGAGGGTCACACCATTTAATTATTGGAGAAGAAAAACATCAGATCTTGATTTGAAACGCTGTCATTTTGACATTTATCTTCAATCCATCATCATTTATCCTGGAAAGCTGTAATTACATTTAAATATTTTTAAGTAGCAGAGATGGAATCCGGATGTCATATATCCTTAGACTGGAGTAGGCAAACTACCTTTAAAGTTGATCCCACTTTAAAGTGGTCCAACTCTGGACATCTTGCTTAAAGTATGCATCACATAGGAGTCACCATATAATGCAGCAACATTCAAACTGGTCTGTGCTGCAGACTTCCTATCTTCTTCAATAAAATCAGTCACTTGTCACTGGTCGTGAGCTTGTATGTTGAAGCAATGTCAAATTTCCCAAAGGGTGTCCTGATGTTTACTCTCAATTTCTGCACCTTTCTGGTTGTTAACTAGAAAGAAACTGTTCTCAGGGCAAACTGATCTAGTGCGATCTCCTCTTTTTACAGATTTAGTCATCCAATCATCCATGCATTCAGCTAATAGTAGCTGAGAGTCTGGTATGAATGAAGCACTGTACCAAATGGCAAGACTGGAGACTAGAACACTTCAGAGGTAGCCCCTGCGCTCCCCATTGTTGTGCAATTAAATGTGGAAAGCAGCCATGTGGGTCTGGAAGAAGAAAGTTTCAGACTGAGGAAACAGCACATGCAAAGGGAAAGAATTGGTTGAGTCTGAATTTCCCAGGAAGGGAAAGAATTTGTTGAGTTTAAGAAAAGAGGAAGAAGGAGAAGGAAGCGAAGGAGAAGGGGAGGGAGAGGAGGAATAGGAAGAGGGAGAAGGAAAAGAGGAAGGTGGCTCAAGTGGCTGCAGTGGAATGAGTGAAAATGAGAAGTTAAGAGATGAGGATGGGAAGATCACACTGAGCCTTGAGGTTGGGAGTTTGATTTAGGTGTGAGTCTGTGTGTTACAGGAAGCCACAGGAACGTTTGCAGCAGGAGAATAAAATCAAATAAGTGGGAAAGGGGCTGGGTCCAGGCAAAGCTGAGTGAGCCTATGGAAATGGCCCCCATGGATCCCCACTTTGTGATATTCACTTACACATGTAGCCCCCTTTCGGCAGTAAATAAGACTGTGCAACCATCAGAAGATTGTAGAAATGAAGGGCTTGGTGTTGGAGGCCAGTTCATACAAGATGATGTGGTCTGCTTCTCACTTTCTCTCCTAGCTCACTCATGCTGGGAGAATGTGGCCATCTTATGAGAATGTCCAAGCAACCTCATTGTCTCAGTCCCATTATCATCATTGAGACACAATACCTGACACCCACAGCTTAAAGGATGAGAGGTTTGTTTGGCTCACTGTTTGTAGAGGTTTCAGTCCACAAGCAGCTGACTCCAGCAGAGGGGTCTGGCAGAGGAGAACTGCTCACTGCATGGCAGACAGGAAGCAGTGAGTAGCGGGAGGAGCTGAGGTGGGAGAGAAACCCTTCCTGGTCACCCCCTCAGTGATCCACTTCCAAGCAGGCCCTGTCTCCGAATAAGTCAGCCAGCTACAGCCCAATCACCTTCAAGAGCTCCACCTATGAGCGCATGAGGCCCTTGAAGGACATGTAAATGTGAACCTCAACACTCATGGAAAATTCCCAGTGATGAAGACCTGAGGCATCCTAATGACCACCAGCCCTGACTCCCCAGCCATGTGAGAAAGGACCTTAGATGTGGATTGCCTGGCTCCAGTCAAGTCATCAGCTGTCTGCAGCCCAGACCAAAAGTTGAACAGCAGCCTTCTGACACAGCCTGAGGCAGCACCAGCCAACTCGGCTGCTGTGATTCCTGACCACACCAGTCATGAGTTATGTCCTTAGTGTTTTTCTAAGATGCTAAACTTTCAAGAAGTTGGCCATGCAGTAACATAACTGGGAAGGGCTGGAATCTTGATGGCTAGTTTATTGGTGCAGCTTGGAGCGTCACTGGGGAGTTTCCTGGTACACGGAGGTGAAGGTAAAGAACAAGTTCCTAGAGAAAGTTGCCAAGCTCCACCATTTCCAGCAAGGGTCCTCAGAAGTGGGGTGTATGCTGCATTCGGGCAGGGGGAGAAGGCATTTGCTGATTGTCTTAATAACTTCTTGGGACTGAAGTGAGGATCATTTGTCTGCTATCAGCAATCTCAGAAAAGAGAGTAGTCAACTCTTTCTGGGGGAAGGTAGAAGAAGAACGAAGCAGACTTTATTTATGCATTCAGAAATACTGGCTCAGCATCTGTGTGCCAAGCACTGAGATAAGTACTGGAAGTTGAATGGTAAACAATGCAAATTTTCTCCTATCTGTATTGGCACTTCCATCACAGTAAGGATGAGACACATGGTGATTTAAAAATCACACTTACAACTAGATAATGCAGTTGACTGAGTACATTAGAGGAGATAATAGCCTCAGACTGTGCCATAGTGTATCTGCGCTGTTACAAATCAAAACGCCTTATACTGGGTAATTTATAAAAACAGAAACTTATTTTCTTATAGTCTGGAAGCTGGAAAGTCCAAAATCAAGGCACTGGCAGACTTACTGGTGACAGCTGCTCTCTGCTTTCCAGGTGGTACCTTGTCACTGTGTCCTCACATGGCAGAAACCAGAAAGGAAAAGAGAATGAAGACTGCATCCTCACATGGCAAAAGAGATGGAGGATCGTACAACTCCCCAATGCCTCTTTTAAAAAGACATTTCTCTCATTCTTAATCACTTCCCAAAAAGTACACCCACTTACTCACCAGCCCCAAAGCCCCACCTTATAATAGTATCACCTTAGGATTTAAGTTCTAACAGGAAGCTTGAAGTATGTAGGGACAGGAAAGTAAAGTTTGGGGTCACAGAGGCCTCATGAGAACATGTTTAGACTGGGTTTCAGGGACTAGTAGGAATGGGCTAGGCAAAACTGGGGAGAAGAGCATTCCCTGTAGGAAGGAAAAAAGGAAGACCGTTCTGATTGGTTTCAAGAGAGGGAAGGAGGAGAGGAGGGGCTGGCTAGCAAAAGAGCCAGGCCTTTTCTGGTCTTGTGGCATGTTGGGGACTTGGGTCAAAAAATGGAAACATGACCTTTTCTTTGTGCTAGGGAAGCCTGGTGATCCTAGTTTTGCCACTGAGTCTCACTAATATCAATTTGACTCCTCTTTTATTTGTCTTCCAATCTGTCATTTGTTGTTTTTATTTGCTATTTGTAGTACTACAGAGTGAACCAAGAGAGTACTGATGTATTTCCCCACTCCCTCAGCCCCCTCTTTTTCTCTTTAGTTTCTTGAGGCAGGCTCTCACTAGGTTGCCCCAGTTGACCTCACTGCACTCCTACTCCCTTAGCATCCTGAGAAGCTGGGATTACAAGCCTGTACCTCCATGCCTGGCTACAAGCTTCTGTGTGTTTTTGAAACAAGGTAAAACATCTGCATGGAGCATTAACAGGTTTCTAAAATGAGAGGATTATTGATTGATAATGGCACAAGCTTGTGCTCAGAAGATGCTCATTTGTCTTTGGTGCAATGTCAACTAATCAATTAGAGCTGTAGTAAAAGGGGTATTACATCATCAGCATGCATTTAGTCACCAGTCTCAGCTGCCAAAAGGGGAAGAGGGACACTGGGGCTGTGTTGAAGGTTGTTGGGGCTATATACTTTGTTCCCAGCTCAGCTGGTGTCAAGCTGCAAACATCGAGAGCAAGTACCAAGGGATGCACCTTTCTGCAGCCAGTGGGAATGATCTGACCTATAAGGTGGAACTGCACTGTCCAGCCTTTGTCACTGTCCAGACTTGTCATTTATGTAAAGAGTGGGCAATCTGTGGTTGACTTCCTAGTCTTATTATCTCCAAGCAGTCAGTGTAAGTCTATCATGTGTCTTGTCCTTCTCACCACTGATTGATTTTGAATAGGCATGGGAACGCATCCTGAGTACTGACAAGAGAGAGGAGGTTTGCTGGCATTGGGGTCCTCTGGGAAAGGGTTGTCATTTATGAAGAGAGGCACATTTCTACTCATGGAAATGTTATTTTGCATGTACTACCTGGAACTATCACTGCCATCTTATGTCCAGCCACAGGATTAAAGCTCAATCAACACAGATGAAGTGAGACAGGCAGGAGAACAAGGCATAGTCACAATATACTAAGCCTGCAGCCAGCTTACTTGTGCACTTCTTGCTATGTGCAATTATTGATTCCATTATGTTTAAGTCATTTTGAAAATATGTTTTCCTTTGTAGTTACAGACATGGTGACTGATAGCTCCTCCAAATTCTTTATTGCTTCAGTAAGTGGCTTAAATAATGATAAATCAGTTCAGTCAACTTGGTATGGGCAAAACATGCAAGTATTGCAGCCATGCTCTCAAGGGAGTTTGGATAGGCTTTCATTTAATCAAGTCATACAGCGTGGGAAAGAGGAGCTTGGGCATCCTACAGTCAAGCACTTCCTAGAGGTTCCTAGGTTAAGCTTTGTGATCCAACTGACTTGGGCTGGATTCTGGCTCTGTCCCTTGCTCTTTGCAGGTGCCTAAACAAGGAGCTTTATCTCTCTCTCATCCCTATTTTCTTAATGAGCTGTTTCAAAGATGTTGTGTTGTGCTTGTACCTGTAGGCCATAACATTGGGTTACAACAAGCATCCCATCCCATACTTTTCTCTTGTAAATTTGTACTTAGCATAATAGTAGCCAGCTGTGTATCTCAGTAGCTACACCTGGAGGATACAAGAAGAAATCTTTGTGTTTACCCACTTAGTATGCTGACTGGCAAGGTGTGTGCCAGTGTGCAAAAGTGTAAAACTAGGATTTTACCCACATAATGCTTGGCTAATAGGTTTTTTGTAGTTTATCTGAGCATCACAGGGGGTAAAATACATCCACACCACTATTTTGTTATGTAAATATGTATTTTACCATAATAGAATGTGGGTGTGACTTCACTAGGGGAAAGAAAAAACTCATCTACACATTCACCTACTCGGTAGATGGACAGCAAGGTGTATACATGAACTCCAAAGCAACAACCAGTGAGTTTTACCCAGAAATGCTCATTGCTAAGTTTCTGCACATTTAGGATTTTTTCTAACTTTTCTTTTGATTTTCATGGTAGAAGTAAACCAACTCAGTACAATGGCACATGAAAAATCAAATTTGCAAGTTTTGGAAGTCAAAATCACCAGATTACTCATGCATGGATAATGAAGATGATAATGATGTTGACACTGACCATGTAAGCTAAAGTTCCTGTGACAGTGAAATGGAGCAAGAATTGACTGATACAGACACAGAGAATGCAGACCTCCCTGTTTCAGATAATGAAGAAAACAAAAATGTGAGTCCATATTTGACTAGTTAAAATGGTATAAAAATGTCAGGCAACCAAATGGAATGATTGAATGTGAGAACTAGGTCCAAAAATGTAGTGAGGATCTTGGCAGGGGTGAAATCTATTGGACAGAATGCCACCACTTCCATTCAATGTTGGAAATTGTTTACAACAGACAAGATGCTATAAGATGTTGTGAAATACACAAATGCTGAAATACAAGTAAAACATTCTGCATGCACCAATAGTTATACTCAGAAATTTATTTATTATGACACCTCACTGGCTGAACTGAAAGCATTAATACTGCTGTACTTAGCAGGGCTTTCTCATGGTAATTGCAGGAATGTAAAATACTTATGGAAAAGCAATGGGTGTGGGCTTGAGGTTTGGAGAATAAGAATAACACAGAAGAGATTTGGTTTTCTTCAAACTTGCCTAAAGTTTGATGACAAAACCACCCACCAAGAAAGAAAAAGAACTGATAATCTGGCTGCTATCCACTCATTATTTAAGAGAGTGTGAGTAATTGTCAAACAATTACACCCCAACTGAATATATGACTATTGGTGAGCATCTTGCAGCATTTCCTGGTCGCTATAGCTTCAGGCAGTATATGACCAAAAAACCTTCCAAACATATATGCTATCAGTGCAAGTGGCTCTTGTGTATAGAACATGCAGTTTTCATGTGTGAAGTCTGCTGTGGGTGTGACAGTTGAATCAAAGATTATTTCTGTGGTAGATTTTTGTTTGTATTTACATTGTAGTTCACATAGGTTTTTGTTTTTGATGTTATCTTTTAGGTTTTATAAGCAAGTACACAACTAAAGTGAAAATGTTGAACACTTGTTACCTATTTGATATTTTACTGATACTTATTTCCCTGCTAAGTACACATTATATAATATTGTAGGAAAGTCCTGACAAAACAGAAAGATAAGAGAGCTGAAAAGAATGTCTTGCCATAAAGGTAAAAAGAGTAAACACATGTACTGTCAGTTTAAATGAGACAAGTATGTGGAACATGCAGGTGTCATGTGTGAAGACTGCTTTGGATGTAACAATCAAAGCACTGATTATTTCTGTTGTAGAGTACTATTGGCATTTTCACTGTAGTTCATATAGGAATTTATTTCTGATGTTATCTTTTAGGTTTTGTAAGCAAGAGCACAGCTAATGTGAAAATGTTAATGTTTATTCTAAATACATAATACTTATTAAGAACTTAATACTTTGTTTTATTGATATTTTATGTTTCTGTTAACTATACATTTTATAATATAATAAGAACCTGCTAACAAAACAGCAAGATTACTGAGATATCAAGTATGTCCTACAAAAAGGCCAGGAAAGCAAAACACATGAGCTGTCAATGTAAGTGATACATGTGAATAGAACATGTTGTTGTCCTGTGTGAAGACTGCCTTAGTTGTGATAATTGAAGTAAAATTTTTTTTGTAGAGTGCTGTGGGTATTTTCATTGTAGTTCATATAGGAATTTATTTATTTTGTTACTTTTTAAATATTGTACTATAAAAAACAGTTGATGTTGAAAATTTTGGTGCTTTCTTATAAACACTCAACAAATATTAATAATTCAGTACTTTATTTTATATATTCTTTCCTGTTAAGTACTCATTGTTTAAGGTAATAAAACTCATAAAATTTAAATTAATAATTTACCAATTGAAATATTCTAAAGAATAAATGTGGGTATCATATACCCACAATAATGTACCTTTATGACAAAATTGGCATTATGCCTTGCAGCCCTAAACTGTTTGACCTCTTTACACTCTCATGTGATTGAGGACTACAGAGTGCTCTCATTCATATGGTATATTTGTGAACATTTACTGTATTAGAAGTTAAAACTGAGAAAATTAAAAATATATATTGATGTATTCATGAAGATGATAATAATACACCCATTGAACATTGTATGTAGTAAAATAACCATATAGTAAAAAAGAAAACCAATTTAGTGAGAATACTGGCACTGCTTGACAGTTTTGCAAATCTCTTTCAGGTCTGGTATAGTAATGGAGGACCAGATGGATTCTTCCATTGGCTTCTGCATCTAATTAGTTGGTTTCTGGTTGGAGGACTGTACATGAAAAAACCCTGTCTCACACAGATAGGTTGCAGAAGGGAGGTCACCCAAAAGAAACTTGAGGACCTTTCAGGAGTTCTTGGACCATGCTTTCTAGTCTGCTCTAGAAATGCTGCCCTAAAAACTACTGACCAGTAGATTGAGAAACAAGCTACTGTGTTTTGCAGAAGGGAAGTGCTCCAGAAGGAAGAAGGAAGGCAGCTCACTCCCTCACAGAACAGGAGCCTCCTGCCAGCCTGGGAACTTGTTGTTTATCTCTGAGTACATGTCTATGATGTCCTTTGACAAAAAAAAAAAAAATACACTGGACATCCAGGTAGGCAAGCATGTGTTAAACTGGAAACAGAGTAAGAAAACCCAAGGATCTCAGAGTCAAAACAGATGCTAAGAGTGATCCAGTAGATCATGTTTTGTTCATGCTCCTCCAGGGAGGGGGACTGTGCTACCTGAGACAGTGTATTCAAAGAATCAGTGCAATTACAAAACTTCCTGCTATTTATCTTATATACTAGTGGTGGCAAATCTATGGCACATGTGCTGCAGCAGGCTGTATCACTGAAAGCTCAAAAACATTTGCCATTGCTGCTATATATCATGAAGCAACTTGCTAATGGCCACAGAGTTCATTATCATCACACTCTGCTCTTGTCAGTCCCAGTCCAGTATGTTCCTCTACTTCCTTTTGTTACCCTCTTTTGAGTCTAAGTCATAAAAACATTTGTGCTTTTAGGTGCCTGTAACTAAAGAAATACTCTCTTATCTATTGTGTGTATGAACAACCCCAAATTTGTGGTTTCAAAGTGTGGCAAGAGGACACTGAGGCAAGACACATGTTGTCCCAGTCCATCTCCAAGAGGGGAGCAAAAAAGAAGTGAGGGAGGGGCATGGCAACTGCTGGCCAATCACAGGCCCCCTGGCCAGCACCAAAACCCAGCAGAATCAGAGTCTTCTCATCTGAAACCTTATTGGCAAAGTGTCTTAGTGATGGCTTTGTTTAAAAAACATCTTATTATATTTAGAGGTGGAGCTCAGTGACAGAGGGCAGGCTTAACATGTGCAAGGCCCTGGGTTCCGTCCCTGGCATTCAACAGAATTATAAATATTTCCATCACAAAAAAAAAATAGTGAAGGATAATTAAGCCCCAGAGACCTATTCCTCAGATTAACAATTTCAATACTTTGATTTTTGTCAAAATTGCATGGTCACCATTCTTTGTCTCTTTCTGTTTTTCTCTTCCTTCCTCCCTCTTTTTGTTTTCTTTGGTCATTTCAAATAAATCCTTCACACCATGTCATTTTACCTCAAAATACTTCGGCAGCTCTTTCTAAAACTTAAGGCCATTTCTCACAATATTATCATAACATCTCACCTAAAAATTCCAAGCAATAGTGATTAGTTAGTTTATACTCCTATTTTGCCACTCACTCCCTTTGATTATTGTGGTTCTTACACTTTTTTATAACCCTAGAACATCTCCTGTTGCCTTGGCCCTGTTTTGCTTCTGCCATTGACTTGATCTGGAGTCCAGATCAATTTTCCTGCAGCAGGCCCCCGTGCTGTTTGTTTGATTGCGTTGGTCTAGAGTCAGTTGACTTCTGGTTTGTCCCTTGTTTCTCCTGTAAAACAAAAGCTGGGTCTACAGTCCAGGACTCGATTTTGGTCCCTCCCACCCTTATAACCATGTCATAAGAGCTTCTCTTTATGGTGCCCCATTTGTGGGTGTACCTTCTATAGCAGCAGTGTCCAGTTGTGCTCTCTGTAGCAAAGCGGAGATCAGTTACTGGGTGCAGGTGGCAGCAGTTGTGACTCCCCCATCATAAATCTCCCCATCAACTGTTTTCCACTGGGTTCCAGTGCAATCCCTGGACCACTATTCAATAAAGAATTGGAAATGGGGATATTTTTAATTGTATTATGCCTGTTAAGTTTATTATCTGGAACTTTCCTGTAAAGATGAACTTTCCCTTTCAGCTAGGGATATTTACAAACCTGGAGCTCACACAGAACAGACACGACACATGCTCGACTGTTTCCCTTTAATCGTCACTTCTCAGAGTAAAGAGTGGGTGCCATAGCTACCTTCAATAGCTCCCAAGAAACACTGTTTGAACTGCTATTCTCTCTCTCTGTCTCTCTGTCTCTCTGTCTCTCTGTCTCTCTCTCATTATAAACTCTTTGATTATACATCAATTAAAGTCATTATTTATTCTTTTTGGTTGTGTGTGTGTGTGTGTGTGTGTGTGTGTGTGTGCGCGTGCTTTGCTGGGAATGAAACCTACAACCTCACACATGCTTGGCAAATGCTCTATTACTGATATACATCCTGACCACTTCATTACTCTTTTTGATGCCCAAATTGTTCCATTTTAGCCCAGTGTGGGATCCCCACAAGTTGGTCTTTTGAAAAAACCCCAGTATTTGATTGTGTCTTTGCTTTCTCGTCAAGAAGCCCCACAACCACTGTGAGCAGTGGTACATGCCTATAATCCTTGCTACTTGGGAGGCTGAAGGAGGAGGTTTTCTAGTTAGAGGCAGCCTGGGACACTTAGCAAGTCTCTTTTTCACAGAATAAAACTTAACACAAAAGATCTGGAGATATAGCTCAGTGGTAGAGTGCTCATAGGTGCAATACCTGGTACTGGAGAAAAAAAGGCCTCAGAATGAATTCATATACTTCCCACCTCCCATTTGGACTTAGCCTCAGATTTGGTTTAGCTTAGAGGGGAGTGGTGTGCTCACTGCTGTTGAGTTGTATTGCTCCTAATGAACAATCTATAAAGTATATATTTTTCAAAAAGAATAAGCCTCACAAAATTCCTGACATTTCCATTTGATGTCTAACATCATTAAGTTTTGACTAGTACACTAGTATTTGTGTGACTTTTCTGTTACATTAAAAATCTCAATTGTTCTAATGACTTATTAACCTATAATGCATATGCACTATTTCAAAATTACAATACTAACACTACTACTAAAAAAAAAGATATGGAGTGAAGTTTAAAGTTTCTTTGGTGCTCTTTTGAATTTTTTTTTCTTTTGTACCAGGGATTAAACTCAAGACCTTGCACTTGTGAGGAAGGTGGTGGCACCAATGAGCTAAATCCGGCCTTTGCTACTCTCTTTTGACCTCAGAATATATTCCACTAATGATGTATACTCCAAATGTTATATGTTGAAAGCAACTTGAAATAACACTTTTATCTTTTGGCTATATCTTCAATTCAATATATAATTTAACACTTGTTTTGATTTCCAGTTTTAGTAGTGCTTCCTTCCTCTTTCTTTTTTGATTTAATGAATATATAAATATTTAAATGATTCCAGAGTCAAAACTTTACATCAAGATACATCGAGTGATCTCATTTCATTTTCCTTTTCCTCCCACTGATTTATGTTTTGTTTTTGTTTTTTTTTTGCCAGGGGGCGTTGAGACAGAGTCTCACTTTGTACTCAGTATGGCAGGCTGGCTTTGAACCTACTGTGTAGGCCAGGCTGGCCTCGAACTCCTGGCGATCTTCCTTCCTCAGCTTCCTGAGTGCTGGGACTATGGGCCTGTGTCACCACACCCAGCTTAATTTATCATTCTTGATACCTTTTGCCAGCATGACAACCAGGCACACCCTGGAATCCTAGCACTCAGCAGGCTAGGCAGGAAGATCACTATGAGTCTGAGGCCACTTCAATCTTCACCTAATTAGTGGTATACTCTAGTCCAGGGGTCCTGAGGCCCCCACTCATGTACTGGAATGGATCTATGGCCTGTTAGGAACTCAGCCATGTATTCACAACCCCTCCCCATCACTTGTATCACTGCCTGAGCCCTGCCTCCTGTCCAATCAGCAGTAGATTCTCACAAGAGCATAACCCTGTTGTGAACTGTGCATGCAAGAGATCCATAGCACAGGCTCTTTGACTCTTCTGAAACAAGATCCACCCCAACTCCACCCCACCCCTGTCTGCAGAAAAATTGTCTTCCTAGAAACCAGTCCCCTGATGCCCTAAAGTCTGGGAACTTCTACTCTATTCAGCCGAAGCAGCTATTGCATTAAAATTAAGAAACTGTTATTTATTATCCATAAATGGATAGTTATTTGAAAACAACAATCCAATTATAAGGAGGCACTAGTGACTGGATAAAAATAGCCCCACAAAAAGATCACAAGCAAGGAAGTAATAATAAAGGACAGGACTACAATAAGTAACAAATATACAATAGAGAAAGTTAAGTTCACATTAAGTTCAAAAGTTAGTTTGTTTAAAAAATTATAACATTGCCATTAGTTTGCCAAACTTGGTAAACCCCTGTGACTTAAAGAAAAAGAGAGAGAGAAAGAGAAGATTCACAAGTAATTAATAAAGGAACAAAGTTGGGGATATTACTACAGAGGGTCATAATCATTATAAGATATAATAAAAAGCTACATATTTGAAATTGAAAATGTAAACAGAATGAACAAATTCTTAGGAAAAAAAAGACTTAGAACACTGATTTGAGAAGAAATAGTACACTTAAAAACTTCTACCACTATTTAAAAAATGAATTTGGTAATGAAATTGTTTCATTAAAAATTCCAGATTCTGTGACTTTACTAAGCGATTTTCGCCAAACACTCGCACAAGATCTTATTCTACTCTCACATGCACTTTTAGCAGAAATGAGGGAATTCTCAAACTCTGTGTAATGAGGTTAGGATGATTTGATGTATACCCCAAGGAGGTAACCAAGAAAAAGAAATTAGCTAAATTTACTCAGGTACATGGAGGCAAAAAGCTTCACAACATAATAGCAATGGATAGTATATAATGGATACAACTGGGCAGACACATTTTATTTATATCAGGAATTCCAAGTTGGTTTAGTATTTTTAAAAACTCATTAACATTACTCACAACATTGAGGAACTAAAGGAAAAACATCATACCCTTGATTCAACAGTCATAAAGAAAAAGCATTTGATAAAATGTAACACACATTCATGATAAAGCTTGGCAAACTAAAAGCCTACAGCAGATATGTTAATAGTGAAGCTCTTCCTTTGCTTTCAAGGGACAGGTGAGGACTGGAGCTGCCTGAAACCAGTGGCATGAGCCCCTCCACCACCCCAGCATCCGGCCACCAACGCACCACTGAGGGAGCCACGCACCACTCCCAGCAACCCAACTCACACACACACACCTCCCACCCCTGCCTCTGGCTTCCTGGCTATACCTGTTAATCGTCTATACAGCAGAGGAAGCAGGGGTGTCTTAAAGGCCATTGCCCTGAGCTAGGGCAGAAGTGAAGAATAGTAAAAGGGCCTTACTCCTTCTAAGTCCCCATCCCAAAGGATAAAGTTACTATATTGATCAGTTTATACATTATGAACATATTTTGGGCTAGTCTTCAATTTCATTTTATTTCACATGGTTAAATGTGATTAATAACTATCACAAATCATCATTTTCTAAGCTGTTTGATTCTATTGTTGTTACTGATTGTATCACTAGGGCTAGTGTTGTGATTGATCTAATCAGTTATCTTTCCTCATATAATGAAAATGAGATTGCCCCAAAGTCTTTAGAGCTCAAATCCTAAAGATCAGCTATATCTGGAAGACACCTCTGAGAAGCAATCATTCCTTAACGTTTCTAAATACAAGCAACAAAGATACCTACAATAAATAATATCAAAGTAACCCAGGAATTAAACCAAGAACTATACAAACAAAAATAATAGAAAAAGACTTCAAGCTTACCAAAGGCAAATTCTGGGGAAAATGAGATGGGAAAGTCTGAAAATCAAACACCTGGACAATCTGAACTAATAGCACAGGAAGTAAAAAAGCAGGTGAATAAGACTCTAGAAATATTCAAAACAGAAATAATTTCCCAGATAAAAGATATAATTATAAACTCTAGAACAGAAACAGATTTTTAAAAAAGATGAGTTCAGAGTCATGAAGAAAGCTGTGCGTGCTCAGTATAGAAACAAATGGAAACTATGAAGGCCCAACATAAGAAAAAAATGGAATCCATGAAACAGATTCAAACTGATATCCAGGAAATTAAAAATTCTAAGAAAAGTATACATAGCAGACTAACCCAATCTGAAGACAGAATATAAGATATAGAAGACAGGATGGTGGTCAGTGACCATGAAAAGAGAGCTCTCTTAAAAACAGTAAGGGACCATGACTAACCAGTCCATCAGTTCCTAGATGATGCAAAGAATAATATATAAGATTAATAGGAATCCAATAAAAAGCAGGAGAAAGCACAATTGACATTAACAAAACTGTTCAAAGATTTAATGATAGAAAATATCCCCAAAAGAGCAAAAGAACTGGACACACAGATAAATGAGGCATATAGGACTCCAACTAGTTATGATAAAAAAGAATCTACACCTAGACATATAATAATCAAGATCCCAGAAACCCAACAGAAGTGCAAAATACTACAAACAGTTAGAGAAAAAGAAACAAATTACATGCAAGGAAAAACCCATCAGAATCTCAACAGGCTTTTCAACAAAAACCCTCAAGTCAAGGAAAGCCTTGAGTGAGATACTTCAAACTTTAAAAGAAAACAACCTAGCTGGGCATGGTGGCACACGCCTATAATCCCAGCACTTGGGAGGCTGAGGCAGGAAGTTTGCTGCAAGTTCAAGACCAGCCTGGGCTACGTAGTGAGTTCCAGGTCAGTCTCAACTACATAGTTAGACCCTGTCTCAAAAAAAAACAAACAAAAAAAAACCCCAAAAAACTTGGAAACGACCCAAATATCAACTAGAGACTGGATAAAGATGTGGTTTTTCTATAAAATGGAGTGCTACTCAGCCATAAAGAGTGAGAAACTAGAAACATTTATAGCTAAATGGATGAATATTGAGGCTATATTCTTAAGTGAAATAAATAGGATACAGTAGAGTAGATACCAAATAGTTTCTCTGGCATGAAAAACTGAAAGTATAAATCAGGTTCAAATGCTATAATTGATAGTGTGAAACAGGAAGAAAATGGCTAAAGGGGAAGTGGGAAGGGGAGGGGAAAGGAAATACAGGGAAAGAAAAAAATGTGAAAAAAGGAAAAAATGGAAACAAAGTCTTTGTAAACAGGGAAGGGTAAAGGTGGGTGAAAGGAGGGCAGGGGTACGGGGAAAAAACAAGAACCAAGACTTATCATGTAAAGGTGCAAGATCCCAGGGATAAATGTAACTGCATTGTTTGCTTTAAATGTACCAATAAACTTAATGGGGAGGGAAAGAATCATACCATGGCAATATATGCTCACCCATGTTTATACTGCACAGTTTATGATAGCTAAAATTTGGAATCAGCCTAATTGCCCATCAACTGGAGACTGAATAAAAAAAGATGTGTTTTTTTAAAAAATAAAATGGAGTGCTACTCAGCCATAAAGAATGAGAAACTAGAGATATTTATAGCCAAGCGGATGCACATTGAGGCCATACTCAAGTGAAATTAATAAGCCACACGTGTAAATACCGAATAGTTTCTCTGGTGTGAAAAACTAAAAGTGCAAATAAGGATCAAAATGTATAATTGATACTGTGTAATAGGAAGAAAAGGTCTAAAAGAGTAGAAGAAGTGAAAGGGGTAGGGTAAAGGGAAAAGAAAAAAATATGTGAAAAGGTAAAACATGGAAACGTCTTTGTAAACAGGGAAGGGTGGAGGGGCTGAAAGGAGAGCTGGGCAATGGGGGAAAAATAAGAACCTGATAAGTCATGTATAGGTACAAGATCCCAGTGATGAATGTAACTGTATTGTATACCTAAAAATGTACCAATAAACCTAATAAAGATTTTTTAAAAAAAGAATAAGATGAGAAAATCTGCTATTATAATTACTATTCAACATTGTAAGGGAATCCAGGAAACCACAGTAATAAAAGAAAAAGAAAAACAGAAGGCAGATCAGGAAATTATGCATGTGAAACAGAAAAGAAAATCCTAGGGCCAGGGATTTAGCTCAGTGGTTCCGCCGTCTGCCTCGCAAGTAAAACAACCAGAGTTCGATCCCCAGTACCAAAAATCAAAAAACAACCAAAAAAAAAAAAAAAAAAAAAAAAAAAAAAAAAAAATGGAAGAGAAAACCCTGTAAGTTTGGTTGAAGCTAGAATAATAAATGTATAAGAAAATGTATACATTTCACAGCTATATCATATACAAATGTTACAAGATAAAATAGTAAAATAAAAAGCAAGTGCTGCCTACCTATCTAGCTCTGTTGCTTGTTTAGGGAAGACTCAGTGCCACAAATTTGGCGATTGGTATTTTTAGTATGTGTACTGCTGAAGCGAGCAAAGGTGATTGGTATTTTTATTTGGATATTTCTATCTTGAAAATTTACCCACCCCGAATATGCCATTTACAAAAGTGAAGAAAAATGAAAGCAAATTCAGTGTCAGAAGTGAATGTGATAGCAAAATCAGAAAACTCTTGCGTTGAAAGAGGCTGTAAAGGTCACCTCATTTGAAAGGAAATCTGGTTCTGTGGTGCGTAGACCCTAGGCAGGAGTTGGAGAACTGCTCCCTCGGTATTGACAGGCCAGATGGGGGAGGTAGTTTAGGCACCTCTGCCTAAGGGTAGCGAATCGGGGCTGATTCAGGCTAACTGCAGGTTCACTAAATGGTTTCCTAGCACCAGCTAGTGGCAAGAATGAACAAAGACATTATCCGCCAGGAAACAGCAGAGCTTGTCCTGAGGATTTTTCGTCTCAATTTTCCAACCTCTTTAGGTGCCTTCCACAGCACAGCACAGCATTTTTATACTTTTTTTTTTTTTTTTTTTT
>NW_022900936.1:72507650-72517341 GCF_012274545.1 Fukomys damarensis | reverse complement strand
TTTTTTTTTTTTTTTTTTTTTTTTTTTTTTTTTTGGTAATGGGACCGAACTCAGGACCTTGCGCTTATGAGGCAGGCAATAGCACCACTGACCTAAATCCCTGGCCCTTTATCCTCTTGACTTAAGTAATACAGACATCTTTATTTAAAATACTGAGATGCTGGCTAGCTGAGAAACCAGGGAACAATTTGCATGACTCAGTTGTCAGAGTCCTGGGAAGGCGGGCCAGAGTGGGCTGGGTGAAGCGAGGAATGACAGATCCTGTGTTTGGGAACTATGGCCCTTGGATTTGCGCAGCCTTCGCGGAGCGGTGAGTGCATAGCCTCTGCTCGGTGTTTCCCCTTCGCCCAGCCTGAAGGATGCTCTCCTTGGTGGCAGTCATTAGCCACCACACCGCAGGTCATTCATCCTAACTCGGTGGGGGAAAATACACAGTTTGAAACGAGTCACCCATCACGCCTGAGGAGCCAGTTCTGACCACGCCTTGCTGGGTCCATTCACGCAGAGAAGGAAGGCTTCTACGGAGAACGTCACATTGCTAGCCAGCCTGCTTCACCATTACCCACACAGCCCACTTTGCAACTGTTTGCACACCTGGCGAATCTGACAAGTCCACACAAGTCCGCTGAGCTTAACTCAAGTGGATTAGGAGGCAGGATCAGACTGGAATCAACAGCTATCTTTTGTGGCTGCAGAGAAAGGGATCAGAAAAGACACCCTTGTTATCCAAGGAAGGTTCCTTGGGGACTAAAAATCTCAAGAATAAGAATTATCTTGTTGAAGTTAAAATTTACAATTTGAAAGATCACTATCAAAGAATAAAAATGATACTGGTAGAGCATTTTGTTCCGTAGTATTCTCAGGATCTCATGTATATTTTAAAAGGAAACTTAGAGATCCATAGTGTGCTATGTTTGTTTTAAGAAACTGTGCATTTGTGTGCAGATGGATATATTTTTAAACTGTGAACCAACCATGGAGTTCTATTGGTGCAGTTTTGGTCTCTGAAGGATAATTGGCTCTAAGACAATTAGCAACACTTTCTAAACAATGTCTTTTTTTTGTCTTTTCATAATATATTAGTTAATTTACATATTGTTTGATGACATATAGTTCATATGAAAAAAACTTTTTTCTGTTCTGTTTTAGTTTTAGTTTTAGTTTTGCCTTGCATGTGTTAGGCAAGCACTGAGCTACATTCCCAGCCTTTTTAAATTCTGAGACAGGGTCTCATGACATTGCCCAGGCTGACCTGGGACTTGTAATTATCCTGCCTCAGCCTCTTGAGTAGCTGAAGGAGCAGATACGTACCACCACTATGTTTTTTTTTTTTTTTTTTTTTTTTTTTAGATGGTGTCTCAAGTTGTCCATGCAAGCCTGCCTGGAATTCACAATCCCCTTTCCTCAACTTTCTAAATAGCTAGGATTGTAGGCACGTGCCACAGCCCTGGCTCAGAAAAAGGAAAAGTTATTTTTTAACTCAGAGAATGGAAAATATAAACTTCAGAATATTGTCCATTTGAAAAGTAGGCCTTGGGAAGCAGAGAAAGAGGATTAAGGAGAGATATCCCGTTAGATACAAGGTTTTTTTTTAATGTTTAATTCACGAATTGATAAGCAAAAGTCAAAGGTGGCCCATCAATTGTTTTTGTAAATAAATTTTTATTTGAACAGACACACCAATTTGCTTGCATATCATGTACAAGTGCATTCACTGCCCAACAGCAGAGCTGAGTAGTTGTAGGTGAGACTAAAAATACTTGCTGTATTTACAGGAAAGATGACTGTGTTCTTCTTTCTCATTTAGATTGGGTAACAGATTCCACCCTTTACTAACTCTGAGATTTCACCTCTCCGGGCCTCAGTTCCTTCATCTGTAAATAAGGATGATACCAGTTCTTACTTCAAAGGACAGTGTGAAGGCTAATTAACTATGGTGTGCAGAGTGGCTTAGTACTTTCTCAGGGCCAGGGGCAATAGTGGAAGGAGAATGTGGGAATCGGGACTGACTCCTGATGGGTATCAAAGAGTCTGTTTAAGAGGACGACAATGTTCTAAAATTAGATTGTGGTCATGGTTGTGTAACCCCATGAATATATGAAGAGACAGAATGACACACTTTAAATGCACAAACTGTATAGCATATAAATTTTGTTGTTTAAAAAAGTCACATTACCAAAAACTATGGACAGTAGGGTGTCATTTGCACAGATAAGCAGCACTAAAAGTTATATTTTTCAGAGATATATAGATATGTTTGGGCTACTGTGTGTATTTGTGTGTTAGTGGGGTCTCTTGCATGAGCTGAAGTCCCAGCCCATACATAGATACATATATATATATATATATATATATATGACTATTTTTAAAGCAAAGGAAACAAGTCCTACACTGGGAGAAAGTATTTGACTGGGTTAAAGTGTTTGGGGGAGGAGGACCGTGGAGGTGAAACACCCCTCTCGTCACATTACACCAGCAGTTCCCACTGTAATATGGCTTAGAGCTGTTGGTGTTCACCTCACCCTCTTGGCTGAGGAAGCATTTGTCAGGTTTCTCTGTTGAGAAGTTATTCATTTTCTTCACCCTTCTCACCATTGTTTGGAAAAAGTCATGCTGTGCAGCTTTTTTCTGCATGGAAGATTTACCTCTCCTTGTTTATGTGTATTTTATGGACTCATGGATAGTCATCCAACGCTTTGGCTTATGATCCAGTGCTATGCTACTGAGCCGCTAAAATCGTCCCAGCCCTGGCCACTGGGAGGCTTTGGAGCTGACAGTGCTTGGACAGGTCCTCATCACACTTCTCTTCATTTGTTCAAAAGCTTTATTATGTTCTGGCACTGTAAAGTACTTCACTCACATCTTGTAACTTTCTTTGTTGGCCATTAAAAATGAATGTCATTGAGCTGATCGAGTGCACCACTCTGAAGTTACACTTTGTGCTTTCAGGGTATTTCATTTCATTATTTGCACCTTCCTTTGGCTGGAGTTGGCAGTCCTCTGCACACTGTGACTTGGATTCAAAACCTTGACTCACTCTTGAGCGACACAAAATATGAGAAATATTACAGTAATAATTAGGCAGGATTAATAATACAGCCTAACACATCACTGAAAGCTAAGAGACTAGTGATGGCTTAGTCCTGTGGTAATTTCGTTGCACCCAGTAAGCTGAAGAGATTATGTCTCTTAACATTATGCTTACTATATTCCATACTCTATATCTGTTGGACTTTCTGGAAAAGTGCAGATGAGAAACCTCTGCACATAACAATCTTTAAAGTCAGAGGAAGTGTGCTATCTTCATTGTGGAATTTTCTTCTATATTGGAAAAAAACGAGACCCGAAGAACCTGACAGGTCCACGTCTTCTCGCGGGATTTCCCGGCCTCAGCATGTGGCTGACCTGGGGCTGGCTGCTTCCCTGCTGCGGGAGCTGTCCCGTCATCATTACCGCCTGCTCACTGCTTCCCTGTCCCCAGGCCAAATCAGACGCTCATAGTACTCCCCAAGCTGAGACCACCCTAATGTCTGCAGACACTACCCAAAGTCCCTGGGAGCAGCCAGGAGGAGTGAAATAGTCCCTGGTTGAAATTCATTGATTGGTCCCAAGAACAGATAAATTGTGCAGCAGGGCAGTGAAAAGGAGGGTCAGAGGTCTTGGAGTAAGCAGCCACGTCCTTTCCCATGTCATCCGATCGGATGAATCAGACCAGTCCTTGCCTGGTTTGGGAAACTTGGAAAGTCCTATCAGACAGGTTGGAAAGCTGCGGGGTTTCATTCACTGAAACGTCTGCACCTAGGTAGTGAGTTAACGGTGTGGGCCTCCTACCATCTTAGTCTTTCTCCCGCTTTCTGTCCGACATCGTGCATTTTATTTAAATTTTCTGTTCCACTCTGCGTGACTAAACCACCGCTACTATCTTAGCTTCTAGGGCTGTATTGGAAGATATTTTATGATACCCTCACAATGTTTATGTCAGTGACAGATTTGGGAATGAAAAAGACAACTTGAGCTTCCTCTTTCTGCTCTGCAAGTTACACCTACCAGATTCTTGGTGGAGAAGAACCGCCTTGAAATCATCTTGCCAAAAAAGAAATGCAGCTTGGCCAAGACGACCCAAATCAGCAGCGGATTTTCTCCTAATGAAGAACAGTACTAGAAGAATTGAGCTGCTGTCGTGGTGGTTAGACCCCAGGGAAGGACCTGAGTCTTCAGGGTGACCACCTTTTCTGACTTCTACATCCCCCCAGGTCTCTGAGCTGTTGCTCCACTCACACAATTTTCCAGTCTTTTCTCAATCCTTACCCCCATTTAAACCACCACCCTTAGAGGCCTGCTCTGTGTGTAGCAGTGGTGCTGATGGGGAAAGCCCAGAGACACCAGCCAGTCCAGGTTCCTCTAGGGGTAGCTGGGTTTTAGCCCTGAAAGTCCCCACCCAGGCAATCTCTTCATCTCTAGCAGACCAGATTGGTGGGATACCTTAACTTCTAGAAGGCAACCTCTATATATCAACTCTCCCCTAGCACACCTCACAGCGTCTAGGACAAGACATGACTTTGCCTCTTTTGTTTAAAAAATAAACCTAAAAGAGCTGGGATTAGAGGGTCCATTTGACCCAGCCATCCCTCTGCTGGGTATTTTTCCAAATGAATTAAAAGAATCAAATTGCAGTGATGTATGTGCACCTATGTTTATAGCGGCACAGTTTGCAATAGCTAAAACTTGGAAACAGCCCATCTGCCCATCTGTTGGAAACTGGATAAAGAACATGTGGTTTTTCTATAAAATGGAATATTACTCAGCCATAAAGAATGAGAAATTAGAGTATTTCATAGGAAAATGAATACATATTGAGGATACACTCCTAAGTGAAATAAACAAGTCACATGTGTATAAATACCGAATAGTTTCTCTGGTGTGGAAAACTATAATGCTACATAAGATTCTAATGATATAATTGACAATGTGAAATAGGAATAAAAGGCCTAAAGCTGTAGGGAAAGTGGGAAGGGTAGAGGAAAGGTAATAAGGGAAAAGAAAAAAATGAGAAAATGAAAAGATGGAAATAAAGTATTTGTAAATAGGGAAGGGAGGAGGGGGTGAAGAGAGGGCAGGGACAAGGGAGAAAATGAGAACTAAGACCTGTCATGTGAAGGTACAAGATCCCTATGATGAATGTAACTGTACTGTATACCTAAAATACCAATAAACTCAACGAGGAAACAAAAACCAAGTGTGCCAGGTGAAATAGAAATTAACTGCAAGTCTTCAGGATGGCCACGAGGGGGCTCTTTCTCCACAAATACAACACTGCCTGCAAAGGAAGGAATGGAACGCTCTTACGCGGAGACAATGAGTTAAAATGGTTCAATCAGTGACTGCCTAGTCTACAAGCAAAAAAAAAGGTGATAAAGCCAGTGTTGATTCTGCTTCTAAAAGCGAGCAAGCAAGCAACAAAACAAAGAAACAGAAAAACCAGAGACAGCAACTGTTGCTTGTGACATTGACCCTCCGATCTAGCTGCCATCGTCTTCCTGTCCTTTGTTTTTGGTCCTTGCGGCCTGGATGAACAGTTCAGGGTCACAAAATTGTGTCAGGACTCAAAAGACCACGATCTTTCCACGTAGTAACTTTAAAGAGCCACGAAGTGGAGAAACTGCAAATTTCCCAGGATGGGGCGCCTGGCAAAAGAAGAAGGAAATGGAACTTGTGAAGGAAAACTTGGTCATGGTTCATGATGGAGAGCAAGGGAGGATCAGAGGCTTGAGGCTATCGCTTCAGAGTGTGCAGATCAGCAGGAAGCAGTGGGACTTCCCGTGGAGGCAGGGATACACAGCCACTGTTGCTCTCCAAGTCCAGGATAGTGGAGCATGTGGGCATTATTGCTCAGCCTGCCAGGGAGCTCGCAGCAGGTTGCAGATGTGCTCTGGGCAGAGTGAAAAGCTGTTCAGCCGGTGCATTAGGCAGGGAATCCTGAAGGAAACCTGGAGAGAGATGCCCAGGGGTAAGCAGGTGCCCGGGCTCCAAGCCACCTGTCAGTGCCACCTGTCAAAGGAAACTGACAAAGCCAACTCAAAGCACAGTAAGAACAAAAATAGCCAGAGGCCCCATAGAAAGAACACCATCTGCTCATTGCTGTTAAAGCAAAGAAAAAGGAAGGACATGGCAATTCTACTAATGAGTTGTAATACATTTTAACCCAGGGTCAGGGCAGGAAGGAGACAGTGGAGGAGTAGGGCCTTCTCTTAGAAGTCTTTAGTTCCATTTGATTTAGATTTCATGTTATAAATATGCTGCCAAATCCCGGGGTTCACTTGTTCTTACCTATTTCTTCTTTAAAGAAAAGAATAGCAGGAAGAGGTTTCGCTATGATACAGAACTGATTTACTTTTTAGTCACTACTGTGTGGACAGTCACAGCCTAGGAGCCCTGCTGACTCTCCAAAGGACCCCTCTCCACCTTAGCTTCCGGGAAACAATTAGGGCTTTGAAAACTATGCATTAGGTTGCTATATCCATCCTAACTTGCTGGGCTGCCACCAAGTGAACCAGGCTAACATTTCTGCATTGCAAATGCTCCTCCTGTGGATATATTTATATCCAAGGCAACATTCCTCTAATTCAAGGCTTGAAAAGTGAAACTTATGTGATTTCAAGAAGATGAGCACTTTCAAGTTGTGAAGCATGCTGTAGCCTAAAAATGGAAAACATACCCACCCACCCCAATCATCCCCTCAGTAGCTAAAAAGAAAGAAAAAAAAAATGGACCAACAGTTCTTCTCAATTGCAAATGAGAATAAGGGCAAGAAGTTTAAAATTCTCATTAAGTTGAATGGCACTTGTACTCTTTTAATGCAAATATTGATGTGTAATCTGGTTTTGCCCTGGCAAAGGGACTCGAACATACACATATGCTCAGAATTTACTACATATGTTCTTGGTTCCTTTCCTAAATCCTGTGTTCCTTTCTCCCTGGTACACTTCTCAGAGGAGCACAGTGCTCCTGGCCAAGTTCAAGGTCACAGCAACCCACAACCAAGCCCATAAGCCAGCAAAGGAGCCAACCTGTTTACAAAAGTGCAGTTGCACTTTTGTCCAGTGTGCAATTTTTCATATCTGGCCTTATGAATAAGGACCATGCATACCGAGGTTCGAACCCTGTCGTCACATGCAGGACTGGAAAGTTGTAGATCATGTGCAACAGGAAGGAGGGGACAGGACACGAAAACCCCAATCTGTGCTGCATCGTGGAACATTTATTGGGATTTTGACATGCAGGAAGCTCTCCAAATTTAGGTCTGTGTATACTGAAATTCATTGTAATTCTTTGTTTCTCAACAAAAATTGAGTGCATTTTAAACTTAAGAATAATCACTGTTTGTATGAGTGAAGGATAATACTGCCCCTTCTCTTTTAAGAAGGGGCCACATTTTGTTGATGATAGATGCACTGAGACAGAAGTCTGGTTCCAAATTCAACTGAGTTTTAAAACATTTTTATTAGTTGCTCTATTGACCAGTATTCTATATAAGTGGTAATCCTAAATTATTAGCTTCATTTTTAAAAGGGATTTATTGTGCTGGGGATATAATTTAATGGTAAACTATAGGGCCCAGGGTTCAATCCCTAGCAAAAAAAGAAAAAAGTATTGGCTAACATGTCCAGAAATGGAAGTTCAAAGATACATCTACCTTCAGGTATGGCTGAATCCAGGTGCCCAAATGTGTTACCAAGGGTTTGTCTGCATTCGTCGCTTGGTTCCTGGTTTTTTATTGTTAGTTGGCTGCATGTTTCCTCAACCACCTTCATTGTAGTTCTTTCTAGGTATTTGGTGGCAAAGATGACCCCAAGCTGCTTCATCTTAAGTATGTTGCTGCCTGCACTTCAAAAGGAAGGGCATAGAGTGTTTGTTTCACCAAACAAATAAACAAAAAACTACTCTTAAAATCTCTAATGGGCATATTGATCAGCAGTGCATCTTCCCGGATCTGATCTAATCACTGTGCCCTAGAAATGCTGTACCCGCAGGACCCCGCCTGGATTTGTAGCCACTCCTCAAATGGGTAGCAGTGTCCACGTGAGCCCATCAGCCTGGCAGCTGGACGTGGGTCCCCTCAGGTGTGGCACTGTTACCAACAGGAGCGAAGCACACCTTCCGAAGGGAAGAGAGCACCTGTCCACTTCCCATTCTAACGTGGATGCTCCGCACTCACAGTTCATGCTGCTGAGCGTGGCAACACAAAGGATCTCTCCACTGGCCCTGAAGGAGAAGTAGAGCAAGACCGGAGGCCACAGATGGGGCCTCTCCCTGGGGACAGCTCCTTCCAGCGCTTCAGCTCAAGCCCACTTGAGTCTAGAGAGTCCCGTGTCTGCTTGAGGATAGTGAGTATGAATCTGTCAGTACTTTGGTTGCCGCTAGCATGGAACACTTTTCTCCTGTTAAGCATTTGGGTGCTTTACCAAGATTATTCCCAGTGATACATCACTGAGAGCCACAGTTGTGGTTCATGTCTGTAATATCAGCTACTTAGGAGGCTGAGGCAGGAGGAGTCCAAGTACCAAGCCAGCCTATCTTACTAGGATCAGGGGTGTAGCTCCGTGGGAGAGCTCTTGCCTGCCCTCACTCTTGTGCAAGGCCAATCTTTGGCGCTGCAGAAAGCGAAACAAAACAAAAAGCCCCCACAACAGCCAAAAGCTTCACTTAGTTGTTTCTTCATTGAGTACAAAAAAATGTGTTGCTTTTTTTAAGGAGAATAATCCCAGTCTTGATGATTGGGGCTGTGTGAATCACTGTTCAGGCTCCTTAAAAATCCGAGTTGCTGAGGAGAACCACGCCTGCTCCCGACCCAGCAGCCATTGCTCAAGCGCCAGGAGGTAGGCCGGGCCCCGACCCACCGCAGGAAAGAGAACCACGCCTGCTGCCAACCCAGGAGCCATAGCTCAAGCGCCAGGAAGGTAGCCGCGTGGGTGCCCCTGAACCCCCATAACCCCCCCCCACTCTCAGACCTCCTGACTGTGCAAGTCTTTGGACCCACTCTGCAAAGACAGAGGTGGTCATCAAGGGTATTTTTCTGAGTTCCCAACTTTGAACATCTTTAAAGAAAGGGCGGGGAAACCTGTAATAGAACGTTGCGGAGTTCAACCATTCAGAAGGATGGGGAACTCAATCTGGGCCTTGTGGCCCGAAGTCAGTCAGCGTCATGGGGTTCAGCAATCAGCTAACTGAAATCAGGGGTCTTCCATCCTCTCTCTATCTGAGCCATTAAAGGATTAATGTACTATACTGAAAAGTTTGTTCACTGCAGACATGTTCTGGACTGCTTCTTGATTTCAACTGAATTCAAATGATTTAAGAGTGATAGACTAGTGACTACCACAGGTGGTCAGTGGGCAAGTTGCGCTTGATCTTAATGTGTTGCTGATTGTATCAGTTGGGGTAAAGCATTGCGGCTGACTGAGCCATTAAAGGATTAATGTACTATACTGAAAAGTTTGTTCACTGCAGACATGTTCTGGACTGCTTCTTGATTTCAACTGAATTCAAATGATTTAAGAGTGATAGACTAGTGACTACCACAGGTGGTCAGTGGGCAAGTTGCGCTTGATCTTAATGTGTTGCTGATTGTATCAGTTGGGGTAAAGCATTGCGGCTGACTTGATGAGCTGTTTTCTCTGATGTTGAAGATGAG
>NW_022900936.1:72505792-72507292 GCF_012274545.1 Fukomys damarensis | reverse complement strand
AAATAGATGAGCTCAGGACCATGATAGAAGCCACGAAGGCCCAGCATAAGAAAGAAATGGAAAAAATAAACGCCCAACATAGGAAAGAAAGGGAATCCATAATACAGATTCAAACAGATATCCAGGAGATTAAATACTCTATTGAAAGTGTATGCAACAGAATAAAAGAATGCAACAGAATAAAAGAATAATAGGCTCTCAGATATAGAAGATAAGATTGCAGTCAGTGACCAGGAAAAGAGAGGTCTCTTCAAAACAGTAAGAGATCATGAGAAGTCGATCCAACAACTCCTAAATGATGCAAAGAAGAATAACATAAGACTGATAGGAATACATGAAGTAGCAGAAGAAAATACAAATGACTTAAAAAAGCTGTTTGCAGAATTAATGACAGAAAACTTCCCAAACACAGGGGAAGAATTTGACATTCAGATAACTGAGGCATATAGGACCCCAACTAGCTACAATCAAAAAAAATCTACACCTAGACATATAATAATCAAGATCCCAGAAACCCAACAGAAGAACAAAATACTACAAGCGGTAAGAGAAAAGAAACAAATTACATACAAAGGAAAGCCCATCAGAATCACAGCAGACTTTTCAACACAAACCCTTGGGGCAAGGAGAGCCTGGAATGAGATATTTCAAGTACTAAAAGAGAACAACCTCCAACCTAGACTGATGTATCCAGCAAAACTCTCTTTCAAAATGGATGGGGAAATAAGACACTTCCACGACAAAGAACACCTGAGAAACTACATGAATACCAAACCAGCACTACAAGCAATTCTAAACAAGATCCTAGAAAAAGACAATGAAGGCAACAACACCATGAGGCCCAACAGAGCAAATCAAATAGGCAAGGCAAGAAATTAAAAGGAGAAGGTGAAAAAGTAAAAAGAGTCAACAAAAGGCCAATAACATGTCAATAATAAGTCAGTACATATCAGTTATAACCAGCAATGTCAATGGCCTCAACTCACCAATCAAGAGAAATAGACTGGCAAAATGGAATAAGAAGCAAAATCCAACAATATGTTGTATACAAGAAACACACCTAGTGCAAAAAGAAGCCCATAGACTGAAAGTGAAAAGATAGAAAACAATTCTCCATGTGACAGGAGCCCAGAAAAAAACAGGGGTAGCAATCTTATTTGCAGACAAAGTAAATTTCAAACCAAAACTGAATCTAGTGTTATTGATGTAGGACAGTACTGTATCATACCTCTATAAATGTAAAATATCTAGTACCTGCTTTATGACACATAGTAGGGACCGTGCTTTATCAGAGCTACATCTAATGATATTACTCTAGAATGCTCTCTTTCCAGATGATGATTAAGAGGCTAATAGAAAAAAATGGTGCCAGATACCACAGCAGCAACAGAACTTGGCTGTTGTCTGGATATTATTCTTTTCTTTGGTTTTTGTTTTTGTTTTTTAATGGAATGTGCCAAATGTCTATAATTTTGTTCAGATGACTACAGAACCTGGAAA
>NW_022900936.1:72481554-72505151 GCF_012274545.1 Fukomys damarensis | reverse complement strand
AAATAGGAAGTAAAGGGCTAAAGGTGTAGGGAAAGTGGGAAGGGTGGGGGAAAGGTAATAAGGGAGAGGAAAAAAATATGAGAAACTGAAAAAATGGAAATAAAGTGTTTGTAAATGGGGAGGGGAGGAGGGGGTGAAGGGAGGGCAGGGACAAGGGGAAAAATGAGAATCAAGACCTATTATGTAAAGGTACAGAATCCCAATGATGAATGTAACTGTATTTGTATACCTAGATTGTACCAATAACCTCAATAAAAAGGAAAAAAAAAAATCTGAGTTCCTCACAGCTCCAGCATTAGAAACCCTGCAGTTTCCTCCCTGGAGCAGGAGGTTCAGACAGGCGGGGATGTGCCACTGGGCCATGGTGCCAGTCACTGTGGGCATCTCCTATGCAGAGAGCCCTGCAGTTAGGTGTTGTCATTACCAGTCAGTGCTAAGGAGAGCTTCATTTCCCTTCTTTCGTTCCTCTACATCCTGTGGATTACTTCTTCATGCCAGTTAGTTTGCCAAATATTCAGTATTTCTGTGGTCATCTTTTATTATTAAATTCTCATTTGATTGCATTCAGCTGAAGAACACGGTCAATACGGCGCAGGATCCTACTTCTTTGGAACGTGTTGCAGTTTCTTTTATGGCCTAGCTCACAGTCTGTTTTATAAAATATTCCTTCCAATTGTACTCAAAAATATACATAAAAAAATGGCACATTCTGGTTTTTGGCATATGGAGCTTTTCTCATTGTATATGTGCACATATGTTCAAATATGATAAAGATATGTGATATAAATGTAGTCTGGGTATACATGAGAGTGTGAATCCTTACACACACATAGCTATATAGCTAGAATGTATCTGTTGTAGTTTTCAGTTCTTTGCTGTTTGAAGGTCCTTGGTCTATAATTTTTCATAAAAGCTTGATAAAATCTCTGATTCATCTATATTTTCATTTGCATTACTCATTGTTGAGGCCAGAGTCTGAAACACACTAGCTGAAGTATGATTTTGCACTCTCGCTGACGGCAGGCGTGGGAAGGAGGAGTTTCTCTGGCCTGAGGCCCTCCAGCCTTGGGCACCTGGAGGCAAAGCATGGAAACGGGATGGCCAGCAGGCCACTGGTTTGTGCATGCCCATTTTCACCAACGCCTCAGCCCAGCAAAGATTTAGGCGCCCTCAGATGCCGGTGGTCTAGGATTTCTGCAGCAGAGGGGGAGACAATAAATTATGCAAGATCAGTGAGGAAGAAGTAAGAAAAGTTAAGCTCCGTCGTCCAGCTGGCTTCTCTCCACCACCTCCAGCTGCTTCTACCCAGTCCAGAACCATCGATATTCCCACATCCTCACTAGACAAGGCAACTGTCTTCACAAGGGCTTCTACCCATTGGTGTTCATTTGTGAAGGCCGTCTCTCCCTCCCCCCCCTCTCCTGTATCTCTGTTTCTATCTCTTATTTATTATTGCAGTGTGGGGGATTGAACCCAGGGCCTCATGCATGCTGGGCAAATGCGGTGCCCCCACTCCTCCTTCTCTTATTCAAATAGTTTCTCTAAGGTTGTGTTGGGGGCAGGGAGGAAAGTGCAAATTGTTTGGCTTTGCCATTTTGACAGGAATCAGAAAAGTCAGGCTTCAATCCAAAAAAGAAAAAAAAATCCACTTTGCTCTCCCTCCAGGCATCTGGGCACCTGGTGTCAGTGTTCACTGCTCATTTGGTTTCACAGCGGGCTAAAAGTACATAATTCAGTGATCAGGACTTGATTGTCTTTGTGATTTTAATGATGAAGGTGTAATTCACATGCAATGAAGTAACTCCTTTTACAAAGTATGCAAGTCAGTGATTTCCAGCATATTCACAAAGTTGTACAGCTATGGCCGAATTGCAGAGAATTTCCATCAACCCTCAAAGAAACCCTACCTTCATTTGCAATCACTCCCGCTTCCTCTCCTATATATATCATCGAATACTACTTGGCCTTTGCTTCTGGATTCTTTTAACCAGTATAATACTTTCAAGACTCATTCCTGTGGAAGCATGTGTCGGTGTTTCACTCTGCTTTTTGAATGAACAACATTCTTTTGTATGAATGCACCACATGGGTCGTCTGTGTCTGGGGCCATTATGCTGTGTTGAGTATTTGTGTGAAGATTTTTGTGTGGACATAGGCTTTCAATATTTTTGGATATGTATCTAGGAGTGGATTTCTGGGTCCTATCATAACTCTGTGTTTAATTCTTTGGGGAACTGACAAATGGTTTTCCAAAGCCACTTTATCATTTCAGGTTTCCATCAGCAATGTCCCAGAATTCTGACTGTTCCACATCCTTAACAACGTGTCTGTCTGTTTTTGTTTGTTTGTTTTTTGTGATAACCACCCTAGTGGATGTGAAGTGATCACATACTGCTTTTGATTTACATTTCCCTAGTAACCAAAGCTGTGGAATATATTTTTCATGTACTCATTGGTCATTTGTGTATCTTCTTTGGAGAAATGTCTGTTCAGATCCTCTGCCCTTTAAAAGATATTGGACTTTCTTTTTTTTTTTTTCTTTGAGTTTATTGGTACTTTTTAGGTATACAGTACAGTTACATTCATCATTAGGATCTTGTACCTTTACATGACAGATCTTGGTTCTCATTTTTCCCCATACCCTGGCCCTCCCTTCACCCCCCTCCTCCTTTCCCTATTTACAAACACCTTGTTTCCATTTTTTCCTTTTCTCATGTGTTTTCTTTTTCCCTTATTTCCTTTCCCCTACCCTCCCCACTTCCCCTATTCCTTTAGCCCCTTTCTTCCTATTTCAAATTGTCAATTATACCATTTGGATCCTATTTACACTTTTAGTTTTTCACACCAGAGAAACTATTTGGTATTTATACATGTGTGTCTTATTTATTTAACTTAAGAGTATGGCCTCAATGTGTATCCATCTTCCTATGAATGACTCTAGCTTCTCATTCTTTATGTCTGAGTAGTACTCCATTTTATGGAAAAACCACATCTTCTTGCAACCACTGTGGAAATCAATATGGAGACACCTCAAAAAACTAGGATTAGCAGTTCCATTTGACCCAGCCATCTGTCTGCTGGGTATCTTTCCCAAAAAAATGGACTTTCTTTTTATTGTAAAAGTACTAGACTTTTTTGTTTTTGTTTTTGTTTTGTTTTTGGAGACAGGGTCTCACTATGTAGTTAAGGCTCACCTGGCACTCACTATGTAGCACAGGCTGGTCTCGAACTCACAGCAATCCTCCTGCCTCAGCCTCCTGAGTACTGGGATTATAGGCATGTACCACCACGCCCGGCTAATACTAGATATTTTTTAGGAAACAGTTTATAAATATTTTCTTCTGTTGTCTAGAGTGCCACTTTTTAAATAATGTACTTGATACACAAAAGTATTTAATTTTTATGAAGTCTAAGTTGTTTGTTTTTTTTTTCTCTAGCTGTTGTTGTATTTGTTATCACATCTGAAAGATTGTTGCCTACCCAAGGTCATGAGAATTTACTCCTATAGTTTCTTCTATGAGTTTTATAGTTTTGGCTTTTACTTTCTTAGGTACAATGGTACTTTGGTTCATGAACCAAAACCTTTCCACAATTCTGGGCAAAGAATTCATACCACAATTCTGGTTCCAGCTGAATTTGACCACTATTGTGGAAAGAATTAAGTTCGTGAACCGAAGTACCACGCATTTGATTCATTTTGAGTTACATGTTATATAGGTATGAGGTAGAGATCTAACTTCACTCTCCTGTATGTGGCTATCCAGGTGTTTCAGCATTTTTTGTTGAGCACACTATTCTTTTTCTGTTGAATTGTCTTGGCACCCTTGTCACAAATCAGTTGACCACAAATGTATGGCTTTATTTCTGGACTCTCAATTCTATTCCATTGGTTTATGGCTGTGTTTATCCTGTAGCACATTCTTTTTCTAAAAATTCTACCCATTTCTGGTGTACAGCATGATGTTTTGGTGTACACATGCATTGTTAAAACCAATTAACGTATTTCTCATCTCATATAGTTTCACATGTGTTTATGCTCTCATGTTATGTGTATGTGGTAAGAGCACCCAAAATCTACTCTCGTAGTAGACTTATTATATAGAACACAATATCATTAGCTCTAGTCCTCAGGGTATACATTAGTTCTCTAGACTTGGTCATCCCATCCCACATAACTGCACCTTGGTACCTTTGACCTTCATCTCTCCATTGTGGCCTCCCCCGTAGAATACTGGGCTTTAGAATTAGAATGCCCTCACAAACCTCATGCATTAGGAGGCGGGATTCTGGGAAGGTGATCCGATCATGGGGGTGCTGCACTCTTCAGTGCTGAGCCAGTGATGAGTTTATAGCTAAAGATGCGGTTAGGAGGTGGGGCACGGTTGCAGAGGTGGCCCCTGGGGGTTGTGCCTTTGGGGGTGCCACTCCTCAGTTTCCTCCTTTTCTCTCTGCTTCCTGGCTGTCATGGGTTGAGCAACTTTCTTCTGTCAGGCCCTTTCACCAGGCCATTTCTACCTCGGAGCTAGCTGACCATGGAGTGAATCCTCTGAAAACCGTAAGCCAAAATAAACCTCTCCTTGAGTTTCCAGTGTAGGGTATTTTGTGCTAGTGACAGGAAAGCAACACCTGCTGGTGGCCTCTCGTAATCACTGTTCAATTCTCTTTCTATATATGTGATCTTTAAAATAAAATGTGCATGTAAGCAAGATCGTGCATTGCTGTGCATCCCGTATTTGGCTTGTCTCACTAGCAGCACACTGTTCCCCTGGGTCAGAATATTGTTCCAAAGGGCAAGATCTCCCCAGTGGTACTTCATTCTCCTGTGTGCCACATTTTCTTTGTGTGATCATCCATCAGTGAACACTGAGATGCTCCTGATTGTTGTACTTTTTAGTTCATTTTGAAATCAAGAAGTATGAGTTATCACATGAATTTGGAACAACTCCCAAGAAACTTATCTGTTCCAAGAATGAGCTCTTGGAAGGAGACTGGGTCAGGCAGGCTCCAATGTCATCACCAGATTAACCCACTGAAGAAGGGGAAGCAGAGCTGGGGTGCAAGTGAAGGGAGAGCGCTGTGGGGTGGGACCTTGAGAACTACACATGGTCCCCAGCCCCATCCTCTCTGTCTCCTCCCTGACTCCCTGCTTTCCAGCTGCCATGGGAAACAGCTTTGCTCCACCACACCCCTCCACCACATGCTCCACTGAATTGCAGGCCCACTGTAACGGAACAGGCAGACCATGGGCCAAAATGAAGCTTTCCTTCTCTAAGCTATCACAGGTATTTTGTCATAGCCATGTAAAGTGGACACGATAAGCACGCTAACTTTGTGCTTTTTAAAGATTGCTGTATATTTGTTCAAATATTTTCAGCAGGTGGCATGAATTATAATGATAGGCTTCTTTTTATTCTTTTTAAAAATGACTTCTAGAAATTCTTAAATTAGGTATAAGCCTTACATCATAGTTTGTCTGGATAGGACAGAAGTGAGGCAAGGCAGGAGCTGGCATCGGCAATCTGGGCTGTGCGCCTTTTATCCTCTTGGCCTTCCCAAGATGTTTCACTGATTGTCTCAGGAGACCTCAGGTAAAGCTAGAGTGGCATACCTTTTCCTTCAGGTATTACAGGGTGGGGAGGGAAGAGAAAGAATATCAACTGTGTAATTTAGGTTCTTCCTTTCACTTGAATTATCTTCATAAATGATCCTCTGCCCAATCCCAGCCTGACAGTTGTCTCCAGAGCAATGATGCACACTGATTGGTTTAATTTTGATTTCTCCACCAATCACAGAACAAGGAGTGGGATTGTGATGATTGGATTAGTCTCATTCAGCTCCACCTTCAGGACCAGAGATCCCCCAGAGGAGGACACTTGAATAAAATATGGAGGAAAAGGTGACTAGATGCAAGAGAGACAGGTAACAGAGTCTACTCCACCAAACCCCAAACTTCCCTTTTACTGTTGTTCTTTCTTTACTTAAGGAAGGCAAAGTTATTCATTTAATTCATCTTCTTATGCCTAGTGGCAGCACAGAACTGCTGATAAAAACTGCCTATTCATTATTGGCAGAGATCAAGCAGTGGCAAGGCAGCCTATAATTTCTTTCCTTTTGCAGGCAGTAGGTTCACACAGGAAATCTAGGCATTAAAATGAGTGGTTTTGCCATGCCTTCTGGAACCTTTCAAGCCCAAATGCTTGAAGAAGTGGAATGGGCCAGGCTTTGTGCTGCACATCTGTAATCCCAGAACTCTGTGAGGCTGAGGCAGGAGAATGAAAAGTTTGAGCCTAGCCAGGACAACTCAGTGAGTCCCCTATCTCAAACTAAAAATAATAAAAAGGTGCTGGTGATGTAGCTTAGTGTGAAGGCCCTTGGTTTAACCCCTAGTACAAGAAAGGAAGGGAGAAAGGAAAAGAGAGAGGAAGGAAGGCAGGGAAGGATGGAGGGAGGCTGAGAATGCATCCTAATTCACCCAGGATCTACCACACTGACTTCCTTTTCACATTTTGATTTCTAAATGCAATAGACAGTGGCAGCAGGACTTCCCGACCTACTGCTGGTCTCCAAATCAGAAAATCCATTTAATTTTCGATACCCTAGAGTGGAAGCCTATATTCGTAGGGAAGCTGGGGTGAGTGAGACGCCATTGACCATAACATGAATGATGATTAACTGTCCCCTAAACTTTCCTGTGTTGACAGCTGCTCACCAGCCTGTGATGATATTGGGAGGAAGTGGGAGCTCTGCGTGGCGGTGGGGCATGGCTGGAGGTATGGGTCACTGGGTTGTGACTTTAAGTGTTTTGAGACCTCAGCTCCTCCTCTGTCTCTCTTTGCTTCCATGATTATTGCCTCATCAGAGACCCAAACACCAAAAGCTCTGTAGTATTTTGAGACAGGTTCTCACTATGTCACTAAGTTGCCCAGGCTGGGGTTGAACTTGCTATCCTCCTGTCTCAGCCTCCTTGAATGCTGGATCACAGGCGTGCATCACCACTCCTGGCTTTATCCTGCTTTTACATTGCTATCGCATTGTTGTCATAGTGACAGAAAACTGACACAATGATAACAGCTAAGATGTCTGTAAACCAGGTGATTTGCATGTACTATCTTATCTAACTCAAGGATGCCTCCCCTCATACGGCACACTGCGTACTGGACGTTCATCAGCAGAGCGAGGATAACTGTAATGCCACAGCTATCCAAATTAATAGCTGCTTTATAAACATTCAATATCTGTATAAATACCTAGAAACTGTAACTGTTGCAGGAGACCATTGTGGCTGGCTTCTTCACATCTCCTTCCACTGTGACTTCCCAAAGACTAAGCTGAGTCCTCCAGGATTCCCTTCTTATAGCTGTTTCCAGCCATACATATTAAGTAAAGAAGCATTTATATATACAAAAGACATGCTAAATGCTTAAAAATATTGACTACTAGTGTTCTTGCTGCTGCCATAGCAGCTCTTTCTGATATTTCAAATGCGCATGTACCTATATTTAGAATTATTATTTATACTTAAAGTAATGAAGGCGAAGCTATAGCTAACCAGTCTCTAGTGCATGTGTGTGTGTGTGTGTGTGTGTGTGGACTGAGGATCGAACCCAGGACGTCACACAAGCTAGACAGGGGCTCTTACGACTGAGCTCTACTCCCAGTCCCCAGTAACTGAGTATCTTGAAACTTTTAATACAACAGTTTAACCATCACAGATTTTTCTAGTATAACTGAATTACAATGTAAACAGTTTTTCAAAGTCATGAATCAAAATTTAAACTGCCTCACTGAAACTATCAAGTGTGGGGAAGTGATTGGCAGCTAGTGTAAAGACATTAAAAATAAGTCATAAACAATCAGCATGCATATCCTATGACAAAATGAATATCTGAATGAAAATGCAATATATTAGTTACATATCAAATTTGCAAATCACAGGAGCATAAAAGCTGTGGGTCTGATCCACATGTGCAGTGATGCCTTAAGAAAAACCCACACTAGTATTAACAATACCAAGCATCATGAAGACTCTAGCTTGTTCCTAAATTTGTCTAATTTTTGCTATGTTCAAATGTAATTCTGAAAGCAGATAAGACAACAGGATCGAGAGGGATCAAGAGGGTAAGTCTGAAAGATCTTCACTGTCTTTTTTAAAAAAGGAGTTTTACTTTAGAATAGGTTTCTCTGTGAACGCAGGGGGGATTAAATGGTACAATACTTTCATCTATTTGTATCCCCTTGGCAAGATCATCTCACCTTCAACCTTATTCTGGCTTCTGACTCTACACAAGAGGAAAGGATGCTCTTTAGCTTCCTGTTTAAGGAGATGCAGTTGCTACAACATGCTGGACTCATAATCCTGTTTCTCACTCATTCCACGCACGTGTCCAAGTACCTACTGTGGCAGACCAGAGGGGGTATGAATTCTCGCCCTCTGTAATGATCACCTTGCCACTGTGTGACAGATGTGAGCAGCAGTGCTTTATATACATCAGCTCCAGCGCCACTGCCTCCTGCTGAGACGAGTATTATGTTATTGTCACCAACTACACCGAAGGGTAGAAAGGGCTAGTGACCTGTCCAAGGTCACACAAGTAGTAAGTGCTGGAGGTAGGATTCAAAGCCAGAACTGAGAGCAGAGTCCGAAGCTGACCCATGATGCTTAAAAAGCTTTCAAGTTACAGAAGTGAGTCAGACACCATCACCACCTGATGCAACTAACTGACGTCCTCCTGGGGCTGATCAGTAAGATGTGAGGGCAGCCCTAAAGATGCTTTGAAAGAGTTGTGGGTTACAGGACATGGGAGGAAAGCCCTCACCAGGGAGGCCAGGGAGGGGTGCTCAAGGAAGGCAGTAAATTGAACTGTGGAGGCTGAGAGTGTTTTTAGGAAGCAGGAAAAGGAGGAATACTCTGAAGAAGAGGAATAGGAGCAAAGTAACGCAAGACCTCATGGACTTGGGGAGAGGTGTGACTGTGACTCGGAGTGTCTGGATGTGAAAGAAGCCTGGAGGAACAGAGAGGCGGGGCAGGTCTGTGAAGAGATCACGGGGTGGCCTGGAGAGCATCAGAGAGGGAGTTGGCTTGAGATATAAGGGAAGGACAGATTTCTGCACAAGAAGAGGACAAGGATCTGCCTGAAGACTGCTTGTGTCTGAGGAAGGCAGGCAGAAAAAGGATGCTTCACATCCTTTAAATTCAAGGTCATGGAGCTAGACTCCTGTATAAGACTTCAGATACAGTTAATGGGGTCCTTTAGTATTTAAGGAAAAATAGGACAAAAATGTCATCGCAAACGTTTACAGAACTGACATGTTGGTGCTTGTACCCCAGCTTAGTTATCAAAATCAGACTAAATGAAGTTAAATATTTTCCTGAAATTCATTAATTCATTTGTTCTATAAGTAGCATTTCATGTATGTAGGGGGCTGTGAGGGATACGACAAGAGGGATATGCAGTCTTGAACCCTGTTCTGGGTCATTAGCAGCCTAGAAGGGGAGTTCTTGATGCCATCAAAGAGAACTGAGATGCTCCAGAAGCATACGGAGTGTAGAGATGGGAGACATCACCCCTTACTGTGGGGTGGAGAAGGCCAGGGAGCAGCTCGTAAGAGGCAGATGGGCAGGGGCCGCAAGAGCCAAGGGGACCTGGATGTACAGACATGCAGGAGAGGGATTCCTGGGAAAGGGAAGTTAGGATGAGGCAGAGACAGCCCTGCAGATGAAACTGAAAGGTATGTGCCTGTTACAGCCAACAAAGACTTGACTAGAGGCAAAGGAGGCTGAGCATAATCAGTGGACGGAAAATCCTGACCTCCCAAAGGTCGAGGTCTGCCTCTCACACTATATCTCTCAACCCTTGCCCAGTACGCAGAAAATCCATGGGGAATCAGTGAATGAATCAGGACTACCTGAACTTCATACAGACACCTAGTTAATTTAGTGATGCAAGTAACAATTTTTTTTTTCACAATTGTGGCTCAATTCATCTAGCAATTCATCTGGTTTTGTTTTTGTTCTTGTTTTTGAGACAGGGTCTCACTATGTAGTTGACACTGAACTGGAACTCACTATGTAGCCCAGGCTGATCTCAAACTTCGATCCTCCTGCCTCAGCCTCCCAGAGTGCTGGGATTATAGGCGGTGCACCACCACACCCTGTGTCTAGCAATTCATCTAATGAACACCGCAGTAAAAATAGAGGATTCAAGGTTGAAAGAAAATATCAGATTCTGTTCTTAGTAAAGACTTCATAGAAAAGAGGTTGTCCAGGAGAAAAATGATTTTTACCCTTGACAATGTTGTATCTGTATTCTTATTTTTCTTGTATTCTTGCTATGTACTTCAGGCTGGCCTCAAACTCACTATATAGCCCAGGATGACCTCAAACTCGCAGCAATCCTCCTGCCTTGGCTTCTGAAGCGCTGGGATTATAGGCATGCACACCAAGCCTGGTCTTATTTTTGCTTTTAGATATAATATCAGTAGGAATTTTTTGTCCAGTAAATGTTGTGTTTGTGAGTAAGTGCCAACGTGCTTCTGGGCATGTGCTAGAACACATTTTCTTCCAGGAATTTCAAAGTGCTTTAGTGGAAATATATTTCCTTCTATTAGATAATAGAGATGCTTATAGTAAAAAAGTAGCTTATGTTATCAAATAGTAGTGAAGCAATTACAAAATTTCTCCTAGACTTCATGTCAAGACTTGTCTGAATGCCATGCTCTGATCTACAGCTAAAGACATGAAAATACAAAAAGATATGAAAACATGATCCTTGCTTTAATACATTTTTTTCTTTTTTGTAAGAATAGTGTTTCTCTGTCTCTGACTCAGACTTGCTATAGTGCCCAGGCTAACCTTGAAGTTATGATCCTCCAGCCTCTGCCTCCCCTGCAGTTACGGACATGTCACCACATTTTTGTGTTTGTTTTGTTTGGTTTGAGATAAGTTCTGCCTATGTTGCCCAGAGTAGTCTCAAATTCCTGGGCTCAAGAGATCATGCTGCTTTAGCCTCCAGAGTAGCTGGAACTACAGGCATGTTCCACAATGCCTGTATGGGAATAATCTTAACTCAGAAATTGGTGTTAACGAAGAAGAAACAAAATACAATCAAACAGCAAATATTCAGCAGCAGTACTTACTACTGCCCTGTCTGTCAGGGAGCCTGTTGGCGGTCTGTGAAAAACCTACTTTATCTGCAGACATGGCCACTGGTTCAGAAACCAATGCTCTCAGGTGCCACTTAGTATTATATCCTTGTTGAGATTCATTTTGTGTCTCAGCCTTAAGGATGTTTTGAGATGAGATTAATATTTAAATTAGTGAACCTAAAAGCAGATTGCCCTCCACAAGGTGGGTGGGCCTTTTCTTATCAGCTGAAGGCCTGAATTGAACAGTAAACAATGGAAAATCCCACAGCAATCTACTGTCAGACTTCATCTGCACCATGGGCTTCTGGACCTCTTGCCTGCCCCTCTTTGAGATGGATCTGAAATATTGGCTCTTCTGGATCCCAAGTCTGCTGTCCACATAGCAGATTTTGGACTTGCCAGACACCATAAACACAGGAGCCTGGGGGCTGGAGATTTAGCTCAGTGGTTCTGCTGCCTACCTCAAAAGTGGAAGGTCCCAAGTTCGATCCCTGGTACAAAAAAAAAAAAAAAAAAAAAAAAAAAGAGCCTGTGTGTCATAACAAATGCTCCCCTCCATTTATGTGTACATTTGTGTGGGGGGCATGTAGGTGTATCACCCACTGATCCTGTTTCTCTGGAGAGCCCTGACTTGAACAATCTTGATAATGCTTTAATGTTAGCCCCTTGCAGAATTGCTTTCTCTGGACTCTGTTTTATTGTTCTGTCCCAGATTGGAGATATTATAAAAGTCAAGTGGCACTAATACTGTCTGTTGTATTAACTCCTATTGTGCTCACCTCTTACTCTTTTCTGCTTTTCTTTCCAATGCCTCTTGGCCTTTTGGCTAAATTCAAGTGTTGTATCTTTTCTTTCCTTCCCTATTTTTACCCTGCCACACTGTATGTATGTGTGGCAGCCATTACTGTTTTATGAATGAGGTGAAATTGAAAAACAAATGAGTATATCATTGATTCTCCCTTCATATATTAGCTCAGAAATCTTAGCAGAAAAGATTTACTGAAGAGCTCAATGGTGCTGCCATCTGCCTTGCAAGTGGAAGGTCCTGAATTTGATCCCCAGTATCAAAAAAAAAAAAGATTCAATGAAACTAGAAAGGATTAAATCACCATTACTGTATTAATCTCATGCATACCATTTTTATAATTATGCTTTCAGAATTGTAATTCCCCATTAAAATATACAGATCTAGATTTTTTTTCTGTTTTAAAGTCAATTCTTGTTCTATTATTCAGTACTCTCCCAACTAAGGGGAAAATGTGTGTGATACTTTTTTACATTAAAAAGATTTTGGGCTGGGGATGTAGCTCAGTGGCAGAGCACTTGCCAGCAGTCAAGAAGTGCTATGTTCCATCCCCCCCTCAAAAGTTATGTAACAATCTTGTTCTCTGATTCAGAATAGTGACTTTTATATATAGATATTTAGATACATATTAGATATTTTGTATTACATAAATATGTATTTATTTCATATTAGACTTTATTTATCATTATTATGCTTTTTTGAATATTCATAGGTATAGTTTATGTATTCCCACACATATAACATGAGTTTGGCCTTTTTATTTTTTGTTATTGTTATTATTTTAACTGTTGGTATATCTTTGCAACACACAGTAATTACATTCATCTTGGGGAGCTGGTACGTACACATATTGCATCATGATAAGTTTTGCTTCCTCTTCTCCTTCCCCTCTCTATCCTCCCTCAGATCTCCACAACATCTACCTTCCTGTCTCTACTCTCTCTCTTTTGTTTCGCTCTCTTTCTGTTCGGCTTTCCAATATGTGAGATTTATCCTTCCACATCTGGTTCACTTCACTTAGCACTGGGGTCTTCAGATCCATCATGAGCTTCCTCTTGTCAGAGGAAGGACATCTTTGTCTAACTGCTAAGGTGGTCCAAATTCCACAGTGACATTTCAAGAGGATACATTATAAGCACTGTGTTATAAAATATAGTGGTTTTCTTGATTTTGCATTTTCCCATATGTTACCAGTAATAAAAGGTAACAGCATACAAAGTTTACTTAAATACTTGTTAATTATTGAAAAAAAACTCAGAAGTTTAAAAAAAGAATGCTTACAAGATTCACCCTTTAGGGTATGTCTCATAATGTAAGAGATATCCTATTTCTAGCTCGTAATACTTCTCAATGTCAAATATTGTTGGTTCTAGTTTCCAATTATGAAACTGTCTAGAGTAATTTATATGAAGACAACTAGAATAATAGATTTTTGAACTAGGAGGAATACTAGAGGTTTTTTCTCTCTCCATAATTTTACAGACATAATATAAATCAGGCCCAGTGATGTTAGTTATCTTTTTGTTTTGGTTTGCTTCTCTGAGACAGTGTCTCGCTATGTAGCTCAGGCTGGTCTTGAACACCACGGTGTGACCCAGGCTGGCCTGGAACTCACAGTGATCCTCCTGCCTCAGACTCCCAAGTGCTGCAATTACAGGCATGTGCCGCCGTGCCTGGCTAGTTTGGTATTTTTTTTTTTAAATTGGTACATGTTTGCAGTACATAATGATTACATTCATCATGACGAGTTAGTTCATGGACATAATACATCTTAATTCTTTTTACTTCCCCTTCCCCTCGCCTCCTTCTCCCCTCCATTCCCTTCACATTTGCAAAAGTTCTGTCTCCCTGTTTCCTATTATCTATCTCTTATTTTGCTCTTTGATCTATTTGTATTTTGGGTTTCTCTTATAAGAGAAACCATATGATATTTAAGCTCATATGTCTGATTTTACTTAATGTGATTGTCTCAAGGTGTATCCATGTTCATACACATGAGTCAAACATGTCCTTCTTTATGGCACAGTAGTACTCCATTGTGTTTAATGCCACAGTTTTTTTACCCATTCATCTGTTGATAGACATTTGGGACACTCTCAAGATTTAGCTATTATGAGTTGTGCTAGTAACACAGATGTGCATGTATCACTATAATACGAAGTCTTTAATTGTTTTGGGAAGATAGAAGGTGAATAGGTGGGTCAAGTTAAGGTCATACACATTCTTGTTTTGTTTTGTTTTCTTTTGAGACAGGGTCTTGCTTTGTAGGTCAGGCTGGCTGTGAGCTCACTGTGTAGCTGGCCTCAAACTCGAGGTGATCCTCCTGCCTTAGCCTCCAGAGTGCTGGGATTATAGGTGTGTACCATCATGCCTGGCTTCAAATTCTTAAAAGCAAAGCAAAACATCAAAGAGGCATTCAAATAATCTCAAAAGAAACACAGGAGTAAATTCTACACTCAAGTGCCATTTCTAATCTTGCATGAAGCATTAGTTTTTTTCCTACTAAAACACCTGTTTGCTCTCCTGTAGGCCTTCCGTATGTGATCACATAATTTTCAACAAGGGTACCAGGATCATTCAGTGGGAAAAGAATGCCTCTTGGGAAAATAGTTTGGAAAAACTGTTTATTTGCCTGCACACTCTAGATACAAAAATCAACTCAAAGACCCAAGCATAAACGCTAAAAAAATAAAAAATAAAGTCTTTAAAACTTTCTGATATTGCATTTGGCAATGATTTCTTCTTCCTATTTATATTTATTTCCTGTCATAATACTTCACCACAAAGAACTACAAAAAGTGATTGAGATATTGTGATTTGTGATGCCACATGGTGAATAAATAATAATCCCTAGGAATGCCCATTGCTCATTTTTATCATGTCAGAAGGAGAGTTTGAAAATCATTGCCCGGGTGGCTGCTTCCTCTTCTTCTTTCATCTGCCGCTCTGAAAATCAACAAAATCCTGACTGGTGTTAAGACCGTGCTAAGGAGGCTTCAGGCTTGCTAGTACATTTTTTTGATGTTTGCTCCTGGAGTAGAATACATTAAAAGACTAATCTTTAACTTTCCACAGTGCCATCTGCATGCACTGCACCAAGGAATACACCTGGAAAAGTGCAAAGTCCGTCTCCAGCCTGAGTGGAGCCTGACTTGGCCAATATTTTTAGATCAGGTGACCACAGTCGGTGGCCGTGAAGTTCTGTCTTCTCCCTGCTCTGGGGTTTTGGCTGGCTGTCCCGCATGCTGCCTTTTTGGCTTTGCTGAGCACAGTCCTTCAAGGGCTTATCATGGGGGGCCAGGTCACATGAACAATGATCAGAATTAAAAGTAATTGGGGGAAATGATATGATACAAATAAACAATACTGTAACAGCCCTATTATGACCAAATGTGTTCAATATTTGTTTAAACAACCTTGTCTCTCTTAATCACAACTTTATTCATGCATTCACTTATTTATTTTTTGGTCCTGGGCTTGAACCCAGACTTTACACATGCTAAGCACATTCCTGACCCCCCCCCCCAGCTACGTCCCTGGCAGTTGCAATGTTATTGGTTAGAGTTTATGCATTTTCAATGGAGAAATCATTAGTTTTTGAGGGGGAGGGTATAACAATCTTCACCAAAAAACATAAAAAATTCCTGACTGTAAATTCTCATAATAAAAAGTAAACACTAAAAACTTTTCAGAGATACTTTTCATAGATACTTTAAAAAGAAACACAGCAGTTCAATTTATATTTTAAAACTGTTTATAAGCCAGAGTCATTCCATATACCATCACATAATTTTCAAAAAGGGTACCAAGATCATTCAGTGGGAAAAGAATGCTCTTTGGGAAAATAGTTTGGAAAAACTAGTTATTTGTTGCCTACACACTCTAGATACAAAAATCAACTCAAAGATCTAAACATAAAAGCTAAAACAATAAAAATAAAGTCTTTAAAATTTTCTGATACTGAATTTGGCAATGATTTCTTGTTTATAACAACAAGCCAAATCACAGACAACACAAGAAAAACCAGACAGTGGACCACATGAAAATTAAAATTTGTGTGTCAAAGGACAAAATCACAGCATGGGCAAGCAATCCACGAAGAGGGAAAAGGTATTTACAAATACTATATCTGGTAAGTTGGTAAGATCCTTAACATATTTTAAAAAACTGAAATTCCACAACAAACAACCCAATTAAAATATGAGCAAGAGCCCTGAATATACATTTCTTCAAAGAAGGCATAACAAATGATTAGTGAGCATATGAAAAGATGTCCAGTATCACTGAGCACTAGTGAAATGCAAATCAAAACCACTGACAGATATCACTTCATATCCTTTCAGCATGGCCACTATTGAGAAAAGTATTAAATGTTGATGATACAGAGAAATTCAAATAGCTGTGCAGTGATAATAGAAATGTACAAATGATGCAGCCCCTACTGAAAACAGACCGATGGTTCCTCAAAAAATTTAAAATGAATGATCACATGACCCAGCAATTCCACTTCTGGACCTAAAAGAGTTGAAAGCAGGATGTCAAGGAGATATCTGTCCATGTATGTTCATAATTATTAACATTATTAATCATTATTAACAATCAAAATGTTAGCAGTAGCTGAATGACATAAAGAAAAATGAGTAGAGAAATAAAATATAGTACATGTGCAGTAGATTGTCCAACCTTAAAAATGAAAGAAAATCAGACACATGCTACAACATAGCTGGGCCTTGGAGGTTTATGCTAAGTTAAAGAAGCCAGTTACCAGAGATATATGCTGCGTGATTCTATCTGTGAGACACCGAGAGAAGTCAGATTCAAAGAAGCTGAATGTAGAATGGTGGTTGTCAGGGGCCAGGAGGAGTGGGGAATGAGGAGCTATTGTTTAATGGGCATATCATTTCAGTCTTGTGCCACAAAGAGTTCTGAAGATAGATAGTGGTGATGGTTGTATAATAATGTGAGTGTGTTGAATGCCACTGAACTTACACCCTTAAACATGGTTTAGACTATAAAATTTCCATTAGATGTATTTGCCACTTTTTCTTTTTAGCGGTACTGGGGATTCAACCCAGGGCCTCACACATGCTAGGCAAGTGCTCTACCACTGAACTACACCTTAGATCCACAATTAAAAAGAAATCTCTTTATAATGATACATAAAAGATTACCTTATTCCCTACTAAAATATTTTATCATCTAGTAACTATATTGATGGTGTTTCACCAGAGTGCATAAAAGACGTTTTGATAGAAAAACAGGCATATATCTAAAATATTAAAATTTCATGAAGAAGAAAAGCAATTAAGGGAAAAATTAAAATGCTGATGGGTGGAGGAAATGGTGGAAAGGAAGAAACATTTGTTTTCATTGATGAGTCTGTGCTCCATAGTCCAATGGAACAGAAATGTGTCTAAAAATGAGAATGAAAAATCAAATGCAGTATAATCTACAGCAGGGTTTGTGAACAGTTTTGGCATTTTGGGCTGGATAATCCTTTCTTTGCAAGGGGGTTGCTTCATGCACAGTAGAATGTTTAGCAGTCTCCCTGGCCTGAACTCTCTAGAGGCCAATAGAGCCTTCCACCCAGTGATGACAATGCAAGCTGTCTTCGGCCATGTCAAAATGTCTCCTTAGTGATAACATCTCATTTGCAAATTACTGTAGGACAATTAGTTAAAGTTAGGGATAACTTGTACAGTGGTTAGGTTTGAAATAGAGGCTCATGCAGCTTGGTTAAGATATGTATAAGCCAGCTCAGGTGTGATGGCCCAGGCAGGCATTGGCAGGTGTCACGTGCGCTGAAACACATGCATGGCTGCCTTAAAATGACTTCTGTGACAAGGGAAAACCACACCTTCTGACTGGCTGGAAAAGAATTATGAAGGCAATAGGGTTTAAATCCTTTGGGAGGGGCACAGGAGGCAACCACAGCCAAACTGGAGAAAAAGTGAATTCAAATTATAAGCTCTGAGTTCTTGCTTAGCTATGGCTAATTTGCTTCTATTCCAGAAGTATTTTTTGAGAGAAGACTTGTGCCTTTTGGTGATTAGAAAATGGAGATGTTAGGGGATAGTTTCCACACTTGTGGAGCTTAAAATATGTTTGGGATTATACATTCAGGAGTTAGACTGCAGCGGGACAGAGCATATGGGTAATGGATAATTGCTGATTGGGGTTATATGGGATTCCTAAAAAGAAGAAATGATGACTGTGGACTCTCCTCCTGCACGTGTCATCTAGAGAACCCTTCATATTCATGTCCACCAGAACTTCAGAATGTGATCTTATCTGGAAATAGTGTCTTTGTGGATGTAGTTGGTTAAGTTTAGGTCATGCTGGTCTAGGGTGGGCATTAAATCCAATGACTGGCATTCTTAGAAGGTCATGTGAAGACAGAGGGAGCTGAAGTGATGTATCTATAAGCTAATGAAAGCCAAGGCAAACATCAGACTCTAGGAGAGAAGCAGGGAATAGATTTTCCCTTAGAGCCTCCAGAAGGAATCCACTCTGCCAAGATCTGCAGACCCAGGAGAGAATGCATTTCTGCTGTTTTAAACCACTGCATTCATGTTATTGTGTGTTGCTATGGCAGCCATAAGCAAGTAATAAAACAAAGGAAGAGTGTGCACAAAAGCTGGCTTCTTTGAAGAAAAGGAGAAATCTGGATGTGAAGAGAAGGGTGACAGAGTGAATCCTAGCCAGAGGCACAGTGAAGAAAAGCAATCCTGCTTTCCCAGAACATGAAGTCTCACAACAGAGTCTTAGATGAAGTGGGGCCCCTTGGTAACAGATAATTCGCATCTGAGAGGAGTGAGCCACGAGCCGGTAGGTAAGATGGGCATCCTGCCTGCAGCCACTCCTCTACTGTGACACACAATTGTGCTGGATCTGAGGAGGCACGCAGGCTCCACGTGTCACCACCTCCTGGTAGCCTGTGTGTTTTTGAACCTGATTTATCTGCTATCCTTCTCACACCGCTGTTGTTGCCTGCTGAAAAGTATTTTCACTTTATGTCTTTGTTGCCATATATGTTTTATTCATGCTCTCAGGGTGATGGATTAGTGAATTAATTTTGCCTTTGAGGAAGATGAAGACAGAAACTTCCCTTTGTATTCTGCATCAGCTTTTAAGTTCGTTGCACTGGAGTTTCTGAAACAGAAGGCAATGATGCTACTTAGGGACATCTATATGGGAAAGGATAAAGCTATTATTTGATTTATTAACACATTTGGTTTGAAAAAATAAAGTGACACAGGAAGTACAATGGAAAAACCTAGGATCAGTGTTCTGGATGTTCTTTTAGGATGATGCGAAGTTATCTTTGGTATCAAAAATTTGAACTGGTTAAATATCTTAGCATCTTGAAGTTGGTCTTCTTTCCTCCTTGTTTTCTTTTTCTTTTTGAGATAGGGTCTTACTATGCTGCCCAGGCTGGCCCCAAACTCCAGGGCTCAAGCCATCTTTCTGCCACAGCCTTTGAATAGCTGGGTCTTAACGTGAATGAACCAAGACACCTGGCTTCTCTTCTTTTTAAAAGTACTACTATTGAAAAACAGTGTGCGAGTGAGCCCTCACAGAGCATATCGGGAGCACGAGGCTGCAGTCCTTGCCTCACGCTGTGCTTACTCTAAGCTGCTTTCATAAATCCAGTCTCCTCCACTGAATCTTACATTCTCAGATGGCAAGGGTGATATCTGACCCCAAGGCCCATAGCACCTCTGTGGTGGGGGAAGCGGCATGAGCAGTAGGTACACTGGGACTTTCACATCAGACAAGTCCTGTGTCTGCCTCTGGCTGCTACCAGCTATGTCTTTGAACATGGAATCTCAGCCTCAGCTTGTTCATCTGTAAACAGGATCTGCTGGTGCCGTCATGAGAGTTATGAGGACATGGTTTTACCGTGGATGTAGCTCAGTATCACCATGCCTGCCTGGCAAGTACAAGGCCTTGGGTTCAATTCCTGGTACAAACAAGAACAAAAGCAAACAAAAAAAGAGGACATGGTTTTAAGTATAGACTGGGTGCCCCATACAGGTAATCCCCTCCCTCTTCTTATCATTAAATTTCATTACTGCTGAGAATTGTCTACTTTTTGAAGATGCAGAAATTTTCCCATGAAACTGTAGCACCAAAATGTTTATTACACAATCAGATGTAGCTTTTTCCCCCAGAGTGTCTATCTTTGAACTTCATTTGTTCCTCTCTAATCAGAACCCAGAGTACAAGTGGTTGCTGGTGCAGCTGCTCATGTCATCCCTTGTTTGGGTCAGTGATGTGGTGGAGGGATGACAGATGGGAAGTGTGAGGTGAAGACACTGGATCGTGTTGGAAAGATCGTTTGTAGCTGTGAGAAAAGAGACTCAGCTTTTTAAAAAAAGGTCAGCAGTGTGTTATCTAAACAAAAGGTGCATTTATTTTGATGAAGTTGCTCTTAGACTGGGTCCCCCTCCTCTGACTATACCAGAGTTTCTTCCTTTTTTTTTTGAGACAGAGTCTCTCTAACAGTTTAGGCTGAATTTGAACTCACAGTGTAGCCCAGGCTGACCTCAAAGTTGTGGTGATCCTCATGACTCAGCCTCCCAAATTCTGGGATTATAGGCATGCACCACTACACCAGGGCAGGTCTGAGTTTTTAATAAATGCTCTTGCCTGACAGTCCAGAGAGTATTTAGAATGGCCTCCTCATGCAGATATTAGAAAGCAAAGTACTTCTCAATATTGACTCCAAACATTAAATACCTCAGAGGAGGAATGACTAGTTGAGAGCATGCATGTATTGTGGCTGCCTGTAACAGCTTTCAGGTGTGTGTGCATGAGCGCACAGATGCACATGTCAGTGCCAGGGATGAGGAGGTTGCCTACTAAGGAGCTGAACTGTCTAGGTTAAAAATGTAGTTCTATAACTTAACAAGTTCTGTCATCCCTTCTGGCCTCAGTTTCCTCAGATGAACTTGAGGCTGTATATCTGACAGGGCTATCAGGAGAATGAATGAGGGCATCCACGTAAAACACCTAGAACAGAACCTACCAGAGAATAAGTACTATTACCATGCAGGGTATGTTAAGTCCACTTGCATTCTCATTCCACTATGGATTCTTTAATCTCAGTCATGAAATCTTTAATCTCTTTAGGAGCAATGCTGTAGTCATCCAGCTGCTCTGCTGGCCAGGACCACTCTGGTTCCAATTATAACCACATGCTATCTTTTAAATACACCATGTCTGGTCCACAACATATTTTCTTTAATCTATCCATATCCAGACAGCCAGGGAAAAGGCTTTTCATTCTCATAAAAAAAATCTATTGGTGTTTACTACATACCAGAACAGTTCCCAGTCCTGGGATGCTTTGGTCAATGAAGATCATGTTGTCTGTCATCTATCGGTAAGGCCACTGTCAAACAGACCACATGTTGTACTAAGTGCACCTGTGAAGAGTTTCACTGTAGACAAAAGGTACACTTTATGCTTCTATGCCCTTATAAACAGCCCGTGAGATGTGATGAAGATGTCTTGAATTCCTTCTTGTCTCTGTTTGGGATATACTTCCCCTTTTCAAAGAGGTAATGAAGTAATATTTAGCATTCCATTCTGATATGCACCCATCACATTTCATTGTATTTCTGATCATTGTCTATTTTGATTAAGTAGTTAAAATATAAAACATAATTATTTACCCTGAGAAACGGCATGGGTTGGAGAGTTCAAACATATTCAAGAAAAATACACAATGAATGATTGGGGGGTGGTATAGAAGTGCTGAGTATACACTCGGTGTGACAGGCTATACAACACCAAACACCATCCCCTGAATTTTCAAGTTATGTCTTATGGAGTTTCTGAAGACATGCCTAAATGATGGGACCGTTATCCTGATTATTTGGTGGGTCCTAAATGCAATCACATTTATTCTTCTAAGACAGGGCAAAAGGAAATTTGACTACATACAGAGTAAAAGGTGATTCAAAGACAGAGCAGAAAGAGCTTTGAAGATGTCAGCCTTGACTACATGATGTGGCACAAATCAAAGCATGTGACAGCCACCAGAAACTGGAAAAGGAAAACCTCTCCTAAAACCTCTAGAACCTTCAGAGGGAGCATGGTTCCACCGACACCTTGGGTTTGGCCCAGTAATACTGATTTTGAATTTCTGGCCTCCACAATTGTAAAAGAATACATTTCTGTTGTTTTTAAAACAAGAAATTTGTAATAGCAGCTCTAGGAAACTAATACATCCAAGTCATTTTAGATAAATGCCAGGAAGGATAACCACTGACCATTCTGTCAATCTTCCCTTGGCTTGATGACGTCTAGTACATATTCTGGCTCATCCTGTCAGGTCTGACATGCATTCTGTTGAATGCCAGGTGCCACATAGCTTTTCTTTTTAAATTGTTTTCATGTCAGTGTTTTGATGGTTAAAGGAATAGATGGACTTCCCTGATATTTCTCCTGAAGATACCTCAGAAGATTTTGATGCATAGCTTAAATTGAAAGGCACTAATCTATGTAAGGGGTGTGTGATAGTTAACTGATTGTGTCAACTTAAGTAAATCCCAACTAAATTGGATCTGCATAGTTCTAGGTATGGCGAAGGGATTTACTGAAAATAGAAGACCCACACTGGGAATGAGTGACAACAACCAATATATAGGCTTGCTGCCCGAAATGAAATAAAAGGGAAACGAAGAAGGAAGGCTCCCTTTTGTTTCTTCGGAGGAGCTCGTCTTTATCTTCATCTCAGACATTGTCTCTTGGCTTCCAGTGCCGACTCCAGCCTCCAGCAGACCTTTCAGCCTTCTGGCACAGACCCTTTGGCTTCTTGATATGAAATAGCACAGGACACTACAGTGAGCTTTAGGCCTTCGATTGGATGCTCTGCACTCTTCCACACCTGACTCTGTGGGTGGCCACTCTAAGCCAAACTTGTAAATTCTTATATATTTGTATATCTTGCATTAAATGTTTCTCTAGTAAGTACTGACTGATATAGTATGTAAAAGTCTAATCTGCTTGTTTCACAAGACATCACAACACAGTACTTTAGTGACATGCTCACGTGTATTTTCCTGATGTACAATCTCTTTTCTTTGAATAGTGGAAAAAACAGCAAGCCTTTGAGGTTTGATTTTTTTTTTCCTTTAGGCTCTGTATTGGCATTGTCACTAAAGTCTTGATAGAATATACTCCGATGAAATCATCATCCTTTGTTCACTGAACAGACTATATCATCAGCTCCAACAGCATCATCCCTCTGCGATAAGATAACTTGATACATGTTGATGTCACATGTTTTTAAAAATGGAACCCTAGTTACAGAAATGAACTCCTCCGGTATTTGAAAGTTTCAGAGGCACACCTGTCTCTAATAGCGTGTCCATCCTTTGGATCGGGTCATTTCCACAGAGGACTAACAGCCAAATTGCCCACTACATTTAGACTCCTTCGGGCTTCATTCTCAGTGGTTGACTCTATCTTGAAGCGTCCGTGGCTTTTGTCACCATTTGCTCACAACTCTGGCCTTTCTCATGACCAGTGTGGGCCTCCTCGCGTGGCTCAGTGTCCCCTGGGAGTCTCCCCCGCAACTCCGAGCCCTCTCCGGGTCACGCCCGTCAGCCTTCAGCGGGGAACCCGGCCCGGCCTC
>NW_022900936.1:72436454-72480790 GCF_012274545.1 Fukomys damarensis | reverse complement strand
CTCGGCCGCCCCAATAGTCAAAGTGCCGCGCTCTCTCTCCCTTTTGTGTTCCCACCGAGCGTGTCTCGAGCATTTGTATTCTTAATTTGTTTTGTGTCTTGAGCCTTTGTTTCCTAAATAGTTTTGTGAGGTAGAAGGCTGCAAGATCGTCTCTCTCGATGTTTCCTTAGAACCAACGGGGCGCGCGCGCGTGTGTGAGAGTGTGTGTGTACAGACGCGCACTTGTCTGCAGCGGATCGTGTTACCGACGCTGTCCGTGAACCTGTTTCTGCTGGTGCCTGGTGAGACACGAAGTAGCCGGGTCCGGGCTCCTCCCCAGCCCTTGAGTCCTCCTGACCTCCGCCCAAACGTGAGCCCGGACCCCTCACCTTGTGACCTCGGGTCAGGCCTTGAGCCTAACCGGGAATCGGGGTTCCCTGACGCACACAGCAGCCTATTTCCCCTATGGAGATGAGTCCTGCCGGCCCCTCACTTGCACTTAGGGTTACCCCGAGGTTGTGGGTATACCTTTGATCGTGGGCCGCCTTTTGTTGAATTCTAATAACTTGTCCTTAGAGCCCTGTGAATCAGACACCGAAGTTATTGTCCCTAGCACAGTTATTGTCACCACAGCATGACTAAAATGTATCTTAAAGTTTTTGATTATGCCAGGTTTCGTGTTTTAAAAAAATGACTGCAACGTTTAACAACAAGCAGAACCGTCCAACGATTATTTCACCCAGCTAGCACAGACTTCATCTCCCTTGTTTGTGTCCATGTATGTATTAAATGTGGGGCTCCCTTTCTTAACATAAAGGAAAATGTGTGTACAGATGGTAAAGAGCAGGGACTGAGAGACATAATCATGGTTTTAAAAATTTAAAAAAATTTTTTTTTTTTTTTTAAAGTAGAGCTCTGTTTTTGAAATGGCACACAGCTTGGTCACTCTTGCAGCTTTCTTAAAAACACTTCCGTAGGCAGGATTCTTTTCCATGTAGGATCTTAGTTTAGCCTTGAGAAGATCTTTAACGATCATCTTATTCAACTCCCTCCTTTCAGGCTGTGGAAAAGAAGATGGGAATTCGTAGTGGGAGGACACACTCCCTTTGCGTTTGCTGCTGTTCTGGGGCTCTGTTCACCAGACACAACTTTTCCGGTTAGATTTAAATAATCTCATCCATTTAAAGGACTCAGAGCCCTGGTGCCAGGAACTTAATGGCAGTGCTCAGTTAAGGGTTGTTGCATTTAGATTTTTTTTTCTTATTTTGTAGACAGTTCTTGAAATAATAGTGTTTAAATTTGCAACAAGGTATTAGTTCTGTGAGTTCAGAACAAGGGTAGGACAGCAGAGAAAATCTTAAAGAGGGGATAGATATTGACATAACCTTCTCCCCCTTGAGATAACTTCACATGATGGCAGATCTTTTTTCTTCCAGTCTCTCTTCTGTGTATGTATATTTTATACAGGATTTGATACTGCTTATATTGACTGTAAATGTCTTCCCTTATGTTTTGTGAACATGTATCCGAACCATGTTCTTCCATGTGAGGTGTATTGACTAATATGCGGGTGGGCTATAATATATAAATCAATTCCATATTGATCTGTAAGGTTCCCAAAAACCTGAGAGTTCCATTTGATTTGTTTGAAAGCTTTTTCTATTGTGAAAGTTAAAGTGCTGTAAATTACATGAAAATTGTAGATTCTGCTTTTTAGCCTGGCATTTTTTTTTTTTTTTTTGCAAATACAATTTTAAAAAGTAAAACAGTTTCATCTTCTTGTTTTGTCTTCGCAGCCGGATCTGTGCAGTTTTTTACATAGATCTGCACATATTCTTTTGATGATTATTTTACTTTAGATGTTTAATTATTCATGGACCTGTTTTTCTAAACCGTGGATCTCTTTTTAAGTCCCAGATCTGATTTTAGGTCTTGTTAAATAAATCATAGTTTCCAGGATGGAAAGCATCTTAAGTTATTTGCTATCTTCATGTCTTCTGACTAGGTTTTTATGTTAATACTGGTGCAGGGGTTAAAAAAAAACCCCAAAAGCTGAGTGTGGGCTTCCCCATGAAAAATACATAGTGGGGAGTAGAAAAGGAGTAGGTGGACAGTTGGGGCAAAATTGTTAAACGCGCAGGGCTGAGTTGCCACAGCGAATTCCCACCTGTGGGAACGTTAGGCTGTGTGACAGTCATGACCGCTCCTGCTAGTGGGTGTCCAGTGCCTCCCACTTTGTACACTGCTCATCAGCCATGCTGTCACCCACTGCAACATTTGGCTAGGGGCCTGCCCTCCCCTTTGTAAGAGTTTCTGGTTAGAGAAGTAAAAGTAGCGCTGAAAGCAAAGCCTAGGTTCCATTAAATCAGAGCTTCTGAACCCCTGCACTGTCGGCAAGCAGGCAGAAAGACTCCTTGTGTGGAGGACTCTAGTATACCGTAGAATGTTTAGCAGGTTCCCCACAGGTGAGACACCAGTGATACCTCCTCACAGCTGTCACAAGCAGTGAAGACCCTGACACTGCCAACTGGCCCCTTGGTGGGGGACAGTATTGCATAATTCTCAACTGTTTTATCACAAGACTCATTTGACAGAATGGTTGACTCATTGAAGCAGTTTATCATTTTTCAAAGAACTGATGTTTTGGTTTATACCTTAAAGCCAGGGAATGGACTTTTTGTTTTGTCCAAATTTCTTCCAGCTTTTTTTGTGTGTGACTTCACTGCATGGTCCTTTTTAGGTGTTTTTGTATTGGCATCCTTCTGTGGCAAGAGCTAAAGTAGTATGAAGTATTTTGGAGATTAGGAAGGAGTTTTCATGACACGGGATCAGCATTCCCAGTATGCAGATTAGATTATTGTGAAATTTAAATGAATTTGCATAGAGTTGATGCATGGTGAATAATTTAAGCATGTGGTCCATTATGCTGAGGAGCACAGAAATAACTGTCTTTCCTCCTAGAAAATGAGAATTGGTGAAGTAGTCTCTGAAGATTGATGATAAATGCCAGACTATAGTTTTTCTAAAGTCTTTTCTTTTTTTAACAACCAGTTTGGGGTTATGCCCAGAAATTATGAATTTGTCTTAAGGAAAGAAGAGTGACTTTTTTTGGGGGAGGCGTGTACCAGGGATCGAACTTGGGTCCTTGCACTTGTGAAGCCAGTGGTGGAACCACTGAGATAAATCCCTGGCCCAAGAAGATTTACTTTTGAAGTGCTTACATAACTAACTTGATACAATATAATTTGAAGATAGCTAGCTGATCTTCATGGAAAATGTGTCATTAGTGCACCTTTCTCTGGGGAGAATATGTTGCTAAATCTTTACAATTTTTCTGAGTATAGGTGGTATAGATTGAATTTTGTTGTGGAAGAAGTACTATTTAGTCAGAATGCTCTGATAAATCAAACATATCAAAAGAGATCTGTTGTTGGGGCCACATTTGGTAATTGGGTGGTTTTCTGAATTACACAGTATCTGCACAGTTTGACTGGAATGAATGCATGTGTCATGTAAATGTTCTTTCTTAAAGAGAATGTCTTTCATTACCCACCTCACCTCCTTGAAGGATGAATTAGAGTTTTGTGTGTAGCAAACCTGGTTCATTTGGAGTGGATATGCTTATAATTGTTTTTAGTACTGTGTAATTATTCTTAGAGTCTTGGTTCATGTCATATCTATACTGTGTTTCCATTTACTAGTCCTTTGAAACATACAGTAAAGAAGGTTTTGCTGAATACTTAAATACTTTCAGCCATTTTGGTGAAAAGAACATTTTATAGCTCTTGCAATAAATTGTATGTTTTGCTTTGAAAGAGCTGAATTAACTTCTTGGTGCAGCTTGTCTGAAATGCGTAAAGCTAAAGGCAACTGTTAGTTTGATCACAGGGGCAGCCAGTGTGGAGACTGGTAAAAAACCCACACACTTCATGTGTCCTCATATGTAGTTTTTCTCTGGTAGGAAAAGTCTGAGGCACTTTCGCATAGTTTAAATGATGCCATCCAAATGTGAAAAGAATTATGAGTCACCAAATCCATACATGCATGCTTCAGTGTGAATCCTGTACATTTCCTAACCTTTATTAAGACAATATACATGAGCATATTTTGGAGTATCATTGTAAAAAATGACAGAGAATTTCTCACCGTGAGGCTTATTTTAGCAATTTTGCCATGATGCTACAAGTCCTAGTTTTAGTATATAACGGCAAGTAGGAGTTTTCAGAAGGAGTGCTTGTGGAGAAATGTCGACTCTTAGTGGTAAAGCTCTCTCACCCATCGCGTTAGAAGATGTGGAGCAGTCACTTTGTCAGTTTAGTGATGAGTGCAACCTGCAGTCATTTAATGGAGCCCAGCTCAGGTACAGAATGGTGGAGCAGTATTGGGTAGATAGGTCACTTGTCCCCTCTCTTCTTCCTTTTTCCTTTTTCTTTTTTTTTTTTTGGTACTGAGGATTTTACTCATCTCTTACATCCTGAGCTATTTTTTAATTTAATTTGAGACATGTTCTCACTAGGTTGCCTAACCTGTCCTTGAGCTCTTGATCCTCCTAACTTGGCTGCATCGTGCCGGCACCACTGTCTATTTGCAAATTGGGGACAACTGTTACTTCTCTTTCACTGGGATTTTTTTTGTTGTTGTTGTTGTTGAATAGGTGAAGAATCTGTAGGCTACTTGAGACACTTGAAGTTTTTGAAAAACAATAATATTTACTTTCGGTATTTTTCCTAGCATGGCAGAGTTATTGTAGAGGAAACCCTTCCAGGTTATCTCTTGTGTTCTTACACACTTTGACCTACTGTGTTCCCTACTGAACATAGTGAAAGGAGTGACTGCCCTTCTGTGCATTCCACAAAGTGAAATCTTGCATCTTCTATTCTCTCTGTATATTTTTCTTGTGGCAGTTTCTTTTCTAGTTCCCTTGGAACTAAAGACTTCTGTTTTTCCATCCCTAACCTTGACATTGGTTTATGTGGGACTGGTTTTCCATTTGACAGATGTAGCTTCCTATAGGGATATCTGGCTTCTCCTCAGAGTCTCCAGAACAGAGCTTACTACTTTCCCTTAATTCCCATCCCTGCCCCGGACTGCTTTTTAAGAAAGATTCAAATCCACTCTTCCCCTCAGTCATGTCCCCCATTTGTACCTATCCTCACCATCTCTTTATCTCCTGTTCACTTAGCTAACACATTCTGCCCAGTCGTCTTCTGTGGCATGGATCATTTTTTCTCTCCTTCGAGCCAGCATCTGTGGTCCAAACCCTAACTGCTTACTAGCTTTGATTTCTAGCTAGCCTGCCTGGCCCCATCTTTTTGGCTATTGACTTGCAGCTGATCATCCTTAAATGTTACACTTTGTTTTGCTTATGGTACTTCCTTTCTATCTATATCATCTATCCATCCATCCATCTACCGGCCCTCCCCTCCGTTTATCTATCAACCCATCCATTCATTTGCATCTTCCCCCGCTCACCCACCCATCCATTATCTATCCATCCATTCACCCACCCGTCCTCTGTCTCTATCTCTATCTATCTGTCTGTCTGTCTGTCTATCTATCTATCAGAACTGGGATTGAGCCCAGGGCCTTCACACTAAATTACATCCCCAGCTCTTTTTGTTTTGTTTATTTTTAAAATTTTACTTTGAGACAGAATCTCATTAAGTTGCTTGAGTTGAACTCAAACTTGGATCCTCCTGCCTTACCCTCTCAGAGTGCTACATACCACTACACCCAGCTCTTCTCCAGCTCTTTTTATTTTGAGAGACGAGATCTCCCAGGTCACCCAGGCTGGCCTTGAGCTTGCTATTCTCTAGCTTCAGCCTCCTTAGTAGCTGGGACTATAAGCACGTCCCTCTCTGCCCACCTTCATTATTTTTCTTTTCTTTATAAGTGGTAAGGCATTTATTTTCACCTGGAACAAGAACTCCAAATAATTTACTTTTAACAAATATATTTTCCTTTAAAAATAATAACTCATTTTTGTCCAAGGGCATCTGAAACTGTAAGGGTATTACTATTGTTTTTAAAAGCTCTTGAGAACAAAAATAGTTACAAATGTAGCAAATAAAACTCAAACCTCAGATTACTGAAAGGTATATTCCCTGCCAAACCAAACCAAACCAAACAAACCTAAAAAAAAATCTTTGGAAAAATCTTGTTGTTTTGTGTGCCTGCCACCCTAATGAAATAGTTTTTAAGTAGTGTCATAAGTTCCAGATTTTACTTCCACCTGTTTCCCTGCGATCTCAGGAGAGCTCCCTGTCACTGAGGTGCAGTTTCTATGGGAAGTGAGTCTTTTGTGTTCCATACTGTGTAGGAAAACCCCGAAGGGCGGGTCCAGCCCCTAGGATGATCAGAGTCTTAAAGAGAAAAGTTGCTTGGCTGCAGGACCAAACACCTGTGTTGCTGTAGCTTTCACACTTCTCTGAAAAAAATCTCGTTTTTTTCAGGCTTCCTAAATTTCTTAGTTTTCAAATTTTAATCACAAAAATTGTATCAGCATTGACAACTTGGTTGAAAAACCAGTAACTCAAAAGGAGTCAGCTAACCTTTCATTTTGGGGTGGCAATTGTGGATGGACCTCGCTTTAGAAGTTTTGTTTGAAGCTTGACATTTGAGTATCAATAAATAATGGACTTGTTTTCTTTTATAATAATTAAGGTTTTCATACATCTTGCATATAGAAAGTGTCAGAAAAGTATCTTCTTATTGAAACTTACTTGTTTTTATACTTTTGCAGAATATACAGTCCTTAGATGGTCACACTGTACTTTTTGTGGGAGTTGGAGGAGTTGTAATAACCTTGAGACTGCAGGGCTGTTCTCAGAGACCATAATGAGCTACACAGGAGCCTGCCCCCACCTTTTCGCATTGATTTCTGTATCTGTTTCTTGGCAATTAGTCCTGAAAGTAAGGAACGGAAATTAACTGTTTAATAGAAGGGTGTTTTGATGGGAGGGAGTTATCTCATCTAGGAAAACTGAATATGACTGTTTTGTTCTTCTTGCCAGGAATAGCCTAGTGTTAGAGTGAGCAGGAAGATCTTTTAATTTCTTTAGAGAAAGTAGATATTTTTGACTGGAGAAGCAGATTTTAGAAACCCTAAGCAAAATATTACATCATTTATTATGATGTAATAAATTCCATATTCAGTGCAATATAACATAAGTGTGTAAATTTAATCAAAAAATGAGGGAGAGCATATATTAGTAGTTGTCTGTAGCAATAATTAAGTAAATAACACTTGCCATTCATTTCTAAATTTAGCTCTTTATTAGTGGATGCTAGGAGCAGGGTTTTTTTTATGTTTTTATTTTTGTGATTCTGGGGATCAAATCCTAGGGCCTCATTCCTTTTAGGCAAGTGCTCTCCGTTTGAGCTAATTCCTATCCTGGGAGCAGTATATTTTGCAAAAATTTCCTTTAATCCCTCCCCACACCCCTCCAAATAAAAGAAGAGATACTGTGGTAGGGAAAACACTCTTGGGTACCACAGTCTAAATGTGGATTTACAGTACTTCCCTACTATACTGGCTGGTCTTTTGTTTGACATTTTAATATGGTGTTTAATTGCTCAAGGCCCATTGGAGCCGGAGGACTGTTGACCTCAGAGCTCTGTAACTTACACATTTTAAACAGAGCTCTAATCAGTCCCCCGTTCTCAATTGCTCTGGCTCTGGCTCTAAAACCTTTGAGAATAGCAGTTTTTCTCACCCATTGCAGGGAAATTGTGATGTCAGTGTCAGATTCTCCCACCTGGAGTCTACCTACTTCTTCCTTCGGGTTTGTGTCAGCAAACACCCTGCTCTGTGCCTTGGGGAATCAGACCCTGGATGGTTAGCTGTCTTGGTGTTCTAGGCCGCACTACGGGAACTGAGTTACAGAGGTTAGAGAAGCTATGGGTTCACTTGTGAGCATCCTCTTTCTTGTGTCTGTTCATACTTTTGCAGGCGCAGCAGCTCCCCTCTGTGATCGCCTGTCTTTGGCCCTGGAAGGACCTCCCTCCAAGGGTGAGAACACCAGCCTTTTGAAGCAGACTCCTCTCTCTGGTCCAGCATCTGCCCATTCTTTGCTGAGTCCCTGAAATGTGTGTCTTCTCTTTCTCCCCTTCCCCTCAGGCACACAGTCTCTTATTCTTAAAATGGTAAACATCTTAGGTCTGACTTCTCACTTCAGTTGATTTAATTTGATTTATAGCCTGCATTTTCAAAGGAAAGTTGGGGCTAAATTTTTTTAATGTAAAACTGGATGATTACTCTTGTGAAATTACTATTTTGCACTTAACAAATTCCTAGGCAGATTCAGTATTTGCCTTCGCTTAATCTAACAAGTGAATACTACATGCTTCCATGTTGATATATAGAATTTGAAGGTAAGAAATATAATCAATAATTTTCTGTGACAGTGAGTACTTAATAGTATTGTAAGTTAATTAAAAACTTTTTAAGAAGTTGTCATGTTCAGATATTTTTATTTTTATGAAAGATTTGCAACTCCAAAAATCTTTGAGTGAGTTAAAAATCAGTGTCAGATACTAAAAACCTGCTAAAAGCTTAATTAATCATCTCTCTATTTGCTGTGAAAACTACTTTATGTAGTGATCAGTTTTAGAATAATTTCTTATTGTGACCATCAACTTTCTGAGTCATCTTTCACAAAATGGCATATTAAAACCTTTTTCTTACACTTAGTCCCTGTTTTTATAACATTTTGGATCTTTTAAATTCAATATAACCATACTAGTTTTGTTATTTTGGTGTTACTCTTTGCCTATAAGCTTCTTAATTCTTACATAGTTAGCGTTTTCTGATTCTTGATGTTAAAATGTGGGTTTTTTTGTAATTTAAGCAAATAATTACAAGAAATTAGTATTAGTGACCTTTAAGTGACTATATCGCAAAGCTAGTTGCAGAATTTTCCAAATAAGATATAAAGTGATCCTGAAGAATAATTGTGAAATCAGTGACTTACTGATGACAGTGTAAATTAAATCAAATACTAAGTTTTTTCCTAATGCTTCTTCTTTCTTCTAGACCTAAAGTAATCTTAAAGATTCTGTTACTTTTTTTTTTTTGCCCTTCATATAGCTTTGTAGAATTAACAAATCTGCAAAGATGGGTGAAGACAGTTTCACCAGTGTTGTTTGTGTTTCTTTAGTGCTAGCTCGAATCTGTCTTTAGATTAATCTGCTTTATTTCAGGGTATTGTTGAGGGAGATAGGACTGGGGCTAATTGGACCCATGGACAGAGATGTCCCATTTATCTATAGATTTTTTTGTCTGTATACCTCCACATCAGATGACGACAGCTTAACAGTTGTCCAGCTAATCTTGAGATTTTAAAGGACCAGTATTTGAATAAAGACCCTAATTCTTTCTTGTTACTGTTTTGTTTCGATAATTTATACTCAAATTGTCTTAAAGATGGTAAGTTAAATATTGATTAAGGATGGTTTGTTCAAGTATTTGAAAGCAGTAGCTTGCAAAGTTAAGTATATGCATTTATTAAAATTGTCAAGATAATATGGAGGAGGAAAGGGAAGGATAAAAAAAAAAGAAGCTATTGTATGTACATGTAACCACTCCCCAAGATGGTTGTAAACTACATGTCTTGCAAACATGTACTAATAAAATTTTTAAAAATCATAGATATATACAATAGTAACCGAAGTCTTATTTCTTTAAGAGAGCATGCTATTAGTAAACTATGTTGGTGATAAAGGTTCTTAGGCTCTAAGCTTATAGGTATATCTATTTGGTATACATTTTCAGCTTCTCCAAGTATTAATCCGTATCAACAAGGTCGAACAGGAGGGATACAAAGACATGTTCAGGAATTCTTATAGAAATACTCAATATTGTTTAGCCAGGCCTGGAAATCCAGAAGATAAACTAAGGCACAAGCCATGGTCTGAAAAGTACTGGACTTTTAAAAGTTTTTCATTGTCTAAAATTAGAAAGAAAAAGGCCCTTTATTCTTTAGCTTGAAAATATTTTTAGTAGGATGGTTAAGGTTTCATTAGTATGTCTGGGAAGATTTGTAGCCTCTTCATTAATAGGACTGATCATTAAATTTCACACATTTGAGAAACCTTTGACCTCAGGGTAGTCATTAATCAAATTTTTAACTGATCTGGCATTAGGTAAGTGGTATCTAAAAGTGGCACTGTTGAACACTGTGCTGAACATGAACATTGTATACGTTTGTTGGGATAGTCCCAAGAGGTTTTGAGCAGGGCTAGAGAAATCTTAAGGAAGTTACTCCAAAGCAGTGTTCCTGGAGCTGGAGTTGCTTTAAAACACATAATTTCTTATCGTATTTCAGCTAGTCAGATGATTCCTGAATTTCAGAAATTCTCAGCTCCAAAGTCAGTGTTCAACTTGCAGTGTTTTTTGTGTTGTAAAATATTTTAGATATATCATTTGACCATATTACGTGCCAGGAGGGAATCATGTAGAATCCGATTTATATCATACCTTCTTTAATTTAGAAAAAGCTGTCCTTTATTCAGGTAATAAAGAATACAGTGTTTTAAGTACTGTATTGTTTTAGCTGCCCAACATCAGATATCAGGATAGGTCAGTTGTTTGAATTGGGCCTATGAGCTAGCAACTGAAAAGGGTGAGAAAGGGAAAGGAAAAATTGTTAAATAAAAAAGGAAAAACAAATGAAAAGCAGATGGAAAGGCAGCTGCTCCAACCTCCCAGACCCTTAGGACAAAGCCCTCAGGGCCACCCTTGACTTTCTTTTTCATATCTCACCCCTAATTCAGCAGCTGAATTCCTGGGCTCTATTTTTTTGTTTGTTTCTTTTTACTTTTCTTTTGCCCCTCCCCTCTCGATGCCCCTCCCTATTCCCTTTCCTCTTCTCCTTTCCCTCCCCTTCCCGCCTCTTCCCCATTCCGTGTTCCCCCTCTCTTCCTGTCCAGTCCCCTGCCCCCACCTCTCCCGGCCTGTCCGTTTCTTCTGCCCCTCTGTGTCGCTTGTCATCTCCACTGGGCTTTTGCTGTGACTTCACCGCCTGCATGTTGTCCCCACCTCTGCATAGCTGCCCCATAGCATCCTTGACCCTCAGCCCCCTCATACTTCTGCTTTCCCTCAGGGCTCCTCCCTAAACTTTTCAGGCTTTCAGGTCTTCTTACTGGTATATCTATCCATTGTACATTTTTCTGCGTCTTTTATGAGATAGCTCCTCAGTCCTGTCACCACATTACTGATTTGGCGGGTGTAGACCTAGATGCAGAGATTATAATCTCTCTCTTCCTCTTCCTATTTTTTTTCTGAATCACATTCTTAACTGAAGTACTAAATGTTTTGTGTTTTGTGTATTTGTGCCTTGCAGGTCCCATGCCCTAGAGGGCAGGGATCTTTCCCTCAGTCTGCTGCTCCAGAGCAGCATATGGTATAGTAAGGACTCAGGGTAGACAGGAGAGGGAACACTTACTGTGTCTTATGAAATGAAGTGTTGCCCCATTCTAGAATAAAAAATGTAGCCAGTTAAGATCCTTAAAACAAATAGTTGTCATTTGTCCGTTGACAATATGAAATGTTCAGAATTGGACATAATCTAATCTGTAAGGATAGAAAGCAGATTTCATGCTGAAGAAAATGTCCTAAAATTGATTGTGGTGGTGGTTGCAGAACTCTGTGAATATAGTGAGTGTTAGAGAATCTCAGTAAAGCTTGAGAATACAGCAAACAAAAAACCCTAAACCAAACCAAACCAAACGAGTGAAATTAATTAAGAATTGATAGAAACCGGAATTATGGGCTTTTGGCCTAACACCTCATTCAGCTGAGATGTGAGCTGTCGCAGTGGACTGGTGGTAGGCAGTGGGCATTTGTGGTTGGTGGGGTTAGGGATGCATGTTTTGGAGGCCATGGACCTCATCACAGTTTTACACCCAAATGTACGTTTTTAACATAACAGTCTCAAATCTCATACAGTGGATAGATTATATTCAATATGTGATGTGTATATTACGGAGGGATATGTTAAATATCTGTGAGAAAGATGCTTATTGTTGCACTTTAAAAGAAGAGACATCCGTGGGTCACCCTTCGTCTATGGATGTTTTATTTACTGAGTATTTAATTACTAGGCATATAAATTGGTTCGGATAGTGCTCTATCTTAACAAGATGCATTTTTATGGAATACATTCCTTGTGCCTGTTACAAATTAAAAAGAAAATAGTTCAGATGACCAGACCATAGTTGAAATGTAGTGCCTTTGCCTGTTAAAAGTGATCAGGTGAGTGTGACTGACAGCTGGAGGAAAGAGAAAAAGTCAACATTCTTCACAAAACTGGGGTAAAATGTAAACTGCAAAACAATATTCTTTGTGACAGCGGACAGGCAATATATTCTTCCAGTGAGAAGAATGCCATTATCTTACAAATTGGGTTATTAACAGTTAGAACAAACTTACAGTGCAAGCAGAATTTTGTGGGCCAGGAAGGAAAGAGAAGTTATTCTAAATAAATCCTGGAAGAGGTAGAAATACACTTAAAGGTGCTTGTATGTGTCCATATAGTGAAAGCATTTGGAACGTGACAGTGCGAATTGTACCTAAAGTGGCCTGATTTCCACATATTACAAATGACATCAAATGGCTCCTGAGACATGCGCTGCAGAAGGGACCATCTGCATAGATTATTGTTTAGAAAATGAACACAGCCCTGCATCGCTGAATGACTGTGTGTATCCTGAGAAAGGCATCATCAGGTGGTTTTGTCACCGTGTGAACATCATAAATGTACCAACACAATATTGCTAAGGTCACAAGGCCAAATAATCATAGGAACCACTGTCATGTATATAGTCCATTGCTAACTGAAATGTGGTACATAACCGTTATATGTGTTTACAAGAAAATATTTTATTATTCTCATATGCTAATAATACATTGAACACAGAATTTTAAAGGAATTATTATAGCTTTTTCCAAACTTTATTTGCATTTTATTTCACACTTTTTGTTCTTTTCCTCAAAGACAATTTAGCATCTCCAGTGTTAGTAAATCCACATTTCTACTTCAGGAACTTGAAAAACAGTAATGTAATGGACTCTAATTGTGTTTACACACAATACATTGATACCAGCAAAAGAAGGGCGCCTGCTTTGCATAATGACTTACTCAGTGCTTTGTGTTTCTCACTGGTAACAAAGCTAATTTACTTTTAGGAGTGATGCAATTCCAGAGCAGAGATTTGATGTCATTCTAACGAGTCTGCTTTCGATTGTACAGTACAGTGGAGCTCTAGTAAGGGTTAGTAAGAAATCTCCTAGACTCCTATGGATAATAAATTTGAGAAGAAGGCCATCAACATAGATTGAAGTCGACCTGGCATGGAGTTGCTGTGTGAACAGCCCTTGTGCAAACTCTGCAGTTCTGTGTGTGGTTTTAAATCACTGTAAATTTGTAGGCAGGTACATATTACAATTGTCTGTTTTTCTTTTTAGGGTTCATGTAATCAAAGAAGTTTCTTTGTTGTGTGTATCTTTACAGAACACAACAGGAATTGAAAATGAATCAGGTGAGTTTAAAATAAAAATTTATACAAATGCATAACCTAGATGTTAGACCACTCTTGATTTTAAAGACAGTGACATACACATTCATGCTGTGTAGATTGTCATTTTCGTCTCTTAACACCATTCATTCGCTGCTTTCACAGTGTGTTTGTTTATGGAGTGGAATGTGCATTGCTTTGTCGTGGGTTGGCCTTCTGTGGGTCCTTGAGTGGAGGGTTCATTCTTAGGAACTTTCCTTCAGACTCTCTTTTTTTCCTCTTCCCTGCCACACTTGTGTGAGGTTTTGGTCTTTGTTTTGAAGCTTATTCAGGTTCCATTTGTAACATTTCTTATTTTATAATTTCCCATTAATTCAGAAGGAAAGATTGAAAGCTCTTTTTAGAAACTACAACCAGTCAACCCAAACTTTAAGAATTTTGTCGTTGAAAACCCTTTTCACAGAATAAAGTGGGCAGATATTAAAGTGTAAAGTGTATTTCTCTTTACGGATGGGTGTGGGATTACCTGGAGATTAAACTGTTCCGCCAGGGATATTTCTGTGACCTTGAGAGCATTCTGATCAGTAGAATCAGTTGCATGGATTTCATTTATTCCAGAACAGCATTCTTATTTTCTCAATATCATTTCACTTGTAGTTATAGAAATTTATAGGCATCAGAAACACTCTGTTTAAAAAATCTTCATAAACACATTCTTCTTAATATAGGAAGAACTAAACCTGAAAGTGTGAAGTTTGTAATATATTTTCATCCTTAGCTTAAAACATTTAGACTTGGAAATATTTTGTATCCCTATCTCCTGAAACATTAAATGCCTTTTTTAAAAAAATCATTTACAGGTGCTTCTAAATAGAGATCTCAGGTCATTCCATTAGATGGCAGAGTTTAATAAATCCAATCCTGTTTTGTATTGAGGGATATAAAATTCTTGGAAAGGATTCTTTTGATTTCTTTCCATTACTTTATCAGAAATGTTTATTTTAATACAAAGGACTATACATCATAAAAAACAATCTGGCGAACACATGGGACACATGGTTTCTATTATTTTAAAACTTGGAGTTTTACTGACATGCTTTGATGGCAAAGTATTTTTGAAATGGTGAAGGGGGAGGGAAAAAGAAGAGTAGATTTTTTTCAGTCATCATCTGTCAAAGTTGTATGAATGTATGTCATAGATTTCATTTACTTTCCTGTTTTAAGATTGGCTCTCAAATGTGAACCTGATCGCCTTGTTTTTCTGCTTCATGGGGGCCACTGTTAGAGGAATCTTGATTCTGGTTAAGAATGATGGCGAATATTTCCAAAATGGAATCTAAACATTGACTTTGTCCCTGTAGCATCCTTGTTGTTGATTGATCCTTTATTTGAAGTGCCTATACTTTAACCTTAAGCTTAATCATGCCTTAATCCTTATGCCCTAGTCACATTTTTATTGTGTTTGGATTTTTTTTTAATGCCTAACAGTTTTGCTTTAATGGTCCATTTTTATCAGTGAATTTGTGTTTAAGCTTGCGTGCTATTGGAAAGAGTTGTAGCAATATCCATTTCTCTTCTTGGCTCTTTTGCAATTTCATTTTGCTTTTGACAAGTTTTAATATCAGATCTATAGAGGGCTGCCTTTGATGCCAAATGCCAAATTTCAGGGGAAAAGTATCCTCTTATGTGTGTAATGGTTAGCACATTTCTGATTTGGGTGTAATTTGCATGGTCTGGTACTATTGAAAGTTTTGTTTGGCTTATAAAAGTTGTCCACTTTTTGTGACTAAAATTTTCAGCATTTTTAGTTATTCTTCAATATTGCAATAATTTATTTGCAGGCTCTTGGGACCTAATTAGGTCATAGCATTAAAAAAAATCTATCAGTAATTTTCAATGTAATTTTTGTTTGTTTGTTTGGTTTTTTTGGTACTGGGGATTGAAGTTGGGTCCTTGTGCTTGCGAGTCTGGCAGCTGAACCACTGAGCTAAATCCCCGGCCCTGTCTCAGTAATTTTTAAAAATTCAGAATACTCAGGATAGTTTATGCTTACACTTATGTTTATCTTCTCATTTTCAGCATAAATCCATCAAAAACTTTAGGTAATGAAGATTTTTGAACTTGAAAAGATTGATTTATAATTAAAATCCCATTATTTTATGATTGGAGTAGTCTCTCTAGAACCTGGTTGGCACTGCTTTGATAAATTTTAGCTGTCATGCCTGTCCCATAATGGGCAGGGTCTCTAAGACAGCAGCACAAAATCATTTCTTCCACACATGCCTGACCCTGAGGTTAGGACCTGAAGGGTCCTGCCTGTGGACGTACCGTACTGCTCACAAGCGATTATGTTAGAAGAAATGGTGAAGCGTGATGCTTGCCAGTATGGTAAGCATGGACCGTGAAAGTGTCTATGTGTTCTAAGTCCTTCCTGGGAGGCTGGCTCTCCAGGCTCCCTTGGAGCCCAGCTATGAGGCTCCACAAAGCCCCTGAAGTAACTATTCCGAGCCCTTCCTACACCTCTGTCACTTCTGTGTAGAGCCAGTTGGCTTTGCCTGGGAGTCCACATTCCTTCCTGGTGAGCCCCTGCCTGGCTGGCCGGAGATGGAGCACTCGCTGTTTCTTCTTCCTGCCTCTGCTTTCTCTCCCCTCCATTTTCAGATCTTAGATATCCTGTACTCTTTAAGTCCACGCTGATCCTGCTCAGTTTACTGTGGGGCTGTATCCTGATAAATCTATTATAAAGTAAAAAACTGTGGGGCCAAACTATCCTAAGTTAGGAGTCATCTATATTTAATTTCTGAGATGTTCTTCTGAATTCCTAGATTGATTTAGTGACAGTGCACACAGGCTCATAGTATCTTCGAGTAGATTCACTAGACTTTCCTACCACTTGGTATCTATTCCGTGCCTGACAAGTTTGCAGGTGCTAAGCATTTTCTATTAATTACTCTTATCAATTCAGTCATTGTAACTAACTTTTGTGGATAAAGATATCAAGACCTTGCACTTGGTCACTGCAGCAGTAAATGAAAGAGCTTTGATATCAATCAAACTCAGCCTGGGTTCTTGGTCACTATGCTATACTGTTCTGTTAGTCAGGATAAGCTATAAAATGCTGAGTTAACAAGCATCTCCACAAATCTCAGTGTTTAACAGGGTAGCAGTTTATTTCTTGTTTTTGTTCCACATCCAGGGTGGATCAATATGGGACTTTGCTTGTAGTCATTTAGGAACTGAAAATAATGGAGGCTTTGTCTCAGGTTTGTATTAATTAGCCACAGTCCTCGGCACAGTGAATTTAGAACTCGTCAGGGAAGCACTGCAGTCCCCTCAGGTGCATCGTAGCAGAGGGGAACTGCAGTATTTGAGCACAACCATGATAATTTATGACAACTGCCTTGATTACTAATTTACTGAGTCAAACTTAGGTTTTTTCCCCCCCTAAGATCTTCGTATAACTCATTCAGATTAATGTTTGAAATTACTACTAATAATAATTGAGGATCTCTACATGCTGGACAGTAATCTATGCTATTGCTGCTAACCAGCAGCAGGGCAATTTAGCCTTCAAAGCTTGTTTTAAAACTAGGAATGGAAGAAGCTTTAGTTACTCAGTGCTGTGAACCTGACCCTGAGCCTGTGAACGCCACCCCCATTGCCATGTTCTCAGCTCTCTGAAAGTCTTACCCATTCCTTCACCTTCTGCACACATTGCCTCCCAGAGTGCTGTGGGGACTGAGGTAAAGTAGGCAGGCAGGGCTCTGCAGTTCCACGCTCTCAGAGGCGGTAAGGCAACACAAGGCTCAGTAGCACAGACTGTTCCAAAGACCTGAAGCAACCCTGTGATGCCAAGTGTCGAGGTGAGGGCAGGGGCAGGCTCTCTGGATCGTGTGCTCTGAGGAGGTGATATAATCAGCATTCAGGTTGCAGCCAGCAACCAGGTATAGGAAGTCCCTAGGAAAGAGAATCCTAGGCAGAGTGAACACATTAAACACAGGTCTTGAGGTGGGAATGAGCTTGGTTCAAGAAACAGGGCAAGCCAGGGGCCTGAGCTTAGCCCTGTCAGGAATGTTGGAACAAGTTGAAGTTGGTGTAAGAAGCAAAACCCAGGCTTCTAGGGATGTGAGGCTGTCGGAAAGCATTTCTATTTTATGATAAGTATAGCTGGGAAGCACTGGACAGTGACATAACCTGATGCCTTTTAGACTGTCACTCGTACCAAGCAGTGTGGAGTCCGGGCTGTCAGGGACAAGAATGTAGTAATAGACTTGTTCATTACTGGAATTAACTCTGTATTTTCAGATACTTTCTTAGGTTGGATAACTCAGTCGACCTGCAAGCTTTCGGAGAGAGTAATACTTAATATTTCTGAACTAATTTGATTGCTGTCTTTTTCAAACATGGTATATAAAACTTTAGTTCCATGTGTCCATCTGTTTATTGTTACTGAAGTCACACTGATTCCTTAGTGCAATTTGTTATTTCAGTAAACTGAACCATGTTTGAGTTTTTACCCCATCGTTTGCCTGGGAATAGTGGCTTAGAGTCTTGTTTGGAAATTTAAACAAAGAAGATTTTAGAGTATGTTAATACCCTGTGATTCTTGGAATGTTTTTGGTTATAACAATTACTGTGGTGATTATAACTAGCCTACTGTGACAGTCATCTATCAGTATGTTAGCATGAATATGCTATCAAGTATTCTTAACTTTAAATGTTATTGAAGTAAATCTCTATCACCCAGCACTCTCGGCCTACAGTGTTTTGATCAAATTGATCTTAAGAAGTAGGTGCTGTAATTAAGTAGATTAAAATTGATACTCGGTAACTTCTAGTTTTTATATAAATGTAAGTGAAATACTCGTAAAACTTGCTTAGTCTTATATTTTTAAAGATTGAATGCAGTAGTACATTTACCATGTAAGATGGCACATGCAGCCTCATATGTGGCAGTCACTGCCAAGTTTGTGCTACACATCAGGGTTCTCTGGCCGGTTGCAGGGGACATCTGTCCATAGGAGTGGAGAGAGGGCTATGGTGAGGGTGTGGGAAGGCTGATTCTGAGACCACTGAGCTGGAAGCAGAGCTGGGACAAAGGGGTAAGTGGTCAGAAGTCAGGGACTTCTGGAGGTTTCGAGTAGGGAAAAGTTTGAATCGGGTTAAAAAATAAATCTTAATTAAAATTTATTTTTTGTTGCACTGGTATTTTTGTCCTTTAAGCTATTGTCCTGGTATACTAAAGTTTCATTTGAGAATGAATTAAAGATGAGCACGTAGAATTTATTTACTTGTTGAACCTTAAAAAATAAAAAGCTGGGCACGGTACGCCCTCTGTAATCCCAACACTTGAGAGGCTGAGGCAGGAGGGTCATTACAAGTTTGAGGCCAGTCTAGTAGGCTACATAGTGAGTTCAAGGCCAGTCTGAACTACATAGCGAAACCCTGTCTCAAAAAACCAATAATAAATAAACATAAAACTTGGAAGTATAATTTCTATACTGTAAAATTTCCCCATTTTAAGTGTATACTGTATTAGGCAATGTCTACACTCATGTAACTACTACCATTGTCAAGTAGCAGGACATTTCTGTAACCCTAAAACATTCTGTTTGCCTTTCAGTTCGGGGCAACTCCTGATCTGCATTCTGTCCCCACAGATAGGTTTTTTTCTTTCCTAGTTTCATAGTAATGGAATCATACCATACATGTTCTTTTGTGTTTGTCTCCAGTTGATCAGCAGGCTGTTTGAGACTCATTCAGGTCATTCTGGCATCACAGTGTATTCCTTCTACAGGAGATATTTTGGGGAAATGATCTCACCATCTACGTAAGTCTCTTCATAAACCTAATGCTAAAGGCTTAATGATCCTAGGGTAGCTTTCTATCTTTCACTGTGGTTATCATCCCCCAGCTTTTTTTGGTACTGGGGATCGAACTCAGGACCTTTGCACTTGCGAAGCAGATGGCAGAACCACTGAGCTAAATCCCCGGCCATCCCCTTTTCTAAGCTATGAGAAGCCTCATAGCTTAGAAAAGGGGATAGCTAGCCAGAGATTTTATATATATATAGATATATATATAGATATATATCTATATATATATCAAAGAATTGAAACTGCTTTTTGCTGTTTCAGCATATACCAATTTTTGAAAAAAAGAAAAAGATTTCCAAGAAAGGTGCTTCTTGTCTGTTATGACTTAAGTCTCAATTAATAAATGCATAGTTAAAGAAATAAACATCTTGAAAAATGATAGCTCTTAGCTCTCATTTTAAATAATACATTCTGCTAGATACATTAGTGATTTTTTTTGAGGTTAGGAAAGTTTTATTGGAAATAAGAAAAAGGAAAAGGAGAATAGCTCCTGGATTTCTAGGAGGGGTCTCAAATGGTGCAGCCCTAAATTAGCAATTTCCATAAAATCTGAGACATTGTCTTTCTGAATGAAAACATTGGGTTATTTATGAAATTTGAAAAAGTACCAATTTGAGTAGCACTTTCTTAAATGACTGGAAGGAGCTTGTGACAAGAGGGCCTGCCTTCTGTGTTTTGTTATGCATACGGTGGTAGAAAAGATTTAGGACAGTTTAGCTGTGTCTCCCTTTTGTAGTCTTACTTCTGGCGTGGGCGGGTCACTTCACGTGCTGGGCCTGGCTGTTGTGCTTGTTAAGTAGATAGTTGTGCTATTGTAGCTAGTAAGAAGTTACACAAAAGTGCTTGGGCTAGCGCCTGGCCCTGGAGACACTGTGTCGTTGTGATGTATTTTCACCAGTCAGCCACCACGTCCTGATTCTGCTGTGCACAATGCCTTCTGTTCATTATTACTGTTTGAATTTGGACCCAGACCAAATTCAACAGTTTGGGCTGTTATTGAACCCCCACCCCACCCCCGGTTGATCGGCTTGCTGAAAGTTTCTCTTCCCGTTGAACGCTCTTCACGAGCCTGAGTTCCGCCCTTAGAGGACACAGCACTGACCATATAGGAGATGAGAAATGGAGCAGTCATGGAGGGTGGTTTGGAAAGTCTTCACGGTGAGCTGGGCCTTGAACCTAACCTGGGAGGATGTAGAAGATACAGTTTGTTAGAAGAATCGAGAACCAGAAGATAGGTAACACAGGTAACACCTGTAGTCCTCTGTTTCTCCTGGCCCTCAGTTCTTGTGACAGACCCAGAACAGGCAGGCCTGACTTGGGACGGACCTGGAACAGGAGGACTAGTCCAATGGTGACAAACGGATGGGTGTTTGTGTCGTTGCAGGCTCTAAAAGGTTCACCATCACTGACCTACCCTCAGGAGGGGCAGCGAAAGCAAAGATGAGCTCAGCTGCTGGTGCAGCCTGGGAAGAACTTTTAGAACAAAATGGAGATTTTCTGTTATTTCTTCCGGTACAATTTTTTTTCTTTAAATAATGCCATGGTGTATCAAACACCCCACCCCCACCCCCCGCACAACACCCCCTCCTTCCCCAGTTTGCTACCTTAGTTGAAGATACTTGTTGTTTAAGAACTTGCAAAGCTGAGCTCAGTGGCACAGTTCTGCCCTTCCAGCACTCTGGGAGGCTGAGGGAAGAAAATCCCACGTTTGACCCTGTCTGGGCAACTTAGCAACTTAATGGGACATTGTCTCAAAAAATAAAAAAGGACTGGAGAGGTAGCTCAGTATGAAGGCCCTGGATTCAATCACCAGTGCCCAAAAAACAAACACAAAAGAAGTTGCTATTCAGAGCAGTGACCTCCCCAGGAAGCAGCAGGGGGCTCCTCCTCAGAGGAGGCTCCTTCTCCACCCCATTCCTGCCTTACCCTATCCTCCAGCCCTAGAGTGCAGGTAGGTAAGACCTTGGGTCTTACACTTTGTCCTCCGCCTTGAACAAGCTCAACAGTGCTAGGTATTGAGCCACACATACCCCAGCTTGTTTTGTCATTCTTGCAGTTAGTGGGGACGTAGCTGGTGAGCCTCCAGAGGGGCAGCCTTCCCTCTTCACGGCTTCTGGCTGAGGGGAGCACAGCAAGCATGTAGAGCATGTGCTGGATGTGGTGGGAGTGGAGATTGCTGTGTCATTTTGGGTTTGAAGGGTGGTAGCAGGAGTGCAGAAAGGGATCAGGCAGATTTCAAAGGCTCAGCTGCAGAGTCGATGCCGCTCTTCAGGCTCCCTTTCTGGAATCCTTACCCTTTGTGTTCCTCTCTGGGGTAAAGACATCCTGAGGCTGTGCTTTGGGCGCTTCCCTCATTCTCCATGGCCCACTGAAGCGTGGCGCACGCAGGGACCCCGCCAGTGGAGCATGTAGCACTCTTCAGCCATTTCTCTGTGCCCCACCCCTCTTGCGGTTGACTGCTGAACTTGTTAACAGCAACCAGTGCTCTGTGCCTGGTGTCCTGGGATGGGCATCAAACCTGCTGCACCTTTGTCCATAGCTGGCCTCTCGTAAATACATGCCAGGAAGGACTTTGGGAATGCCACCAGCCAGGCCTATAGCTCTGATTGATTTTGTGGGACCTTGAAAGGGACTTGCCAAGAATCCTTGCACTGTGTTGTAGGACCCCACTGGTTTGGTGGCAAAATACTCACTCTGGAGTATAACTGTCTGGATTTTATCTGGCTCTGCTATTTTTAAACCATGTAGCTGGGGAAAGTTACTCTTCTGGGTCTGTGGCCTGGTCTGGTGAGACTCCAGACCCTGAGGCCTGACTGTCTCGGTTAGAATTACTTCACTCCTTCACTTACCGACTGACTATGGGCAAGTTTCATTTTCCTGTGTAAAACAGAGATCATAAAGGTACCCACAGAAAATGATAATGTGAAGGTTCAATGAGATGGTACAGAATGTTTGGAATCGTGGCTGACCCGTATTGAGCACTACGTCAGTCTTCACTGCGATTGTGACTGTCACGATTAAGTGGGGGGGGGGTAAGTAAAAAGCTTAGCATGGATCCTGGCGCAGAGGAAGCAATGAATGTTAAACTCTCTGAGCTCCCCACCAGCCCAGCTTGGGAAGGTCCTAGGCCAAAGGACAGGTGTCGGGAAATCACAGGAGGCCCTTTTACAGGCTCCCAGCAAGACCAGTCCTTGGAGAATCAAAATCTATGAAGTTTCTTGTCTTTCTTAGGCAGCAAGAACAGGGGAGTCCTTGTAGCTGGTCTGCTTCATGAGGAGGGAATCTCGGTCAGCTTTATGAACTATTGTATCCTTATGCCCAGCATGGTACCAGTCCAGAGAAGACACTCTGGAGGAGTTTGTTAATGACTGCAGGATGGACTGAATGGAGGAGAGAGGCTTGCAGCCATTAGTTGGGGAAGGGAGAGAATATCGACTGTTGCTGAGTTTGAGGTAGTAGGAAATAGGAAAGTCACATTCACTAGATCAATCAATAGGTAATAACTAAATAAGTTAAATTTAACATACTAAATTTAAATTTAATGCTTTCTGTCCCAGATCTGTGCATTGATACACATTTGGAGACTGAAGTTCGTTAAGTAGCAGAAAAGCAATTCCTCCCTGAAGTCTGTATTATAGAAAAGCAGAGAGGTCCTTAACGTCTTAGTCTTCCATCTATTACGGTGATCAGTGTTAACCCCTAAGACAAGAGCAGCAAGGACAGGTGCTAGGAGACTGGGCCACTACAGAATGGAGGGAAAGCAAGGGCCTCTGGAAGGAGCCATGGTGTGGCGGCTGCCTATACAGGCTGTCTTCTGTGCCCTGGACAGCTGCCTCCTGCACCTCACCCTGTACTCAGGCAGATGGCAGTGGGTTCTCAGAAGCCTTAAGTGCCAGCCCCCTGCCTCTGCTCTGGCTGTTTCTCTCACTTCCTCAGCTCTGGACACATGGTCATTTTGCTGGCTGCCCTCGGAGGGCCCAACTCAGGACCCACTGTACCTTTTCCTGGCAGAGGTGTCCTCCCCAAACCCTCCACTCCTGGTGTCCTAACACAATCCCCTGAGCATCCTGTCTGTAGTGGCACCTGTCTCCATCACTGGGACCCCTTTCTGTGCCTGATTTGTGTTCTGATTGTCAAACAGTGTGTGTGTGTGTTGTTTGATTTTTGTCTGTCTTCCTCACCACAGTGATGCGTTGTTGGGGCAAATGTGATGCCCAAAACATTGCACAAACTCCTGAGGACTCAGAAATATGTGAATCCATTAAAATGGAATAGGTGCTACATTTTTTTTTAAAGATAAGATCAATCTGGGAAATAATGCCAGGTTTGAATTATGACTCTTTAAAGTAAGAACCAAGTTGACCTTGTTCAGTTTAAGAGTATATCTAATACTGTTTGAAAAAAAATATATAAATATATAAAGGGTCCAGTTTATGAGTGTATAGGGGAGAGGGCTCTTTTTTTGTTCCAAAGATTTACTTCTAAATTGCTTTTTTGGAATTGAAAGCATACCACATTTTCTGAAAAAGGGTTTTGATATAGTCAGCACTTTGTATCCTTGGGTTCAGTGTCAGTGGATTCAGCTGACCTCAGATTGAAAATATTTGACAAAAATTGCCTCTGTACTGAACATGTACAGATTTTTTTCCTTGTCATTATGTCCCAAACAATACAGTATAACATCTATTTATGTAGCCTTTGCAGTACCTTGGGTATTATAAGTAATCTAGAAATGATATAAAGTACATGGGAGGATAATTGTAAGTTTTAAGCAGATACTATGCAATTTATATTATATAAGGGACTTGAGTATTTATGGGCTTTGGTGGCCAAGGGGGTCCTAAAAAGTTTCTACCTCATAGTCTAAGAAATTTAGGCACAGAAGGAAAGAATACTTCCTGATAGATGCCTCTGCTGTTTTATTTCCTTCTATCTCTCCTTTTTAAAAAAAAAGTCGTTAGCTTTCAGCGCACTATGTGCTCATTCAAGTATGCAAGTGACAGCAAAACTAAGTCTGCTATTAAGCATCGGAAATGCAGCACCAAGTAAGAGAGACACCATCTGTCCCCACTGCCCCTTGCAGGAGAAGTGCGCATTAAGCTCCTAATTGGACAAGTAATTATTAAAATTGTGATAAGAACTGAGAGAGAAAATCAGGGAAAGCAAGAGGGTGGTACTGTCTGAGCAGATAATCTCATGAACCTGTTTTCTTCTACTTCTGGGATCATTGATTTTCTTAAGAATGTTCCAGGGTGTAGCCCACCCCTCCTGAGGAGATTCCAGCAGTTGGGGAGGTGGGAGGCAAGTCCTGGGGCTGGTCAGTATCTGGAGCAGGGAGCTGTGAATTGGGGTCTCCTGTTTTAGAGTCCTGTTGTAGTGTGAGGAGTACTACATTAAACAGATGAAAGCTTAAATCCTCTACTAAGAAAATGAGCCCACATTAAAAGTAATGGTTAAAAGCATAGGAATTTTTCTGTTTTCATTTTCCCCTGGCAGCTCTGCTGGTATATTTATATTCATAGGTGTTTCTGAAATTTCAGTACACGTGGTCTCCATCTTGCACTCAAGTTACACATTTCCTGTGTAAATGACTGCCTGTCTTGGGTGCCATCTCCTGCTGGCATTTCCATGAAAGTCTGGAAGCTATAGGGCAGAGGTTCTCAGATTATATTCCAGCCAATCTCAAATGGAAACCACAGTAGTTAGAGCCTGAGCTCTAGCATCTGATGGGCAAGAATTCCAATCCAGGCCTTAAGAAGCTTAGGCCATTTCTCTAAGAATCACTTTCCTCTCCGGAGTGTGTGAGGATGTGAGGTTCATCGCTGACAGCACCTGTCTTGTGGGTTGTTTGAAGTCAACTCTGTCAAGCTTGTAAGGTGATTGGCACAGTGCCTTACACCAAGGAAGCATTGCCCAGTCGTTACGGCTCCTATAGCAGTGCCTGGAGGGCCAAGTGAGATTGACAGGCATGCTATCTTTTCAAGGGCCGTGCTCTTGGGTAGGTCAAATGGTACCATGTCTTTGCCCAGGGTCATCACTGAGAAAGGAGAAAACTTCAGGTGACTGTACCAAGTGGCTAGTGTTCCTAGGACTCATCACTCGGCCAGTATTTGTTGACACTGTGTATTCTAAACAGCATTGTGAAACAACCATTGTATACCCTAGGATACCAACTATCAATTCAGTACCTTTTTTCCCTTTGGAACAAATTTATTCACATTTCAAAAAATCTAGGCTATAGATTAAAATTTTAAAAACAAGGATGCCATATTTAGAAGTGAGAAATGTCAGTGCTAAATTTGTTCACATTTTAGCTGATCAGAAGTTCTGATCTGTGAGGCTGTCTTGTGGGGGTGATTTGATACTCCCATGTTTCAGAAGGTGTGTGGGGGCCTTGTTGTTCGGGCATGGTGAGTGCTGGAGTCTAGGTGCCCTTTTGGGCTTTCCCACCCAGGCAGACCAGAGAGCAGATGTTGTGATGACCAAGGGGTTTATTTCTCTTGAAGCAGCCTACTGATATTTAAAAATCAAAATGCTAGGAGTCTGCAAGCTTGAAAGATTTTCTTGTCTTGACACATAACACTCTTGAAGACTACAAGAAGTTCACTGTTGTAGAAAAAAATAATCTTTTTAGCCTATTTTGACTCCTTTGAAAGTCATTGGAAAGTGTTTCCCTTTGCCCACTAAGGCTACAAAGCCCATTATTCTCAGTGGTGCTATGGTTATACACATCAGTTCTTCAGGGTCTATGTGGTACCAGTTAGAAGAGTATTGGTTTTCCAAATTACTTGTAAAATAACAGTCACACTGTGCCAATTGACTTGAATCTCCCCCTTCCTTACATACATATATAATAGTGCTCATATTTCTTAAAATTATGACTTCTAACCCAAACTTTGATAAGTAACACGAAATTCTTTATTTCTCATTGATGTTGGTATATTTGTGACTTTGCCAATTATTGTCCTGGAACGCCTCACTTCCATTGAGGGACCACAGTAAGCTGTGGTGGTGTTGGGTAGAATAGTCAAGCTTGGTGAGGTTGGGCATAGTTGCCTGCAAAGGGCATTGTTGAATTGGTCAGAGCAGCTTTTATAGCGTGTGTTGTAATTAGTCCTTTAAGTGGGGAGTGTTTTTTTTTTTTTTTTTTTTTTTAATGCTAAAAATCTGATGGTAACCTCTGATTTAAAAGTAAGCTGAAGATACATTTTTTGCCAGATTCTGCTGGAGCTTAAAAAAGTACTATGGTGCTAGAGATTTGCATATTTTGATGATGGTTGCAGTAGCTGGCACAAAATAGAACATACTTTGAAGAAGGTTGCAGTGGTTCCTTTTAGAGACTCAGAAATAAGCATCAGAGTAACTTCCAAAATGCTTAACATCATCATTTCTGTCTGGCTAGACAGTTAGTTTCAGTTATATTTTTGCATATTTGGTTATTGGACCAGAAAGGGGAAAAAATATCCAAAACATGATTTGGGTTTTCTTCCATTTGCTATGGTCCTCTTATTTGTTTTTGTTTTTGTTTTTTGTTTTACTTGCAGAACATTCCTGAGCCTCTGGCAGCCACTGAGACCCTGGCTGAGGTACCTGAACATGTACTGCGAGGACTTCCAGAGGAAGTGAGACTTTTCCCATCTGCTGTTGACAAGACCCGCATCGGTGAGTACTCTGGTCACAGAGAGATGGTCAGCGAAAAGCGCACAGCTTCCTGTGGGAGTGTGTAAGGTAGGCGGCGTGCCGTACAAGAACAGATTTTCCCTTGACTCAGAGAATATGATGTTTATGTATTTTCCAGTCAAGAGTCCAGGCTGGCTTAACATTCTAAAAATAAAACTAGGAGTACATCCCACCATTAACCCTTGGTTTCTTGCTCAGATGTCCTCTGGGTCTGTGTCTCTTTGGGCCTCTTCCCACTGAATGTGTTGCTCCTCCCTCTCTGATTTCATTGTGAATTGAGTATGACTGTGTTACGATGCTTATTTCATTTTGTAATCATCTTTGCATCTGTCCCTGTCATTGATTGTGAGCGCCTTCGTTTCTTACTTATCTTTATGTCTCTAGTTCCAGGTATTCAGTGGACTTGCAGTAGATATTGAGTGAATGACACGCATTGAATGTGTCCATGTGCTTTTGGCTGGGATTTCTTGTTGAATGCAAACCAACCTTATGTATATTGCTCGTTTTTGTGATCTGAGCTTTAGATGGAAAGCTGGAGGAAATAAATTATAAAATGTAGTCAGAGTACAGTCTTCACATCATATTTGTCTTCTGTTTGTTTGATTAAAGATGTACTTCTGATATTTCAGTTTATATGTGTGTGTGTGTGTGTGTGTGTGTGTGAAAATTTTAATAAGCGGTTTTCTTAATTCTCATTGAACATTCAGTGAGCAGTTGGAATATATATTTTCTGTTGTATAAGAGAAAACAACTGATTTCATTGTTACTGGTGTTACCAAATGCAGTCCACAGCAGACTTACAGAAAAGTGGAATTCACATATTCTAACTAGATAGGACAAGTGTAACCTCCACCCCTTTCTGCACCTGAGGAAACTGAGGCAAAAAATGACAAAGCCTGTCTGAAGTGACCTGGGCACCAGTCCCCTTGATTCCCAGGCTGGGCTCCTGACAGTTCACCACTGCTGCTCATCATACCCATTTGCTCACGCTCCATGAGTAGAAAGCAGAAATAACCCTGCGGCTACTGTGAATGAGCAAATGTCTTGGCTCTTTGAAACTCTGCAAGGTAGATTGTCCTGTGAGCTACGATTTCAGGAAGGCTTGCCAGAGAAAAGATGATGAACTTCAAAAATATTTGTTCATTAAACCACATTGCTAATCTTTGTAAAAATAACTCGCATAGTGGAGACTATTTAAAATCTGGAGAGAAGCAGAAGGAAGAGTTTAAATTGTAGATTTACTCCACTTAATATGTTTTTCTTCTTTGTGACTATGTTATTTTTCAAGTATTTGTGATTATATTGTATGGACAATTGTACATGTAAAAATTAAACATAAACCTTTTTTTTTTCCTACAAAACAATACAGGTTCTTGACAGACTCCTAGAAAATACCCAAGAATGTAAAGAGGGATAAAGAAGAATACCCAAGAATATAAAAATTCCTATTGAGACTTTGATTTAATTTGACTGAACTTGATCTCCGTGGATTTAATATTAACTCTCTTTTAGGCAGTATGTGTAGTATTTGAACTACTTCGTGAAACTGAGTTGACTTTAATACTTTCACTCCTTAAAACAACCACATACATTATTAAAATATTGATTCTATTTTCTAGGTGTCTGGGCCACCAAACCAATTTTAAAAGGCAAAAAGTTTGGGCCATTTGTTGGTGATAAGAAAAAAAGATCTCAGGTTAAGAATAATGTGTACATGTGGGAGGTAAGAAAGAATTCTGATTCTTTATCAAAGTTCTATACATTTTGAAGAAATCACTATCCTTTTTTTTTCCTCAGTATTTGACATTTTGGAATTAAAACAATGATTTTAATATGTTCTTTAAAAATCAATAATGTTTTTATTAAAGAGAAAATGTTTCCCTGGATACAAACTACTATATATATATATTCTTCTGTGTTTTGGAACTACTTGGCTGCCCTCAACAATAAATATCAAATATGTTTTTATATTGCCTTGTCCAAGTTGTTTCACTTTGCAGCCAAGACCTTCACGTCCTGTGTGGTGGTCTGTCACTTCACAGGTGACAGCACACGCACACCCTGACAGGTACTCCAAGGCAGCTGCAAAGAAAACAGATAGGTTCCTCTCTTCAGAAAGTTATTTCTGTGTTGCTGCTTTGCTCTGAGTTAGCTATATTTAATGTGTCACATTTATATAGAGCTTTTAATTTTTTGAAAGTTTTTAATTCTGTTAATTTCATTAAGACCAAATGCAGCAGGGTGGTAGCACACTCCTTTAGAGAAGCTGCAGCTAGGAAACAGGAGCTATTTTCGCCAGGCTTCCGTGGTGCAGATGTAGAACCAATCTGTGTCTTCTGCCTAAGTGGTGGGGCAGCTAAATGTTTTCATGCTTTACTTGGAGTCAGATCTTGCTTCTAGCTTCATGACTTTGATTTTGTTTTTTTGTTTTTGGTACCGGGGATCGAACTCAGGTCCTTCTGCTTGCAAGGCAGGCGCCGGAACCACTGAGCTAAATCCCCGGCCCAGCTTCATGACTTTGAGCAGGGTTCTTAAACCTCTGGCCTATAAACTCCTCAATTTAAAAAAATGGGGACACTTCACAATATCACAGTAGGATGGTTGCAAAGATAAAAATTTGTTATTCCCTGGGTACTGGATGGGAATTTCTGCACTTACATTGAAATTAGTTCAGATCTACTTGAGGAAGCTCCTTCTGGTCTTAGAGGGATCTGTAGTGTGACTTCTTTTGAAGCAGATTTTTTCAGTGGTCAGGAAAAGTGTTCCTATCTGTTCAGCTGTTTTAGGTTGAATCATAGCTGCTTCTCACAGGTTAATGAATAAAAGCCTGAAAGTTTAAAGCGTGGCTAAGAACTGTGTGGGCACTTAGAAGCTGTGGGCATTGGGAGGCTGGAGGTGTGGCTGTTTTTCTGAAGACCATAGCAGTATTGTTAACTTGATCTGTTTCTCCCAGTCAGTCTGAATGTGTTTCCCATGAATCTGACATATTTCTGATAATTCACCCTGGGACTTTAGAAAAGACGAATTTCCCACAAGAATCATTAACATTGTTATTTCACTGCTTCAAGGTAAAAGAGTAACTGTAGGAAAACTTGGTAGCCAAAATTTTTCTTAATTACTGAAGACAATCCCTGCATCATTAAAAATGTCTTGACCACAAAATTATGGTCCAAAGGCATTGCATGTTTGAAGTTTCCCCAGGGAAACTTACAAATATGCTGTCCCAGTTAGCACTCATCATAGCAATGCTGTTAGGAATGGAAAGTATTTGCTGTCTTTAGTTCCATGTGTATCATCTAAGCTTGAACAAATGTCCTTAATATTACACTTAAGCTAGTGGTGCCTGTTCTGCCCGGTGTAACAGTTTGATATTGTTGGGCTTATTATTTCTCCTGCCTTGGATAAATTAAGCTTCATTTGCATTGAAATTTATACATAGTATGACTTGATGATAATAGCTTATTAGAGACTTGATTTCTACTATAAACTTGTTGACATTCCATTGTTAAAGTACTGCTGTAGTTTGTAAATCCTCATGAGACTACCAGTTCTTTTTAGCCAAGTTTAAGGACTTAATTTTTGTCAAGGCTGGCTTTTCCTTCTAGCAATTGAAAAAGTCCTGATATTATTTTCAAGGCATATATGTTATGTAGAAATCTTAAGCCTTTTATTATTTTAAGTTCTGTTAAGAGTAGACTGTGTGTGTGTGTGCGTGTGTGTGTGTGGCAAAGGATAAGAGGTATAAAGTATGTCATACATATTTCCTGTATAGAAGAGATTGAAAATCAAGGTAAAATTCAGTTTTTCTCATTAATTTATCCCAATCCCAATTTATTACCCAGTTTGAATCAGAATTCTTTTTACCTTAACAAAAAGGGCTTATTATCAGAATCTCATCTTGGTACTTTTTTTTTTTTTTTCAAAGCCCCTTAAGACTGGTGTATCTTTTAGCAGCAGGGTCTTATACCCCAGCTAGAACTCCATTTTAAAGGTAATCTAAGACAAAGTGTTAAATTGCTTTTCTTGAGCCCTTGATTATCTAACCCCGTCTTAAGTCCTCTAAGCTTTCACTGAAAACATTCTATTAAATCAGGAGTAACAGGAGAGAAACAGTTGAGTATTTCAGATAGAATGCACAAAATGGTGAGGTTCTTAAAAGAAAAGAGTGTGTCCTTTGATCTGCTTTTGGTGGGGAGCTGCTGGGGAACTGAGGAGACTGCTTGTAGCCCTTCTCGCCACCACCCGAATTGGGCTAAGCAGTCTACAGTATTTTGAAACCGTCTCTGATAAAAGCCTTTTCAAATTTAATTCTATTGCTTCCATTTTATTTTAATGAACAGAACTTTTAAAGTGTTCAAATAAGGACGATTTTAATGTCTGTTTTTTTCTGACAGACTTTATTTTTTGAGCAGTTTTAGATTCACAGAAATTTGACCGGGAAGTACAGATAGTTTCTGACTTTGTACTACTGTAATAAAACACCGCAGACTGCAGTTTACATGAGGTGAGATTCAAAGGTACAGTGAATATTTAAGTTTGAGTCTCTTCAGTTGAACAGTTGTGGCTGCCTTGATGTCCTGAATCAATTCAGGGATTTACGTTTTGTAGTTATTTTGACTTTGAGGAACAGCCACAAGTTACGCAGTGCTAGATCTGGTGAATAAGGTGGATGAGGACTTACTGTAATATTTTCAGAAACCTGCCTTTCCATTGGATGGCACTTGGCTGCATCATTTACTGTATTTTCTATCACACCTTGTAAAGACACTCAAGAAATGAGAACTGCTTCAGAAAGTGGCAAGAATGATAAGTGTGTTTGAAGCAAGGGGACTATTTGGGGGGTGGGGTGGGTACCAGGGACCAAACTCAAGACTTTGCACTGCAAGGGGGTTAATGCCAGTGTGTCTACTGTAAAAATTAAAAAGAATTTTAAAAAAAATTTACTGTATTTTCTGATCATACCTCATAAAAGTTTACTTGGCTCACAGTTGTGGAGGCTGAGAAGTCCAGAATCAAGGAGCTGCATCTGGCAAAGGCTTCTTACTGCATCATAACATGGCAGGAGCACCACAGGGGAGAGATACCAGGAGTTCACTCCCATCCTCAAGCCTTTCATAACCAACATTCACCCATTTGTAAGGGTGCAGCCCTGACAGTCAGAGCTCTTTCTAGGCCCCACCTCTCAACACAATTGCACGGGGGATGAAGTTCCTCCATGTGAGTTCTGAGGGATGACTTCTAGCCATGCACTCCCTCGTGTGTCCTGCCACCCTGTGCACATGCACAGGCTCCCCTCACATGATGTCCAGCCCACAGCAGGCCATTTGTTACAGCTGTTGGGCCTGCTTAACAGGTTATCATCTCTCTGTATTCTTTGTTTATGTTAGGACTCCCTCTTGGTACTCTGCATTCTATCTAGTAAGTCTTTTACATTCTAAAAAGGTACATACTCATTACAAAATAATATAAACAATCCAAAAAATATAAACAAGAAGGTAACAACCATTTAAACTCCTAGTGAGCCCTGTGAACATCCTCTGAATGCTTTTCTTTTCTGCTTTTTCTGGTCTCTCACACATAGTGGTACCTGTACAAATACCACTTTCAGAAGTTGCGGTTGAGACAGAACTATACTTGTAGTTTCATTATATACTTTTTCCTTTCAACATGTTGTGGACATATCCCTGACATTTCGTTGTTATTTATTATGGCTGTCTAGAATGTCATTGTATAACCATCTGTGATTTACTTACTCAGGCCCAGTGTTGGACATTTAAATACTTTTAGCCTTTTTATACTTATAAGCATTTCTTCAAAGTATAAATCTAACTGTATACGCATATCTGATGACTGGTCTGATTACCTCCTTAAGATAAAGTTCTTGAAATACAAATGCTCAGTTAAAAAGTTACGTACATTTTAACCTTTGTCAAATTTTGCCAAATAGTCCTGTAGAAGGATCATACTAGTTTACACAATCACCAAGAGTACATATTTCTTTCTAGCCTTTAAAAATGCAGTGTTTTTAATCTGTTTAATAGTTCTAAAATATCCCTTGTATTTGATAAAAGCTGGTAGTTCACTCCTTCTGTTTCATTCAGCCAGTAAATTTCAGTCAGGAGGATAGAGGAGAATAGTTATATATCAATTAAAAATGACAGAGAAATAGTCCCTGCATAATAAGAAGACTTTAATGTAATTTTTGAAAGATGTAGGAATGCTTTTTTATTAGTACTCATAGGATTAAATGTTAACAAGTGGGTTTTATAGTCATCCTCGCTATCTCAGTTCTTCAATTTAAATAATTTGTAAGTTAAACTCTCAGGCAAGAATAAAAAAGTGTGTAGAAAAGTCGGGAGCTGATTCTGGGAACTGATCTTCTGAAGAGCTGCCTAGCTCCCTTGTACTTTCCAGCTCCTCAGTCTGTGTCACAGCAGCACTGTAAGAAGGGTCCAGGTCTCTAGGGAATCCAAATTATCACCTATTCTTTATAGCCCTGGAGCCAAGAAGGAGTTTCACATTTTTTAGATGATTGAAAGCTAGGTAGCCCATGAGAATTTCAAGAAATTAAAATTTCAGTTCATGGGAAGTTTTATTGGAGCATCTAGGTTTATTTGCTTACATTTTTTTTTTCCTGGCTGCTTTGGCCCCATAATGGCAGAGTTGAACAGTGGCAACAGATTCCGTGTGGCCTGTAAAACTAAAAATATTTTGTGTGACCTGGTCTGGATACTGCGGAAGAGAAGCAGTAGGAATGAAAGTGATGTCTAGTGTTTCAGGATTCCTGGGTGGTTTAAAGCAGTGTTGCAGAATTTGGTAGCACTTGAAAGTGGAAAGGGTATGGAACTGGTTGTCGAGAAATAGCTGAGCCAATCACATTCTTCTCTCAGAAACTGCAGGACAAATGAGGACATTGTACAGATAATTAAATGATCTTTCCAAACAGGTTAACCTGTACCCAGATGGGTAGTTTATGCAAAAAAAAAAAAGTTTTCCTTTGAGACTTTATTTATTCACTCATTTAATGCCTGTTTGTTTTGCTTTTATCATGTGCCCAGCCCTGTCTTTTTAGATGGGAGATGGGTAGTTTATGCAAAAAAAAAAAAGTTTTCCTTTGAGACTTTATTTATTCACTCATTTAATGCCTGTTTGTTTTGCTTTTATCATGTGCCCAGCCCTGTCTTTTTGCTGTTGTTGTTATTGTTGATTTTTGTTTTTTGAAACAGGTTCTTGTTATGTAGTTCAGGCTGGTCTTAAACTATGTGGCCCAGACTGACCTCAAACTTACAGTTATCCTCGGATGGCAGGCATGTACCACCACACCCAGCAACACAGAAATTTCTTACTGATTGTGATCAATTAGTTGTAAACACCAGCCGAGTCCTAAGTTCTGGAATACCAAGCTTGGCCTCTAACCTTTGTGGTATTATAAACTGCTGGCAATGCCTCTTGGAGATCTGTGTGTGTGGAACGGACTACTAGAAATGACCTGAATCTTTCTCTAGGGAATCCAGCCTGTCACCTATTTTTTATAGCCCTGGAGCTAAGAAGGATTTTTGCATTTTTTCAATGATCGGAAATAATGCTATGTGGCCCATGAAAATTTCAAGAAATTAAAATTTCAGTTCATGGGTAGTTTTCCATGGATAATCTTTCTGTAGATGAGAAGTTTGGGTCTCCAGTGGCTTGATGGCTTGATGTCTTGAAGCTGTTAGTTCAGGAGTCACAGCAGGAGCCAGCTTCTCAGTTGCCTGCCTGGTGCTCTTCCCTCTGGCAAAGACCAGAAACTCTTCACCTTTATTGTCCTGCCAACCTGTGTGTATCTGAGCTTTCCATCACTGCAACAAAATACCAATACCCAATGCGGCATCTTTGAAGTAAAGGGCGTTTATTTAGGTTGTTACTGTTTTGGAGATTCACATCCAAGAATGAGTGTCCATCCCCATGGTTTGGATCTCTGGTGATGGCAACACATCATGATAGGAGCTTGTGTAGGAGAAAAATGGTCACATCTCAAACCTCAAACTGGGGTAGAGAGAGCGGGGACAAGCCCGGTCCCATGTGCTTCCTGAGGGCCTGGCCCCAGTGACTTAAGGACCTCCCCGGAGACCCCACCTCTTAAAAGTCCACCCAGAGATCTTTGAGGAAATTCACCCAAGCACAGCAGTACTCTTGAACATCTCCCCAGAAGTAGGCAGTCACATACCTATACAGACAAGTTTGTACATTATTTCTAGGCTAATATGGAATTCTTAAACACTCATGCTACCAAAGATAGAATTTCTGATTTAAGGATAAGAATAAATTATTTTGTTCACCTGGCGGTTGTTGATGGGGGGTGCCTGCTGTGAACCAGCCAACTTTTCTTACCAAGCATCCACTGTTAGGAGAAACGTTTGTGTAGGGGGTCTGAAGCTTACTCAGAGTAATGTCAGAGAGGGTTGATCAGTACCACTTGCTCACTAGACAGATATTGGCCTGGGTTTTCAGGCCTAAGAGGCCAAGCTATTTACTTTTTAAATCAGTATTTTAGAGTTGCCTATACAAATAGACTATATACTGGGAAGTATCCTCTGACAAATGAGATTGTTGTACTGAAATGGTCTCCACTGCTGCAAGGGTCTTGCTACATATGTCTGAGTACAATTGCCCAGATACATCTCTAGGATAAATTGCTACAATGTATATGCTGGTTAGATTAAGTATATTTATTATTAAAGGGTTTTTTTTTTTGGTCAGATGCTGCTAAATACTATCCTATAGAATTACACCAATTTATTTTTTGTCATTACTTAAGAAAAAGTTTTTACACATCCCTCCCAGTATTTTTTCTTAAAAATTCTTATTTTTTAAACCAATTTAATGGGTAAAAACTTTTAATTTGAAATATTTGTGAGTAGTTTTTTAAAATGGAGTTCTGACTACGGGTGTTCCTTTATGAGCTACCTGTTTGCATAATTTTTTAAAAATGAAGTGTTTATCTCTTTGTTTTTGCACTCCAGTCAGCATGATTTAGAAGATGCCTTAGTTCCTTTTGAGGAAAAATGAGCTATGTGTACAGAATGAATTCACTCAGCTGAAACACTTTGCTTTTTGAGAAGGTCTTGTTGACCAGATGGCCCGGAAATTCCGCAGAGCCTGTATTGTTACTAAGGCAGGTGGAGTCTAACTGCCCCATGCATGCTGGGTTTTTCTAGCAGCTGTCCCTGTAGTCCCACTGACCTCTATTGCCGTGCCAGAGAGTGGATGGGGATTGAGTGGGATCCTGGTGTCCAGTGGGATGCTTCAAAGCAAGGCTTCTGTTGAGACCAGGGACGGTGGAAATAATCTCTTAAGTCAGTGAGCCGTAGCCACTGTGGGTTGGCTGTATTCAGAGACCATCTCTTCCATTTTCCTTATTTTACTATGTTGGAACACATGGCAAAAATATCTTGTAACATTTTAATTTAAAGCAGCTTTTTTAGTTTTGGTGTATTAAATTTAACTTGAAATTTTGCATTGTGATTGTCTCTTCATGACATACCATTTGGGGGCTGCTGGGAGAAATTAGTGTGAGTATATGTGTGTCTGTCTGTGGAAGAAAAAATGTGCCAGCGAGGTGTCAGGGAGGTGAATGCAGCATGGGTAACCTTAGAGTGGTGTGGACAGGGGCTTAGAAAACAAGCATTTTTACAGAAAGCTCGGTATACTTCCATGACAATGAAAATTCTCAGACTGGTGCTGATAATGATTCCATGACCTAGCTGCAGAGTGCCTCTAGCGCGGCCCCTGTCACAGTGAGGGTTCCTTGGATGATGGTGCTTACATACTCATGTATAATGATATCCTTTCTTTCACTCTGTGGCTATTTATTTCTGGCCTACTGTATGCCAGGCCCTGGTTGAGGTGTTGAAAGCACTGCAGTGAGTGGGGGAGCCAACACTTGATAAGGGAGAAAGTCACCAGATTAGAAGGGCAACAGAGCTGTGAGGAAGGGTGGTGCTGCAGGTGCTGCTGGGCAGAGAAGGTTTGCAGTTTACGTAGGTCAGGTGGGGAGGGCACTGACGAAGAGAATACGTGGACCTGGTTTAAGCTCATCTTTACTGCAAGTGCGTGACTTGGATAGGAATGTATTTGACTTTTGCTCCTTGATTTCTACATGTTAAAAGGAGAAATAATAGTAAACACAACTTCACAGGGTTACATAAGGCCATGTAATAAAGCACGTAGCATCCTGCTGGACAAGTGTCTACCAGAGGGAAGTGTTGTTAGAGAATCTCAGAGAAGGACTAAGCAGGGGTGATGGGGAGGCTTCCTGCAAAAGTAGACTGGATGTGATTCCTGAAGTGGGAGCAAGGTTTCTGTCTTTTCTTGAAGGACACTGGTACTTCAGAGCGGGCTCCATCTCACCTTCGTCCTGATAGATCCTCTGGACAGAGTTGGTGTTCAGGGTCAGCCAGGCGCGCAGTGCTGTGTCCTGTGTGCTCTTTTCCTGCAGTCCCCATCTACCCAGCTGGAGGAGCTGCTGAACTGCAGCTCGGTGGGGCCAGCCCAGCCCTGGACCTGCAGAACCAGCCAGAAAGCTCTAGGGGTCTAGGTGCCGCGGAGCCGATGTGGGCTCTCTTTGCCGCTCTGTCACGCCTTGTGTTACAGGTTGTCACCTGTTCTTATGCACATATTTGCAGAGTATTTGGAGATCAACAAACATATTATCTATAGTTTATACGTTTAGGGAGAAAATAAGCCCAAATAGAAAAATAATGGGAATTACACAGTTTTGAGTTTCAGGTTTCACCTTGTATTTTTCTTTTTCTTTCACTTTGTTTCTCTGAAATGTTTTATTATAGAGTAGTTGTATATAATAAAGAGAATTGTTTGTTTTAAAACGTTGAAAAGGAAAACATTTTTAAGAATTCTTGTTTAAACAACAGTTTTTGTTCTTTTTTCCATTTGTAAGGTGTATTATCCAAATTTGGGATGGATGTGCATCGATGCCACTGATCCAGAGAAGGGGAACTGGCTTCGATATGTGAATTGGGCTTGCTCAGGAGAAGAGCAAAACTTATTTCCCCTGGAAATCAACAGAGCCATTTACTATAAAACTTTAAAGGTAACAATGTTGGAATTAATCTACTGCTAGTTACGCTGCATGCATCTTCTAAATGTAGTCCTCAGTTGTAGCTGACAATAACTACTTTGCAGACCTTAAGAGGATTATAGATGAAGTGGTTCATCCACACTCAACGTTCTTCGTTAAATATATGCTTGCCATTGCTTTGTGTGGGGCAGGGAGCTGAAGTACAAAGATCATGTTGGCTAATTACATACTGCACCTTTCTAGATACTGTTGATTAAGCGTGTGTCAGCTGCAGTGGGCACTCTCTGACTGGCAGGTTTATCCCCTCTAAGAAACAAGTGATACCTCTGGTGGTGCTATGCTAGCTGAAAGCACACTAACAGTTTGCAGTGTAAATAACACCATAGGTCAGCTTTTCCTTTCCTTCAGGTTTATTCAGAATAGAAACTAAACAAAATATGTTTTGTTTTTCTTATCCCGAATTTTTATATGGAGACATTAATTGCCAGGATGAGAAGACGAGGAAAGCCATGTTGAGGGCTGGTGGGGAGGTGCTGAGTACATTCAGGAAGCTAGTGGAAGAAGTGCTGGGTGTTTCTGGGTTTCAGCAGTGGGTAAGCCTGCGTTGCTGTCTTTCTCTTCACCAACTTATTCTTCAGGAAGATAGTTCTGCACAGTGTTTGGAAATGCCCTAGGTGGGATCTTGTGGCTGTAAAGATAGGTGTTTACTTTTTTTGGAAGAGACACCTTTGCTAGAATTGCCACAAGGCTAATGTATCTTTACTCACTTACTTCCATTACAAGGGTCATAGATTGGGGGACAGCCCAGGGGAAAAAAAGTGAAAATTCTTGTTGAGCAAGCATGGAAGGTAGCAATAGCAGTCAGCTTTGCAATGTGCTGAGTCTTGTCAGTGTGGTGGCACCAGCCTTTGGAAGTTTAGCTAGCATATGGGTATTTAATTTTCCTGTGCTGCATTTTTTCCTGACATTGTCACCCAGTGGTACTATTACTGCATTTATACCCATGTTTTGCTTTCAGTCCCTGGAGGAATTCTTTGTTTTTTACTGGTACTCTTTCATTTATGACTTCTAAAGCTTTATTTTCCAGTTTCTTTCTGCTGGTTTACAGTAGCACCTCTTTCTACTAAGTATTACTATACAATCTTATTACACTGGGTTTGGTGTGTGATTCAAGAACTCATTCTCTTTGTCACATCTAAAGTGAGAGAGACATCTGGTTGATTTAGCAAGGTAGAATCCTGGTGGAGAGCAAATGCTTCTAGGGGATGAATATGAGACAGTTATGGTAGTAGAAGTGAGGTTCTTCAGGAGCCCTGGCCCCAGGAGATAAAAGACACTGCTTCAAGTTAAATGCATGCCCCTCTCTGACAGCTGATTTGTAGGAATATAGAGAAACCAGGTAGAATGGTGGTTGGGAAAGTTAACTCTTAAGGCCATATGCATTGGTTAAATCCTTCTCACTGTGTGACCCACACACAGCAAGTTGGGGTGACTTTTCTAGCTTGGTGATCTTAGCAGCTCCTCTGCACATGCTTCAGTAAGATACAGGTCATTTTAGCATTGACCTCATAGAGCTGTTGTGACGAGCACACAGGTGCCCTGAGTAGGTGCTGATGAATGACTGTGGTCCCCACTGGGCAGGTGGTATGGCCAGGAGTAGAGACTTTGGAGCAGACTGCTGGGTGAGTGAGTGTCAGCTTTTAGATATGTGGCATGCAAAGTTCCTCTATCTCTGTGTTCTCATCTATAAGGTGGAGAAAGTAGGACAGGGCAAGTGTCCCTTATCTGAAATGCCTAGTGCCAGGCAGTTTCGGACTGTAGATTTGGGTATATATACATACATATGATCAGATATTTTGGGGGTGAGAGCCAAATCTAAACATGAAATTTACTTGTTTCATATACACCCTGGTCATATGGATAGAAGGTAGTTTTAAGCAGTGTTATTTATTTATATTGGTTTTTTGAGGCGGGGTCTCCCTTTGTACTTTAGCCTGGCCCTGAACTCACTGTCTAGCCCAGACTGGCCTCAAACTTGCAGTGGTTCTCCTGCCTCAGCTTCCTGAGTGCTGCACAGGCATGTGCTGCCATACACCACTCAAAGAAGTCTTTTCGGTGTGCCTGGCTGGTGAGTGGGAGCTGTCACAGAGGTCGCATGAGGCACTTTCTACTTGCGCCATCAAGTCAGCACTCAAAAAGCACCAAGTTTCACAGCATCTCGGATTTTGGATGTCTGAATTACTGATACTGTGTGTAGAAATAATTCATAGAATTGTTAAGATTAAACAAACCAACAAGTAGTAGCTTAGGTCAAAGTGTGAGATGGCTGTGCTATTACTTTTACCTGTCTTTGTCCCAAATAACAGTTTTGATCATTGTAGTCCTCCCCCAGTGCTGACCTTTGATATGTACTCAGATATGCATGAGGCCTGTTTAGATTCCTTATTGCTGAACACCTCACTGTATTCCTTTGGATTAAGCATTCTGTGGGGTGGATTTGTAAATGAATTACATGTGATGTTCTCATGGCTTTGTAGCGCTGTGTCAGCTTATTCTACCCAGATAATTGGGAAACCTTAACATTAGATTTGTTTGCACTATGATTAAAAAATATTTTAAATTCCCCAAAGTTAACTGTTAAGCCCGCATGTCCTGCATTCATTCACCTATTCATTAGTTTGACAGGTACCCATTGAGTGTACCAATATGTAAACAGGACAGACAAGGTCTCCAGGCTCATGGGACTTACACTTTATTGGGGAGGAGGCAATAAAAGCAAGTAAATAGGTTAACAAAATTATTACAGAGAGCAGTAAGTGCTCTGAACACTAAATACAGTGCTGTAGAGAGTGCCTAGGAGAGTGCTATAGAGGAGGGCTAGGAGGGAGCTGAGGAGGCTTTTCTTAGAAAGACATTTGATTTTTTCCCCCCTGGATAGGGGGAGCTAGCCTTGCAAAGATCTGGCAGAAGAGGAGTGCAGAAGGAGGGGCTGTTAGAAACAGGGGCCTTGAAGCTGACCTGGCCTGGTAAAATGCGGGTTTATAGGTTTGTACTAATATGTAGAGAAGATAGTGTGCTTGGTTTTCTAAAGGCTATCTGAACCCAAAGAAACGTTGGAAGGGTTGTAAGTCTTCTTCTTGTATTTATTTTTTCTTTGACATTAAAATACAATATATTCACAAACAACAATGGGTTGTATCCTATAGTATACTACTATAGGTGGTGGTCTTCTAAGGTTTTATCAACCATTGACCTTGTAGTTAGCTTAGTTCTTGTGAGTACACAATGATGTTTGCACAATGACAGAATTGTCTACTGACGCATTTCTCAGAATATATCTCATCCTTAAGAAACTCATGACTATGGGAAAAAAGAAGTTGTTTGGTCTTGACTTGATTTTTTTAAATGTGAATTTGTACTTCCTTTGTTTAACAACACGGCTTTTCTTTTCTTCCAAAATTCGACACAAGAAATCTTGAAAATGTTAAAGTATGCAAAAGAAAAATCAGTGTAGTACAGAAGAATGTAATCTGTGATTTATGAAGATACTATTTTCCTTCTAATAAGGGAATCTGATCTGTGTGGTTTAAAGTAAATTTGGAAAGTATATAATGCCATAGTACAGTAGCATCTCCCTTACTAATGATTTTGAAAGCTATTCAATAGGCAACAAATCTGATAACCTAGCATATTGCCAACCCATTAGGCTTTAAAAATTTTTAAATTAGTCATAGAAACAGATTCTGGTATATTTCTGTACTGTTGTTTGCAGCAACAAGAGTAACTTGGGGCACAAGAGCATTCTTACCATAGAGTTTGTGCCAATGGTTCACTTATAAAGTTGCTGGTACCACTAGCACCTGGCTGGTGCCTGCAGGGGAGAAAACGTGGAAACATGTACTCTTATTCATGGAAGTCTCCAGAAAATGTCCAGTGGAGGCCTCCAGCCAGCGTTCTGGTTGTGCTGTTTGAGTGAGGGATATGTTAAGAACACATTTGTCTTCATGCCTTCCCATATTTTTTATTTTATTTTATTTTAATTTTGATACAGGATCTTGCTTAGTTGCCCAACTGGGGCTAAAATTTACAGTCCCCCTACCTTGGTCTCCCAGAGGCTGGGATTACAGATGAATGCTGCCATGCTTGGCTTGGTTGGTTGGTTATTTATTTAAAGACTTCACATATAGAGTCCTGATTTAGACTAGTTTTCTGAAATGATTTTTGAGATCATGATTTTATAAATAACAAAAATAAATGAGCTGTTTGACCTTTAAATAATCTACTTCTGAGGAGTAAACAAAGCATCTTGGCTCATCAGAGGCCAGACAGCATTCATGACGGTTATCTTGACTCATTGATATTTATTATTTTGTACTACTGGGGAGTGAACCCAGGGCCTTCACACTGAGGTGCATTCCCAGCCCTTTTTATCATTTTTATTTTGTAACAAGGTCTCGCTATGGTAAGTTGCTAAATTGCCCAGGCTGGGCTTGAACTTGAAATCCTCTCTCTTGCCTTGGCCTCTCACACTGTTGGGATTATAGGAGTGTGCTGCCATGCCCAGCTAAAATTTTATTTGTTAAATTAGATGTTTTGGTGTAGGTTTAACTGATTCAAGAAAAGAAATAATATATTGGTTCACCATTTTTTTTCTGGTACCAGGAATCAAACTGAGGACCTTGTGCTTGTGAGGCAGGCATGGTGCCACTGAGCTACATCCCCAGCCCCTATTCAAAGATAATAAAATGACACATTTTTGAGGAACCACAAACTTTATTTTTAAACTTCTTTGAAGAATTTAGCTTATTCTGAAATTTGAACTATATTAACAGAGTTCTACAGAGAATAACCCAATAATATTTACTTTAAAGGGCTTTATCTAAACTAAAAGGTATGTTGAAATGAGGAATGATTTTTGTTTCTGTACTGATCTTACATGCTAATTTCTCTGCTGTTCAAAAAAAGACAAAAACCAGGATGATTTTCTTATATAAGTATAGTGCAGTGATCAAAAACAGGAAGCTAGCACCAGTACTTTTCCTTACAGGGGAAGAATACTACTATAATCCAATTGTACATCTATCAGTCTCCTTGGCTTGGACGGTATTACCTTAGTCCTTGAAAACCTTTCAGTTTTGATAGCTGTTGTAATTTTTTTATAGAATGTCTCACATTTGGGCTACTCTTGGGTTTCATCATGATTAAATTCTGTGTATGCCTAATGGACAGAAACCTCCTAGAACTGATGTTCTTAGCATCTTATCAAGAGGCACATGATGTCCATTTGTCCCTTTACCAAAACACTTTTTTCCCCTTTGTGATTGAGGTTTGTGGGGAGATTTTGAGACAATGCAAATATTCTATTACTCCAAAAACTTTCACCCATTAGTTTTAGCATCCATTGGTGAATCTTGCCTGAATCACATATTACTGTTAGGATTATCAAATGGTGATTTTCTGGTTCCTTCATTTCTTTTTATTTATTCATTGAGATCTATCAACTTTAAGGAAGAGATTGCCCTTTATTTGTTTATTCATGTCAGTAGGGCTCATTGAGTCATCTTTTCTTCAATGGATTTAGATGGTATATTGCCTGCATCCATACTGTCGGAACTTTTTGAACACAGGAGTCACTCAAGGAGAAACCAAGAAGCTATTTCCCTCAGTTTGTTTAGAGTCCAGTCTTACCACGCAGCATATTTTGTTCTTAAGAATCTCGCAGGTGTAATAGGTATGTTTTTTTGGGGGGGTCTGCATGGCTCCTACTCACACGTGACTTAAGGATTTGATGTTTTGGGAGCATAATACACGGGAGGCATTTTTAGGTACGTCTCCTTGTTTAAAAGCTGTAATGTAAAATCTTGATGTGTCTGATCCTAGTAGGTTGGCAGCGCTGCATAAATACTTTGTGTCCCGAACTGCTTCCTGTCAGCCTTTCTGTGATAAAAATAGCGGTGTATGGATAAACGTGCTTAACTTGCGCTTGCGATCGGAAACGTGTATCGCCAGTCCTGTGGTCTTGCTGCCTACTTAATTGTGCCTCCGATTCTCATTCACTGGATTTCGAGGGCAGAATGGTTCTGGGTCGCATCCTTGCCCCTGGGTGGGTGGCGCGAAGCTTGGAGCAGTTAGACGCGGAAGTGCCGCGGCCCCTCTGCCTGCGGAGCTGTCCGCGCTCCCCGCGCGCGCCCGCGAGCCCCTCCTCCTCG
>NW_022900936.1:72361576-72435595 GCF_012274545.1 Fukomys damarensis | reverse complement strand
GCCGGTGGGAGGTAGGGGCTGCTCGTGTCGGGCTGACCCGGTTCTCATAGTTTATGATTTATGATGTTTTTGAACAAAAGGTAAAGTGTAGTCACACTTCGGAAGGGAGGGGGTAATTTCTGGGCAGGAACATAGCTATATCATATTTCCAGCTGGCGTGCTGATACGTAGTTGGAATTTTTTTATGAAGAATTTTAGCGTGCATTTGGAAATCTATTATAGAATACAGTTTGAAGGCACGATATGGTAGTTTTTAAAAATTAGTACAAACTTTTAAATTTTTTGTTCATCTTAGGTTTTAAGTTTCTTTATTAATACAAATACTTGTTTTATTTTTTAGCCTGTTTTAGATGTTAAGTACATTTTTCTAATCATCTGAACACTAAGTCCATTCTTTACCCAGAACGTTGCCAAGTACAGTATGTTGTGGAATTCAGACTGACAAATAAAAACATAAACTTAATTTGGGGAATTTAAAAAAACTCTTTAAAATTTAAGCAAAGAGTCCGTTCTGATTTGTCAGTTACATGTTGTTTTTCTCAGAATAATGAAAATATTAACTCATCCAAGGGACAGTTGGTGGGCCTCTTGATGACTGTGGGTTCTCTAACTTATCTAAGGTGATGTAGTTGCTCTTTAGGCCGTTAAACTGCTTTTATTATGAATCAGATGACCAGTCTAGAAAATTCGAGGTCTTTTTTTTTTTTTTTTTAAACTGTTTCAAATCTGTGTTGGAGTTTTCTTGGTACTAAGCTTAGTGATTGTTTCCAAATTTAGTGTAATTCGACTTATTCTTTATTTAATGTGCATTTTGTTTATAAAGAATCACCAGCCTTCCCAGGTAAGTCATGATTTGTAGGGACGGGGACTCTACTGAGCCATTAAACGTAGCTAACAGCTTAATAGCAACCTTGCTTTAAGGCTTTTCTTCGTTTGGCATACTTTGGTGTACAGTTCTCTTTCATTATGCTTTGCTCTTTTATTTAGTCCTTAATTTACTGTTCTATCACTTAGTTGGATGTGGAGAAAAACCTAAAAATAAACTTGTTATTACTGATTACATGAACTTCTGTGCATTTCCTTACACATTTTATGCTTATATTACTGGTTTTTATATTGTTAATTAATATTTCTTACAATTAATCCCATTAGTGTATTTATACCTGCTTTGGGAAGCATTCAACCCACTTAATCAATCCTAGTGCTTATTGATTTATTTATTTTCCAATACTGGGCATTGAACCCAGAGCCATTGCACTGAGCTACATCCTCAGCCCTTTAAGATAGGGTCTAGCTAAGTCAATAAATTACCTAGGCTGAGCTCAAATTTGTGATCTTCCTGCCTCAGCTTCCCAGAGTGCTGGAGTTACATTTCTGCACTGCCACACCCAGCTCGATTTTAAGTTTTAATTAAAAGTCTTGCATGAAGCTCACAGTAGGAACATACAGTTCATTTTGGATGGCTCACTAGTAAAGAGTACTGTTTGCTCTCTGACCTGAAGTTTTAGAGTTTAAATAATGAGTCAAACCTTTATTTTTAAATTAAATACTCTGAAGGCTAATTTATAGCTTGCAAAGACCTGAAATGGAGAACTTTTTATTTTAACTCAGTTCTATTTAGATTGCATGTGTGACCTCAGACATTTAAATAGTATCTTTTTCGAGCAGTGATGTCAGAGTGTGAATCACATAAATTTCTCTGAGGCAATATTGATATTTCTGAAAGCCACATGTTGAATACTTGGAGCTCACAGGTAGATTGACTTAGACCCAACCTCATTTCAGTCATGAGAGAAACAAAGGACTGGATTTCTCAGACTCCTGGACCTCAGCTCCTGTGTGTGACAGCTGCTATTCCTACAGCTGTGTGTTGCATGTGGGGCCTTTCAGGATTCATCGATTGCTGGCAGATCAAAAGGCCTGCAGAGGCAGTGAAGAATCCTGATGCCTTCAGATATAGCAAACTGACCCAGTCTCAGCCTTCTCTCTCATAGTAATGCAGCTAATGGCTCAGCCCCTGGCTCGTTCCAGGGCCTCTGCTAGGTTGTGCAGCACAGTGTTAAGCAGGAAGGTAGCAGTAATTCCTCTTGTGGCACCTACAGCTTGGGGGAAAGACAGTGCATCAGTGAGTGTGTCACTGACCAGTGCCTGGCTGGTTGACTGGCAGATAGTAAGTAGGCCCTCAGTAAGTATTCATTGATTGGCAGAGACTCCCACAGACAGCATGTACAGAAAGCCAGGACATAGTGCTGGGAGAACACAGGTCATATTGTCTCTGACCAAGGAGCATGCAGTTTTTCCATGGGCCAAAGATGTACATATGCCAGGCATTATTAACTGGAATTTAATTTGGATTCCCACCTTTGTACTCCTGCTTAACTTGTTACATGTCTGAGCAGCCTCTATGACACTGAATTTTCAGAGTTAAGCTTCAGGTAAAGAGGAAGAGAGAGCTTAGTGTTGTGTGTGTTGGGCTATTTTAATGTGAGCTGCAGGTGTATTATAATCTATAAAGCAGCCTAGAAAAGGCCATGTTTGGAAGTTCCTGTCATCTTCATGAACTTTGTCCACTATTTGGGACACTGAGAAATGAGTGATTGAGTTTGCTTATTAGCAGTAAACAGTGACTGTTGGCAAACCTGAATCTTTGGTCCTTTGTGGGGGGACTGCTGGGGGTGGAACCCAGGCCGCTTGCTTGCTAGGCAAGCACTCTACCACTGAGTATACCCCCAGACCACCTGAGGTCCTTTTAAACTGAAGAAACAACACCAACACCGGCTTTACACAGATGTGCTTGGTGGAAGGAATGTAAATGTAAGACGCTTGAGTTTCTACCAGGGTGGCACTTAGGACAAGTCAAGTCGTCATCTTGAGGGTTAGTACCCCCATGTCTAAAAATGGGTGTCAGTAGTGATGATACGGGCACGTGTGTGTATAACCTCACCAAGTTATCAGGAGCGAGCAAGATGATGAAGGTCTGTGGGCTCTTGGTAACTGTAAGTGCTGCATCTATGTTTCTGCCAAGGAAACTCCAAATTTGCAGATTGATGGGTGGATATTTATGGCTACATGCAGAAAGTCCACAGAAGCACCATCTTCTTTCTGTTTGGTCTCCCAGCACTGGAGCCTCAGCTTACCCTTATCGGAGGCCTGACTTCCACCTGCTGACCTCACTGTTCCGTCAAATTAGGGGGGAATAGTTATTCATAGTAGCAAGAAGTTTTACACCTGGTAGCTGCACAGTGAAGAAGACAGAAAGTGTATGGCAAAACCAGTAGTAACTTAGTGTAGCTCTTTAAGGTCACTTTATAGGTTCACATAATCCTTTATAAAAGCCTTAAGTGGTGCCTGTGAGTATCAAGTTTGTAAGTAAGTAACTTAGTCATCACGGAACACTCAAATTATGATCAGTTTAAAAAGGAAATGTTTTGTTTGTCTCCAGTCAGAATTGTCTAAATAAAAAACCTAGGTGCTTTGAACAACACTCAAGTGACTTGAAGCTGCACGTATTTGAATGTCTTCTCCAAAGCTGCTGAGTAACCAGTGCCTATGGAGATGCACAGTGAGTGTAGGGAGGTAAAAGCTCCTTAGGAGAGCTCAGGCTCCTGCAATTTATAAGGGAAAAGTGCTAGCCCAGTGGTGCACACAGCAAGGACCAGCGCCATCCAGAAGAAAAAGAAAAGGCACTTGAGCCTGGGCTGACCTGGGAGGTCCTTTTTAGAAAGGGTGGTGGGAGAGGGATGCTCAGGAGCCTGGAGACTTTGAACAGTGCATCAGAGCAGTTGAAATGTCTAAAGCTCCCTAGCTCCCCACCAAGTTCTTGTACGGACTGTGTTGGGTGCAGTACTGGGCCCCCAGATTCGTAGCATAGAATCAGATTGAGAGGCCTGGTTCTCAACACCTAGGGTGCCACAGGCAACAGATGAGCAAGACGTGCCTTGTAGTGTCGGGGCACCTGGCACAGAATTTGAGTAAAGGGCTCAGAGCTTTAGAAAGAGGGCCCGCTTGACATTTTAGGCAAATTTCCACTGTGTCGAAACCCACATGACTATCTTGGAATTGTGAAACCCACTTCTACAGATGACCATATTGGCTCCTTCCTCTCTGTAGGGCACCATGTGTATGCGGCCGGGCTGACAGGGCCATTTGAGCAGTGGCTGCATCAGGCACTAGATGCCCTTAGTTCAGGGCTTCTGGTCTGTGCCATTGCAGGCCAGACTAGTGAGTTCTGATTGGTGTATGTTGGCAAGGCACCTTCTGGAGAGCAGTCTTGTTGCTTCAGGATCACGGGAGCACCATGGTGAGAATCTTGAGAGGAAAATCTGGGAAGGGAAAGAACAGTGCATGAGTTGTTCCTCAGAAGGACATGGGAGATCACAGGAACCTGTTGGACATCAGGGGGGAAGCAGATGTGAACAGGCGACTCTGATGATCATGTGACTCTAGAGGGTTGCATCCCAAGGAGTCCTGTGAACCTTCCTATTAGACCTGTGCTTGTTGGGATGGTGTGTCCCAGCTCTGGTGGGAACAGGCGTTTCTCAGGCTTGGAGAGTTTGTCCAGCATCGCTCTGCCAGAGTATCAGGGTCACAGCTTGAACCCACATGTTCCGTGCCTTTTCCGCTTGCACTTACATCGGGCAACATTGCTATAAGGGGAAGCGCAGGGTCCACTTAAAGACATTTGAGACATTTGAGAATACATTTAATGAAAGAAGAGAACTGGTGTGCTGCTGTGGAGTGTGCTCCTATCCGCTCCCAGTGGCTCGCAGCTCCTCTTCCCGCTCCTTGGCCAATGCTGAGTGGCAGGCCTGGCCGGCGTGTGTGAGTCTGATGGCAGATGCACCCCCCCCCACGCGTCTCGGTGGGGTGGTTTTGCACCTGGATCTGCAGAGCACTCATCCTTAGTTGTTTGTAGGTGTAGAGCAGCATGGAGCAGCTGGGGGACATGGTGTTCCTGTGCTTGCTTTTATGGCTTGCAGGCGTTTGTCACATGGACCCACGCAGGCTGGGCCCTGTTTGGCTGGTCGTGGTGGGGCTGTCCCTGCCATAGCACCAGACAGCCCCAGCTCTGGTAGCTGCTGTCCATCTTGGTTACTCCGCCAGCTCTGGTAGCTGCTGTCCATCTTGGTTACTCTGCCGCTGTTGTGAGCTGTTTTTAAAAAGAGTTTGAATTTTTTGCAACAGTGGGAAGGAGGTTTTTTTAAACTTCTAATTCTATTTCTGTCCATTGCTACAGATTCTTGTTGTTCACTTGTTTTGTTCCATTGATTCTTAATATATGTGACCTTGTTTATGGGAAATTAATGTGAATTAACTAATCCTTCAGAACTTTTCCCAGAGTTTTCTACTATATTTTAGTGGATGAATTTGCAAAATCCTAATACACACTGTGATAGAAAAACTCTCTCAAACACATTTGCTTGTACTAAGAACTGTGCTGTGTTCTGTCTGTTCTTTGGTTGTTATTCTGGTCTCCTGTTCATTATATCTTGAAAGGTGAGACTTGCCAAGTACTAATAAAGGTTTGTTTGTGATTAAAGTTTTCTAGAAGGTATAAAAGAAGACCCTTATAATAAGTTCCAAACAGTTTAGTTGGCTTTTTAAAAATCCACTTGAAATTTGAAAACTAAAACAAAAGAACAATTTCTTTTTTCTTTTCCCTTTCCATGAACACCAGGTTCTTTTCTGAAGAGTTTTAAATCATTTAAAAAGTCCTGCAGTGCTCCCTTTTCTCACACAGTTTTCATGTTCCATTCCACTTTACACCTATCTAGTGTCATACGTGGGTTTAATGCTCCTAGGAGCATTGCAGAGAGGAGGGTGTGGTTTTGTATTTGAAGTTGTGTCTAAAGAACAGAGTGGATGTATAGACGCCCCAAGAACACCGCTTTAGAGGTTGAACGTTAATAAGCACTGCTTGGAGTGAAGTGTTGAGGGGAGAACTGGAAATTGCAGTTTCAGATAGCCTGGCACGGCACACTGATGGCATTCAGATTGCTTGTTTATATTTTACACGTGGCCAAGAACAGTGCTGAGGTTTGGTTTTGTTAGTGTTAATAGTTTGGTTCGAAATAGTTTAGGAAAACTGAGTGACAGAGAAGCAAGTCGTTTATTTGAAAACGCTGATGAGGTTTCTCAGTGAAAAAGAGAAATACTGAAAGTGGCCTTTTTTTGTGTGTGACAACTCAGATTGAAACAGTTTTATACTCTATGAGAGTGACAATTGATTTATGAGAGGCGCTTTTATACAGATGCATCTCATGACTGGACACTTAGCTGCATGTTACACCCTTATGTGATGAGTGATCTGTCTTGATGGCGGCAGTGACTGAGGTTCCTGGCCCTGCACTCGGTCGCACCATCTAATCTTTCCAGTTACTTCGCAAAAGTGGGAGTCGTCTTTTTTTGTAGGAGAGGAAAACTGGTGCTTGAATGGGTTACATGCTTTGCCCATATCAAACAGGTACCAAGAGTGGCTCTGCTTGCATAAATCCAGTGTTTTGTGGGTTTTTTTCAGAGTAGGGAGAATTTATTGAGGGAAAGAAAGCTGTGTAAGAGAGATAGAAGGGGGACTGGAAAGTGGGCTTCCCCCATAAATCCGGTTTTTATTTATGGTGTTTCTGTGTTGAACAGTTCTAAAGTACACGTCACTTGTTTGTTTTATTTTTGCTTGACTAATTAGCCAGGCTGAATTTTCAGTACTTGCTATGGAATTGCCTTCTTTAAATCTTAAGGCAATGATTAACTGAAGTCTTTGTTGCAGGAAAACTAAATTATGTTGAGAACTGGTAATTGTAGTTATTTTTACTTTGGGGGGTTTTGGATTTAATAAATGTACTGTATTTCTTTAAGCACTTCTTTAAAACATATTACTTTTAGTCCTTTTATCTTTTTTTTTTAAGATATGTTTGTTTGTTTGGGCTTTTTGTGAATATGTTCTTTTTTCTAGGTTTTGTATTATTTTGGCATCAGCTTTGAAACCATAGGAACATAGCAGGATTTTTCCCCCAAACCCCTCTGCACAGCTGGCCTGGGAGATGAGGGGCCTTCATTTTATCTTTTTGTCGAGTTGAGAGAGTGATGATTTTAGCCTCCTCCTCGGCAGTACTCATTCTCTTGTGAGAATGACTGGTTGATCCACTGATAAAATATAAACTTTAAAAGTTTTCTTAAGCAGAATGTCATGGATCGTGGTCATGGTGTATGTAGTTTTCTAATGAATTTAGAAACTGATCCTAAGTGTGGCTCTGATTTGTTTGTAGACAGTGAAGTTAAATTGTACTTGCTTCTCTCACTGTTTTAGGATGTGACAAAAAGACAGGGATTTGGGGGCGTTTGTTTTGCCAGAATATTTATTTGTGAGGAATAGCTTTTCATAAATGTGCTGCCTTTATAAGGTCAGCTGTGTGCTGTTTGAAGCAGTACTTCCTTAAAGAGGTCTTGTCTGCTGATGAAGCTGTCCTGGTCCTAGTTGCTTGACTCATTGTACCTGAAGAATGTTGGGGATACCTGAAGTTGAGAAGAGTTGTCCTAACCTGCTGCATGCATTCTTGAATTTTCCTAATAAACTGGGTGTCTTTCTGTGCTTATTCCACAGTATCATCTTTGGAATATATATGTGTGTGTATAAATTTTAAAATTTTTGACTCTGGAATAAAATGCAACATGGTTCTTTGTACCTGCAGCCTTTCCTGAGAGGACTCTGTCCAGTTCCCTAAAGACGTAGCAGGTAGTTTATGCCTCCTTATACACCACTCACACCACAGACACAAGGCAGAACTGTAGCTTAGCTACGTGTGCTTTCATCTCTTGGATCTCTTAAGCATTTTCTTTCTGGATTACCCTTTTCTCCAAAATTTTTACTTAAAAGATTAAAATTTAGTGCATATATTAGTAAAAGTCCTGAGGAATTACGAAGTAGGCTACTAGAGAAACATTATAGCGGTTTCCTAGTCTTATGTCTGTGATTATGATTTCAGAATTTCAAAATACTTTCTGATAGAAAGTTTGATCATTAGCTGTTAAATGTATAGTTCTTTAAATAATGATATATGTTAAAAGTACATAACATTTGTTCTTAATATACAGAGAATGTTTGAATAATTTCAGAGGCAAGGGATTGATTTACTCAGATGATAGAATAATGGTATTGTGTGTGCGTTATATAAAAACACCAGTTTTTAAAATAAGATGACACCTAAAATTCTTGCTAATCTGATACTCTCAGTTTTATGTTTTTATTCAGTCAGTGTCCAAATGATTTCACCCTTAATAAGCTGTGGTCTTTTCAGTTCTGGGTAATTTCAAAGGTTTCTCTTCACTTTGGTTTAAAAAAAAAATGCAGTAAATACCACTTAGGCTAAAGTCCCCCCCCCCATTTGAACTATAATGATAAACAATCTTTCCTGCTGTATCTATAATCCTACCTCTGGGTGCAGTCTTTTGTAGGTTTCTTAAGACATCGCATGCCACAGAAATGAAGGCAAACTGGTTTGTTCACCCCTGTTTAGATCCTCAGAATGGAAGTGTGTGATGTTTGGAGTCCCTGTGCGGTTTAGAGTGGACAACAATGCAATTTCTGGGCCTTTTGTAACACTTTTTGCTGCTTGGTGTCTTGGGTTTCATTTTCATTTGTTTGGCGGTTTAAGGGTAGAATATGCCTTTCTGAGCAGGGCGTGGTGGTGCACATACACCTGAGATCCCAGCATTCAGGAGGTTGAGGAGGTTGAGGGATCCCTGTGAGTCTGAGACCAGCCTGGTCTACGCCACAGAGTGTTAAGGACACCTTGAACTGCCTGGTGAGACCTGTCTCAAAAAACAAAAACAAAAAGTCTTGCTGGTTCTCTTGGCTGTTTTTGTTGTTGTTTTGTTTTTAATCATGAGGTTGTTAGAGCTTCTTTTTCTATGGATTAAAGTGACTACTGGCTTTAGATCCCAGAGAAGAGTGTGGACTTCACTGTGAAAAAGTTAATATTGGAGGTTTATGCTGGCAGTACAATGGGGATAATAGTCTGTGTTCTGATCTTTCCCATGTGGAACTCTCTTGTCTGTTGCCAGAGGAGAGGTTGTAATTTGATAGGGTTAATGCTGAAGTTAAAGTTAATTTCCCTCGCAGTGGTGTCCAAATAAATATGTAATAAAATAATAAAAAATATCAAACTATCAACAGTCATATCTTGGTTGGAATTTTTGGACAAGGGGGTCTGAGATTCCGAATCTGTTTTTCTTTGAAAGTTTTATTAGCTGCTAAATGTACTGTCAAAGGAAATATCTTTTCCATATTAGGTGGATCGTAGGAGTTGTTTAATAACATGATCGAATTTGAGTGTAAGCACAGTGCCTGTTTGCAGTTATAATTCTGTCGAAAGTATAAATTCATGAATTCAGATAAGAAAATAATATAAATTACTGTCTATGCCAAGATAAATTTATGGCTGCGGTAGTACAGAAAATACTAAAAAGTGATGCTGAGCTTCATTTATGATCCTTCTAAGTTTTAGAGAGAGAAGTTTCTATCAGTCTCATGGGTAGTTGTCAGAAACTACATGGAATGACCCTCCATTCAATTTATGCCAAATTATATATGTATGTATGTATGTATTTTTAAATTACCTAAATTTTTACCTGGGTAGAAATATATTGTGTGGGCTTCACCGTTCCTTCTAGACAGAACACAGATCCATCATTCCTCTGCTTTACAGGTGGATGACTTGTTTAAAATGAGCCTAAAGTGTGTGTGTGTGTGTGTGTGTGTGTGTGTGTTCAGTGGCGGGGGGTGGGATTGTAGACACATCTGTATCTGATGTTAGGAAATGTACAAAGCATAGTGTTTATCGTGGCACACTAGAATTATATGACCAGATTAAAATAGTAGCCACCAGATAATAATACTTTGACTTTGGATAGATTACTCTGCATATGTACTTGTTTTGGCCTTTAATGTATAAAGCAAGGGTAGATCTACCCTTCAGGGTTACTCTTAGCACTGAGAATATTGCTGGCCCAGCGACCTCGGGTTCATCCCATTATAGTGGTTGGCACTGGCAAAATTCACCATGTGGTGGTTCTGCCTGTCCTTTGGCTTATTGGTATACTTCTGAGAAATGAAGTTTCAGCATTTCTAAAATGCTTTTTAAAAATCCAGATATTTTGCCTTGATAGGCAGAATGATTAACTTTCACATTATTTAAGAGTGGACCCTGAGGGCCCAGTATCCCCTCCGGAGCTGCCCTGCTTTACCTGGCCCTGTGTTCACATTCTGTCCCACAGCCTCTTCTGTTCTTTCCTCCTCCTCAATCCTGCCCACCCCTTTTTATTTTTAATAAAATATAGATTCTATAGAACATCTTTTTCACTCAAAATTTGTTTCTTGCCTTTTAGTAGGGCTCGGGGGTATTTTTTATAATAAAGTTAATCAAGACAGGTAACTTCAGTTTTAAATTCCTAATGCAGACATCTTTACTCATATCTCCTGTGGCTTTTAAAGTGTTACATAGTTAATAACCCTAAAATTATCAAAATACTTCACCACTATTATTCTAGAACCTTTACAAAGTATCTGGAAAAATTATTTTAATTAGCATAAATAATGAGCTTGGACTAAATTGGAATAGTGGTCTGTAGCTAGCATATCTGAGAACGAGACATGTTGAGTAGGCTCGTAGAATTTTGCTTTTAGGTAGAGATCTATTAGAAAAACTTGGAATGGACTTTAAATGAAATTTGTAGTTTAAAACTTGAATAATTATGAGAATGCATTTTAATTCCTTCCGTACTTCTTGAATCCAAAAGACAGCCTTAGCATTGTGGACTCTGTCTTGTGTTTTAGCCCACACACGTGGATGCCTCCTGAGGTCTGAAATGCTGTCCAGTGGAGTGATGATGTGTTGCTCTCAGTAGCTCTGTAGAGGCATGGTGACAGGCTTGGAGAGCTCCCGTTTTTACAAACCTCTACCACAAATGTAGCATATTCAAGTACTAACTAACTCTTGCATGTTTAGGAGAGGCAAAGTAAGAGCTACTGAACAATACTCATGACCGTCACTGTTTACTGCTGAGATCTTGGCCCTCAAGTTAATGCCAGTAGACACTGTGAAGCATGATTGTTTAAGTTAGATATTTGACTTAAATAATGATGGGTATAATAGCCATGTACAGTGAAACAAGAAAACATATGAAGTGTTGGGTCCGAGAGGAGACAGATTAATTTTTTGTTTGAAGTCATGTGATACAAAAGAAAATGTGTAGAAGGGTGTACAGTACACCAGATGCTGAGCAGTTTTGCATTTTAGTAATGGGTTGTGAATATTTTTAATCTGCTTCTCTTTATAATGTTATATATGTGGTATGGATTTGATGTGGATCTGATGTTTCTGGGGATGCTGATTTTTTTTCTGACTGGTTTTATCAGTGTACAAGTAGGAGAGATAGAGAATGGACAGAACCCTTCATCAGTGCTGGACTTGGTTCTGTGCAGGCGAAGTGAAGAGTAGAAGCCCTTTTCAAATTGTGCTTTTGTAAAATTGTGTCACCAATAGAAATATTTTCAGTCGTCTTCATTTTCCTTTTGCACACATTTTTTTTCAAAGTCATTTATTCACTAGCTTGACCAGTGTGACCAAATGGCTATCGTAGAAAATATAATCAGAAGGGGAAAAATAGACCCTCTATAATTACAGTGGTACCTTGATTCCAAAACTGAGATTGGGAATGGCCCTGAAAACCATTAAAAAGCTTGTTTTAGAAAAGTTAAGTGTGTTTCTCTTCAGCTATGCCCTTTGTAGCACCCCCACACATGTGCGCACACAGTGCAGAGCAAGCATTTCAGGGATTTATCCCGTGGTCTGAAGGACTGCAGAATCCAGAACTTTTCCATTGTTTCTGTTGGAAGAAAAGCCTAGAGTCCTCTTTTAGTACCATGAGCACCTTAAAACTAGACTCTTACTTTTTTAATTTGCCTCCAGGATTAGAAAGCTCTTGATGAGTTTAACTGCAGAAAATGATTTCTAATTATACCAAAGGACCTTAGCAGAATGTTTACTATCAGGTAACTTTCAAAATTATTTTAAGTGAAAAAGAAATCTGTAAAAAGTGCATGGCCTGTTACTCTCATAAAATCCCCCATCACAGCACCTTAAAATTTCACACCAGTGGGCATGGCCCTCGTGCCCTGTCTTCCCTTTGATATCCCCCTTGCTTCTGGGACAGCCACCTCTGACTGTCCCCTCCCCTGCTGTGACACTGTTGGCTTTTAAGGCTGCCTCTGGTCATAGTGCTGGAGGCGCTAGTCTTACTCAGTCCTGCTGCCTCTTTTTTCTGCTTCTCAGTTTGATTTTTGGTAACTTGTGGAGTACCTGTTGTAAAGCATCGTAGATATTAAAATAAATTTAATATCTACATTGTAGATATTAAAATAGACTTATTCCCTTGTGGAAAGCCCTGGTTTTAAATACCAGTGCCCATCTTTTCTCCTCTCTGACATCAGACCAGTTTCAATACATCAGACTACCACCAAGTACAAAACAACTGAGGTCTAATGCATGCCTGCTCTTTTCTTGCTTTTATCATCTGGCCATTTTTTTAAAGGGCAGCTTTGCTATTATCCATCAACTCTCTTTCCTTACTAACATCTATTAGAGATTTTAGCTTTATAAAAACCTCATGAAAGAGTCATTTAACAGACGCTTGGTGCTTTTCTCACAGTTAGACCTTTTCATCTTGCTTTTGGAATTCACACTTGTCTTTGACTCAAGTGTGCAGAGTGCTGATACTGTTCCTTCGCTGGCATACCATCAAGAAAAAGCATCTTTCCTCTTGAGAAATGGAAAGGTATATGATGAACTTTTATACTTCATTGAATTTCTCACAGTTGTATATATGAGTTGCACATGATATTTTTACATCTTTTTAAAGAGATGTAAAACCTAGAAAGTGCACTGAGAAGCATAAGGGCACAGAGGGTAGCATGTTGAGTTGGATGGGAATTTGAAGTCTGTTTTGCTGCTGACTTGTTTTGAGATTTGAGGCCATTCATGAAATGAAATGAAGCCCAGAGGGGTGTACTTGTGAAATTAGGGAAGTTGAGTAGGGTGATCAAGGCCCTACTGCTCCAGTCTTCTGGTTGTTCTTTCTTTCTTTTTATTTTTGCAGTACTGGGGGTTGATCATAGCTCCTGTGCGTGCTGGTCAAGTTACCAGTTCATCCTCCTTTCCCACGTCTGCCTGTTCCCTGAGCTCCTGTGTTTTCTCTTTGCTTTGTGCCTTTGTTGATGCCTTTGTTCAACCTAGTGTGAAAGCCTTGCACTGGCCTTAAGATTTCTCATGGGAGGGGGGCCTTGTTCAGGGGCTAAAAATAGAAAGGGGTGCAAAAGGAGATTCTCGAGAGCCATAGTACAGGGCTGCGAGAAGAATTGTAGGAATGACAGATCCATCACACCATCACCTGAGAAGAGGAAACTGGGCAAAGGAAGGTGAAAAACAATACTGGATTTGTACTTAGGAGATCAGTGGAAACTCGGGAAAGTGGTGTTCCGTTGGAGTAGTAAGGAGGAAATTCAGTTGCAGAAAGGGCCATCTGACAGCCCGTCCTTCAGAAAGTTGGTGTGGAGCTATTCAGGGTCACCCATATCTTTGGTGACCTTTCATGGCATAATTGTGGAACTGCAGCCTGCAGGCTGCTGTTTTGAAATCAACTGTATATCTAAGAAGGTGAGCACCTCAAATGAAGATTAGGCAGCCCTGCCTTCTGTGCTTGGTATTTAATTGATTTTATACAGTGGACTCTTAACTTATGGATTCAATCAGTTCCTGAGGGCTGGTTGTAACTCAAGTTGGTTATAAGTCACCACAGCTGAGATCTGGATGTTTTCCTGGGTACATGTATATACAACAAGAGATGGATGAATCTTCCATTAACTTAACCCAAGTTGTTCATATGTTAGGCCAATTGTAACTTGAGGGTCCTGTAGTTGGAGTAGCTCCATATCAAGGAGGCACCACATGGAGAGTTTCATATAGTTTTAAGTTTATTCTCTTGAATCACAGAGTACACAGGCCTTCATTGTTGTCAGGAATTTTTAATGTAACTTGAGCAAACCTAGAATTTTGCATTCTCTTTGTTGCCTGAACATTTTTAACCAAAACATTATTCTTCAGAATTTTCTGGTATTTGTCTAGTTTATTAGAATAGTAGAACATATTCCAGACCTAGTTTAAGTTATTCATGGGCTGCTTTAGGCAATTTTGATTTTGCAACTTATACCCCAAACACCAGCGGTATAATGCTGCCCATTGTCTAAGAAAGTAGTCAGTATGGCTGCCCAGTGTCTCTTTTGCAGCTATTTCACTAGAAAGTCATTAATATTGTTTGGTGATGAGTCATTCATGGTTCAGATCAGGGTCTATGCCATTAACCAATAACTTGTTTCTGGTATAAGACAAAATCATAATGGAAAATGGTACATTCCAATTTGATTGTTATTCTACTATAAATGCAGTGGACATCTTTATGTAATTCATTTAATTTTGCAATTAAAATAGTGGATATAAAGTGTAAAGAATAAAGGACGCTTATTAGGCCATTATAATCTTTTTTTTTCTCATTGAGTTTATTGGTACATTTTAGGTATACAGCACAGTTACATTCATCCTTGGGATGAATGTACCTTTACATGACAGGTCTTGGTTCTCATTTTTTCCCTTTGTCCCTGCCCTCCCTTCACCCCCTTCTCCCCTCCCCATTTACAAACACTTTATTTCCATTTTTTCATTTTCTCCTATTTTTTTCTTTTCCCTTATTACCTTTCCTCTGTCCTTCCCACTTTCCCTACACCTTTAGCCCTTTTCTTCTTATTTCACATTGTCAATTATCTCATTAGGATCTTATGTACTATTATAGTTTATTCACACCAGAGAAACTACTCAGTATTTACACATGTGTAACTTACTTATTTCACGTTAGGAGTATATCCTCAATATGTATCCATTTTCCTATGAATGAAACTAATTTCTCATTCGTAGGCCATTTTAGTCTTAAAGAGTTGTAGGAGACAGCACTGTTAGTGTTACCCTTGAGTTTTAGTTCTGGCTCCGTAGTTAATGTAGTATTGTGACCCTGGGCGGATAACTCCTATGTATCTCTGGACCTTGAGTGTCTCCTCTGTAAAAGGAGAGCCTCCACTGGGACTCCAGGTCTTCTAGCAGAACTAAACAGCATGGCCTGGGACAGGCCCAGAGTGAGTATGCTACACTGCCCCTAACTTTGGTAACTAACTACACTGTTAGAGATGAGCTTGTTTTGTACGTGAGAGCCTTAGTGCAGTAGATAACTGTTGTTTTCCTTCTGTTTCACCTGCTTCTCTTCATGTTTGTGTGTATATTTCTTCACCTTCTAGTTATAAAGCTTTGTCCTGTCCTTCCTACTTTTCTTCATGGTCATTTCCATTTCACTTTGCTGTGTTTCATTCCTGTATCTTTCTTGTCTAGACCACGTGGAGCAGCCAGCTGGCAGTAGCGCCACGTAGGACCCTACAGGAACTCAATGGTAAGTGCACTCGTGTACTTGCCAGGCACCCAGCTGTCCCTCTTGTCTTGCAGACAAAAGCTGGGCAAGCACCTTACCCCCTTGAAAGTCCCAATGGGTTTTTCCCCCCTTTTAGTTTGATGGTGTATAGGATGGAAATCAAGCATAGGAAAGAACTACTGATTTAAGAGCATGTAGCAAGTTCCTGTGCCTGCCCTTGAGACACCAGGCACATCTGTGAGCAGGACCCCTGGTTTTAACTGTTGGTTCTGTCACAGGCTGATTTATGCCTCTGTGGCCCCAGCCTAAAATTTCTCCCACAAACTAGCAAGTAGGACAGGTAATTTTGATAAGCCTTTCATCTCCCATCTAAGGCCCTAGTAGGAAGTCCTTGAAAATGGTTCTGAATAAGATTGAGGAAATTATTTGATGTGTCAGATAATTTCAGTTCCATAAATGAATCTATCATTAAGATTTATACTAGAGATATATTATTGGTCACTAAGTTATTTTAGTGACAAATCTAATTGTTCCATTCCTTTATTTTTATTAGTGTTATCCAAGTAATTATTGTCATTTTTAATAAACACATAGTCTAGAGAATATCCCGTATGTCTTTAGTGACTCAGAAACTCCATACATTGGTGTAGCCCACTGGAAAGCTTCTTTGTTCCCCCAGGTTGGTGCCTGTCAACAGTAGAGAGTGCCCTAATGACATCTAGTCAGTAAAGCCCATGGGTGCTGCAAAATACCCTCCAGTACCTCGACAGATGCCCACAGCAGAGAATTACCAGACTTTAAATGCCATCGTGTGTAGTGGAAACTTTCCTAGCTGTCTGACAGCATGCTCATTAGTCCTCTGAATTGGCTTGGGTATAGGAGCTGTTCCTATTGCAAGTGTCCTTTCTTCCCAGTGGGTTGTATTTCAGTGGTCACGTCTTTTAAAGCAGACACCTGAGGACACAAAAAGAATTTCGTGTTGATTAGGTTTGGGGAGTCCAAAAATGGACATTTGATATTTTTTAGTCAGGGAATAAAAATACAACTTTTACCTTTTAGATAGCTTTATGATTACATTTTGAGTACATTGTAATGAACAATTATATTAAAATTGTGTTTTGTTTTATTATAATAAAAGTCTAGAAATCTTATTTGTTATTCACATACAAACCAGTGTGCTTTGTGTTTTCCTTTGACTTGCTCACTGGCTTTGCGCAGCACTTGGAGTCATGATTATAAGACTTAAGCAGAGAGGCCAGGTTTAGGCTATACTTCTCCATTATTTACACACGTATGAAGTAGAAAATAAGTGGTCACTAAGCAGAGTTCGCATCCCTTGGCTCTCTTGGGTGCATGAGGTAGTACAGATATAAAATTTTTATGGTTTTAATTCAGGGAAAAACATCTGTTGAGTCTTTAACTGTTTTGTTTGTTTTTTGGTTTTGGGTTTGGGGGGGGGGGGGGCTGGTAATGGGGCTTGAATCCAGGGCCTTCCCACTGAACTACATCTCTGGCCCTTTGTATTTTTCACTTTGAGACAAGGCCTCACTAAGTGGTCCACACTGAGTTCAGATTTGTGATTCTCCTGCTTGAGCTTCCCAGAGTACTGGGAGTAGTAGTGTGTATTGTCCTGTGAGCCTCTCTCAACTCAGTTGGCTGAATCTAACTTTTGAGGGCAGTGTCAAGGGCCTTCCACATGATGAGGAAAGAAGCCGTGGGTTTCGACAGGTTGCAGCTTTAGTATCAGGGTCAGGTCCTGTTCTGCAGGTAGCTGGTCATTTTAGTCCCATTTCTGCGGAACATGTATTTTGTCCAGTATCTGTAATCTGATGCCAACTGAGGAAGGGCATATGTCATACTGGGTATAAGAGAACTGACTAAAGGAGAGAACCCAATTATGCAACTGAATCCCTCAAGAGGCCTTGTCATCGTCAGCTGTAGGATAAATGGTGTTAGCTCGACTGAGGGAGACAGAATCTTGAGCGTCTACCCCTGTGGAAAGATGTCTGTGTTTGTGCCGCTTACAGAAGGGATTGATTTACAGTAGGCCCTAGACTTCACACCAGGATGTGGCTCCTGTAAAGTACGTGCTTGTGTCCCAAGCTCCGTCCTAGCTAGTATGGAAATAAATGTATGGGCACATTAACAGCAATTTGAGTGAACTGTTGCATACTGTGGTCGATAGATGTATCTGTTTTCTTACTGACTGAAGAATTAAGCCCTTAACATAGTATTTTAGAATTTCCTTTTTAAGACTAACAAGCTAAATGACTGATAATTAGTATTTCATGGCTTATTTCTTCCTTGTTACATCTCTTAAATTTTTGTCAAAACCAAGTGGTATTTTTTTAGAGTCAGCACTTGCTTTGTGTTGTAATTTATTTCTGTACTTTTAATGATCTATTCAATGGTGCTCTTTTGTTGCTGACCTCTCTTTCATCTAGGGCCTATATTTTATCTGATTATAGTTCTCTGTGGTGATTCTCTATCATAGAGAACAGAATTTTCATGTGTTCCAGAAGCTGAGTAGTTTCTCATTTGCAGTTTTACTAATTCTGAGATGCACCTGGCAGGGAGCTTGTTCCAGAAGAGACAGGGCAGCCCCAGGGGCTTTGGGGCTTCCTGTGGCGGGGGAGCAGTGTGCTGAGATGTTCATGGGCACCTGCCTGCATCTGAATACCAGAAAATATTAACTGCTAGGAAAAAGAAATTTGGAAATTAAAAACTGGAAAAGCAGGGCTAGTTCTAGGTTAGTCCTAAGAGGCCAGGCTTCTGAACCTACAGTCATACTTGGTGCTTCTTTTGAGTCCTGTGTCTTTATTGAGTGCCTTTAGGACTTAAGTTCATTGTTCAGATTCCCAGAGAGATACTGCATTTTAATCTTGCCATCTAAATTATGGGGTCACTTGGAGTGCAATTAGTATTTCCTGGATTTGGTCCCCCGAATTGTTAATGAAATATTGAACTGTGCTGGACTGAGAGCCACATCCCTCAGGGCCTCCTGAAGGCTGTGCTGGCTTACAGTGAATTATTCATAACTACTCCGCATTTGATATTTGAGCCATTGTGCATGTGGATCCATTGTAATTCAGCAGAATCTCTGCTTTTGTTGTTTTGCTTTGACAGGTAGAAATAATCAGAAGGGTCCAAATTGTACTACTATTCAGTATTCTTTTTCTTTAATCTACTTCTTTCAATAATTGCCTGCCCTATCATTTGTGTGGCATTAAACTTGGTGTTACTACTAATCTTTCTTTGTCTTTAATATTGTTAAACTTTTGAGAATATATTATCTGTTAATTTGATAGCTATTACAGCTACGAAGGAGACTAATGACTGAGGTTCTAAAAAGAATACCAGATTCATAGTTTACTTTTCTCTGGCATGACTTGAAAATATCCATATTTATCATTCCTTTTTTTCTGATATCCAAAGTGATAATTGCCTAGAAATTCACAGTTTGCTAGGTGGAGTTAATAATTGTCTCCTTCAAGAATTCAGAATGGTAATGAATGAATGTTGTGTTGCAGGAAAGAAAAAATCCCAGGAAAATAAAAACAAAGGAAACAAACTCCAAGACGCACAGCTGAGGACAAGTGAGCCAGATTCCACCCCTGCAAATATGAGAGATTCTGCAGAAGGTAAGCATGTGACTCTGGACTTGTGTGATTTGGGTATATATTACCAGTAAACTTTGTGTCTCCTTGTCTTGCCTTTCTGAGAATGGTCCAAGAATTACATAGGGGAAGTAGGGTGTTAAACAGCAAAAATGTTGAATTGAACTTTTCACATTCCAGCTTGCCTTTATTAAATTATTAAAGATGCCTCCTTGTTAAAAAATGAAATTACTCTCTTGTCTAAATAAAACATACTACATGATGGCATTTATAAAGAAAGTTCATAGCCATCAAAACAAATCTATAGTGGTAAAAAACAGACTGGGAGGGAAATGAGGAGGTCTCTAAAGATACTAACCATGTACCATTATTCTGTGTGGTGGTTACATGGAGATACTTACTTTGTAAAAATTTCATCTTGCTATATACTTTATGATTTACCCACTTTAACAAGTGGGTAATTCACACTTCAATAAAACATTGACTTATTTTTGGCTAGAATTTAAATTCTCATTTTATCTTTTTGTGTTTCTTGCTGAAAGATTTTCTTCTTACATTCTCTCTGAGGATTAATATTCTAGGCCTTTCCTGATGGAAGACTTTGTAGAAAGCAGGGGTTTGCAAGTTCACCAGAAAGACAGCTTGTTCTGTGATCTCTGTGGTTGAGCCACCATGTTGGAACTATTCGTGTAGAAAAGAGGGAGTGTGTCTTCATTTGTTATGGCCAGATTTATGTCAAGACCAGAGCTTGCTCAAGAGTTGTTCATAGTGAGGCAAACTGGCAAATTTCCGAATGCAGGCTTGTGACTCTGTCAAGAAACATTTGTAGAGGGGGCAGGGGTGTCAACAAAACATTTTAGGTGCCTTTTATAGCCATTTTATTAGCACTGTTTGTGATGATGACATTCATAAAGAATCATAGTTTTCTGTGCTGTTTTATGAAGCAAGAACAATGGAATTCATCGAGACTATCGTACAAATGACTCCAGGGTGGCCTGGGTGTCAACTGAGAAGTCAGTATGATTTAAGACTAAAGGAATTGATTGAAGGGAGAAGAGATGATCTTCCATTTTGGTCGCTAAGCCTTCCTTTGTGCTTTACACCAGTGAGGAATAAATACTTATTCTGTTGAGAGAAAAAAGAGATGAGATGAGTTCATTTCCAAGATCCTTGTCAAACTAAGTTCTGCTTCCTAATACCAAACACAAGCTTCTCTTTTTTGAAGAACACAAAAATTACTCAAGGACGTGATTACCTTTGGTAGCAAAAGAGAAAAATAAATCCTTTTTCAGTACATCGGGAGTTACCGTTTTCTGCTCTGCCATGCTTCCCTGTGAACCAGCTTACTGCTGCCTGCCCCCTTTTGCCTCTGATTCTGTACAGTGCTGTTGTGGGCCTCCCTGGGTGTTCTGCATTGTCCTCAGCAGCTGGACTATAAAAGTGCAGATTTCTGCTTAAAACTTAGGAGGCCCCACTGTGTATGGATGAACTTTGGCGTGGGCCTTACTAATTGATGAAGTTACACACTTTTGGGTTCATAGTCACTTTGGCCAGTTTCAAATCTGAGATGGTTCACAAGTCACAGGAAAGACTTCATTCTCTGCATGGCATGTATTGTGACAGGAAATGCTTAAGAAAGAAATTTCTGAGCTTTGCAGGTAAATTTTCTGCTGCCTCATTTTTGACTTAGTGGGTCTTTGTTGAAAATTTGAAAAGAGCCCCTGATTTGAAATGCATTACTACAGTTGAATAACTGATATCCTATCTTGTGGAAGCCTCATGGAATTGATGAAATCTGTCTAGGGGATAAAGCTGGTTTCCATTTAGAAGTAGGAGCCTTGTTGCCAGTAAATGTGGTACCACATGGGAAAGCAGGGCCAGTGTTACATTGCAAGAGGACCAGCACCAGGTATTGAGCTTTGTGTTCACCATGTGTATGTCAGGCTCTCCGCACTGGGGCTTCAGTCCTTCCTTCTCCTCATACCCGGAATGTTCCCATGTCTGTTAGCAACCTTTTGTGTCCTCACAGTTGGGACACTCCTGCCTGCCTCTCATGCTTCTTTTCATTCCCATCTTTTGGCCCATCTGGCCCATCCTAACAACTCGGGTATCAGTCTTGGTCTCCACATCCAGCTCTGTCCTTCTTCTAGTCCCTACAGCCAAATCTCACATGTGGGACTCTCCTGCCATTTCCCAACACCTTAATCAATGTCCAGTGCATCTAGACACGTCCACACTCACAATGTCCTGTGCGTTTGATTTCTCCCTGTAAGCTTCTCTTCTGTCACTGATTGGTGTACTGTTCAGGTTCAGCTTGCCTATAAAGCCTTCTGTCATTAATCCAGCCCAGTCAGATGCACCTCCGGGTGTCTCTACACTACACACACTTTATAGGATAGTTGCCTGCAGCTTTGGTTAAAATTTTATTGTACTGTATGCTTATAATTTACCCTCATGGATACAGATAAGTTAAAAGTGAGAGAAGGATAGATTTCATTCATCTCGTTTATCTAGTGATGCTTATAGTGTGTGCATGGTACAAATCTGTCAGATGATTGGGGAAATACATCATTCCGTTCTTGTGGTTTGTTTTTGTTTTTTGGTTTGTTTTGTTTTTGTTGTTGTCGCTGTTGTTGTTGTTTTTTGGTACCAGAGATCAAACTCTGGTCCTTGAGCTTGCAAGGCAGGCGGTGGAACCACTGAGCTAAATCCCCGGCCCACTTCATTTCCTTCTCTCCACGTTTCCTTCCAAATTCTGACCCATTGTATCTTTGCCTCTACAGAGAACCCTGAAAGAGTTGCTCCCATTCTCTCTCTCTCTGTTCCTTCCATTCTTTTATGAACTCCATTAAGCATTCTCACCATTGCACTATAGCTGTTGTCATGGTCACTGGCCCTCCTTATAAATGGAGCTCCCCATTCTTAGTTTTCATCTTACCCAGCCCGGACTAGACTCTGCTGATCAGTGTCTCTTTGAAACAGGTTACTTGGCCTGAGGGCCACACTCCTGCTCTCCACACACCTCATTGGCCTTTGTTTACTTTCTCAGTACTGGAGTCACTGGGATGAAGTGCCTTGTTCTACCTTCTTCACCCTGAGATCTTGGACATTGCTAGGCTTAGCCTTTCTGTTGAACTCTAGATTCATAAGAAACTATGTACTTAAAATCTTTATTTGGACATCTGCATTGTGTACATTAAACTTCACGTCTAAAGTAAACTCTTGATTTCCCTCACAATGTTTGCACACAACCAAACCTGCTCCTCCTACACCCTTATGATTTAGTAAACAGGGTTATGGCCCGATTGTGCAGTCTTTCTTAGCTCCTTTCTGTAATCACAGCTACTCCACAGGTAGTTTTTCAGCTTTATTTCCAAAATATGTATCCAGAGTCTCTTCCTATCTGCTCTCCCAGCCCCACCACCTGTGTCACTATCCTGCCTTCTGGAGCATGTAACAGGCTCCTCTTGTCCGCCTGTCTGCCTGTCTTTCTTGTCCACCTAGAGTTTTCCATCTTCCTAGTAGCAACTGTGATTCTCTTGGATACAAATTAAATTATATCACTTCTCTGTTAGAACCTTGTGGTAGCTCACTGTTGACTCAATAAAGGCCAGCAGTCCATATGGTCTCTGGTTACCTCTCTGGTCTTATCTTTGCCCTCTTTCCTTGTCCTCCGAACCCTCCCCCAGTCTACTGGCTTCCTTGTACATTCCATGAATGTCTAGCATGGTCTTGACTACGAACTTACGTATTTGCTATTCAGAGGACTTCTGTCCGTTAGATATTTTGCCTAACTTTCACCTTTCTACGGAGTCCTTTCTCCCATCTACACAAGACTGAGCTGGACATTTCTTTGAGTGAGATAGATACTAAGTTAATAATTTGATTTTTTTCTTAGTCTCTTTGACCTGAAAAACTTCTGATTACATGATTCTAGAAAGTGTTTTAGTTTCTCAGAACATAGTTTCAAAGGAGAGTGGTCCCCTATTCAAGATGCACAATCAAGAATTTTAACTTGGCAATAAATTTAGCAACTGCTTTGTTTCAGTTTAGAATCATGAAAAATAGGAATTCACAGGTAGTCCCTGAAGTTCAGCATCAGTGATTCCTGCATAGTTGTAAGCACATCTTTTTTTTTTAATGAATACATATTTGTTACACAGATTAGTGGGTTTTATTTTGGCAGGTTTATACATGCACATAACATAATTTAATGATTTTTGCCCCCAACCCCTTCTCCCCACCCTCCCCAGTAGTTGCACTTTTGGGGGAGGATGATTTCAATGCATGTGATATATTTTGACCATATTCACCCCCAGGCGCTACAGTTTCTTAAAGCTGTAGATATATATGTTTAAATACCAAGAAGGCTCTAAGTGCAGTGTGGGAGTTCTTGTCTTTTGTGGGTCCAAAATGCTGCCTGGTAAAAAGCAAGTACTCTGTAAATATTTGTTGAATGAATGAATGAACAAGCAAACAAAAGAAAGAATAGAATTCATAGCCAGTTTAACTTACAAATGATCTGTATAAAGTAGAATTTATTTACTGTTAACTACAGCTATCACATGTTTTAGGTGGTAAGAGAAATATGTAGAATCATAGGAATTGACTGAAAAGGGCCTGGTTTTGACCTCACTTCTGTTTCTCTTCTTGTTCTTGTTCTTGTTCTTTCTAGGTCCTAAAGAAGAGGAAGAGAGGCCTTTGGCTGAAGCCCCCGAGCAGCTAAGTGTTCCACAGGAGGTGGTCAGCCAGGATGCACTTCCAGAACTGCTGATCCCTCCTCCTGCCTGCGAGCCCCAACCAGAGCCAGAAGGGAAACAGGTAGCCACAGATTGTGAAGCAAATGATCTGGAGGAAGAAGAGGAAGAAGAAGAGGAAGATGATGATGATGAGTTGGAAGAAGAAGGGGAGGAAGAAGCCAACATGCCCAATGAAAGTTCTGTGAAAGAGCCGGAAATACATTGCGACGAGAAGCCAGAGGATTTATTAGAAGAAACCAAAAGCATTTCAAATGAAACTCCTGAAGACTCTTCCGAAGTAACTCCAGTCATCCAAATCCCTGAAACTAAAGAGGAGGCCAATGGTGATGTATTTGAAACATTTATGTTTCCGTGTCAGCATTGTGAAAGGAAGTTTACCACCAAGCAGGGGCTGGAACGTCACATGCATATCCACATGTCTACAGTCAATCATGCTTTCAAATGCAAGTATTGTGGGAAAGCATTTGGCACACAGATTAACCGGAGACGGCATGAGCGTCGCCATGAAGCAGGGCTAAAGCGAAAACCCAGTGCAACAGTACAGCCATCTGAGGACCTAGCTGATAACAAAGGTTCTGGAGAAAATGTGACTCCTAAAAATGAATTGACTCCTCCGCATCTTGGACAGGACTACCTGATCTCAAACTCAGAGATACCTTCCCAAGAAACATCAAATCCTTCTGTTGTGGAAGAGAATGGGGAAGTGAAGGAACTTCACCCATGCAAATACTGTAAGAAGGTGTTTGGCACTCATACTAACATGAGACGGCATCAGCGTAGAGTTCATGAACGCCACCTGATTCCCAAAGGTGTCCGGCGGAAAGGTGGCCTCCTTGATGAGCCCCAGCCCTCTGCAGAGCAGGCCCAGCCCACCCCAAATGTCTATGTACCAAGCACAGAGCCAGAGGAGGAAGGGGAGGCAGATGATGTGTACATCATGGACATTTCTAGCAATATCTCTGAAAACTTAAATTATTACATTGATGGTAAAATTCAAACCAATACCACGACTAGTAACTGTGATGTGATTGAGATGGAGTCTAATTCAGCAGACTTGTATGGCATAAATTGTCTACTCACTCCAGTTACAGTGGAAATTACTCAGAGTATAAAGGCCACACCGGCCTCTGTAACAGATGACTTTTCTAAAGAGACTTCCAGCAGCACCAACTGTGAGTCCAAAAAACGGAGGACTGCAAGTCCACCTGTGCTCCCCAAAATTAAAGCTGAAACTGACTCTGACCCCTCTGCACCCTCTTGTTCCCTAAGCCTTCCTCTTAGCATATCAACAGCAGAGGCTGTGTCTTTCCATAAAGAGAAGAGTGTTTACCTGTCATCCAAGCTCAAACAGCTTCTTCAGACCCAGGACAAGCTGGCTCCTCCTGCAGGGATCTCAGCAGCTGAAGTCTCAAAGTTGGGTCCCGTGTGTGTGTCTGCACCTGCATCCATGTTAGCTGTGACCACCAGCAGGTTTAAGAGGCGGACCAGCTCTCCACCCAGTTCTCCACAGCACAGCCCTGCCCTGCGAGACTTCGGGAAGCCAAGCGATGGGAAAGCTGTGTGGTCAGACACGGTGCTCGCTCCCAAGAAACCCAAGTTAGAAAGTCACAGTGACTCACCTGCCTGGAGTTTGTCTGGGAGAGAGGAGAGAGATACTGGAAGCCCTCCTTGCTTTGATGAATACAAAATATCAAAAGACTGGGTGGCCAGTTCTACTTTTAGCAATGTGTGCAACCAACAACCACTGGATTTATCCAGTGGAGTGAAACAGAAGGCTGAAGGAACAGGCAAGGCTCTGGTCCAGTGGGAATCTGTATTAGATCTCAGTGTGCATAAAAAGCCTTGTAGTGACTCCGAAGGCAAGGAATTCAAAGAACATCTTTCAGCTCAGCCAACCTGTAGTGCTGTAAAGAAGAAGAAACCAACCACCTGCATGCTGCAAAAGGTCCTTCTCAATGAATATAATGGCATCGATTTACCTGTAGAAAGTACCCCTGATGTGACCAGAAGCCCAAGCCCTTGTAAATCTCTAGAAGCCCGGCCTGATTCTGACCTGGGTTCTGACTCTCACTTCTCTGCTCCTGCTGCTGAGTGCCCCCCTGCAGTGCACTCTTCGTCACCTCCCCTACAGACGCCCTCCCTGTCATCCAGTCAGCTGCCGCCTCTCTTGATCCCCACAGATCCACCATCCCCTCTGGCATGCCCCCCTGTGTTAACTGTTGCCACTCTGCCCCCTCCTCTCCTCCCCACAGTCCCTCTTCCTGCCCCGTCTGCCAGCGCTTCTCCTCACCGCGGTCCCTCTCCACTCTCAAGTGCGACTGCCCAGTCTCCACTTCCAATTCTGTCCCCGACCGTGTCGCCCTCGCCCTCGCCCTCGCCCTCTCCCGCTCCTCCTGTGGAGCTGCTCTTGCCTGCTGCTTCACCTGGGCCTCCAACGCTTTCTTCTTCCTCCTCCTCCTCCTCCTCCTCATTCTCATCCTCACCCTCATTGTCATCCCCTTCGCCACCCCCTCTCTCGGCAGTGTCATCTGTGGTGTCCTCTGGTGATAATCTGGAGGCTTCTCTCCCTGCAATAACTTTTAAACAGGAGGAACTAGAGAATGAAAGTCTGAAGCCCAGAGAGGAGCCCCAGTCTTCAGTCGAGCAGGATATTATTCAGGAAACATTCAGCAAAAACTTTGTCTGCAATGTCTGTGAATCACCTTTTCTTTCCATTAAAGACCTAACCAAACATTTATCTGTTCATGCTGAGGAATGGCCCTTCAAATGTGAATTTTGTGTGCAGCTTTTTAAGGATAAGTCTGATCTGTCAGAACATCGTTTTTTGCTTCATGGAGTTGGGAATATCTTTGTGTGTTCCATTTGTAAAAAAGAATTTGCTTTCTTGTGCAATTTGCAGCAACACCAGCGAGATCTGCACCCAGATGAGGTATGTACACACCATGAGTTTGAAAGTGGGACACTGAGGCCCCAGAACTTCACAGACCCCAGTAAGGCCCAGATGGAGCATATGCAGGGCTTGCCGGAAGATCCTTTGGAAACTTCCAAAAAAGAGGAAGAATTAAATGATTCCTCTGAAGAGCTTTACACCACCATAAAAATAATGGCTTCTGGAATAAAGACAAAAGATCCAGATGTTCGATTGGGTCTCAATCAGCATTACCCAAGCTTTAAACCACCTCCCTTTCAGTATCACCACCGCAACCCCATGGGTATCGGTGTGACAGCCACAAATTTCACCACCCACAATATTCCACAGACTTTCACTACTGCCATTCGCTGCACAAAATGTGGGAAAGGTGTTGACAACATGCCTGAGTTGCACAAACATATCCTGGCATGTGCTTCTGCGAGTGACAAAAAGAGGTATACCCCCAAGAAAAATCCAGTACCGTTGAAACAAACTGTGCAACCCAAAAACGGAGTGGTGGTGTTAGACAGCTCGGGGAAAAATGCCTTTAGACGTATGGGACAGCCCAAAAGACTGAACTTCAGTATTGAGCTCAGCAAAATGTCACCGAGTAAGCTCAAATTAAGTGCATTGAAGAAAAAAAATCAGCTTGTACAGAAAGCGATCCTTCAGAAAAACAAATCTGCAAAGCAGAAGGCTGACTTGAAAAGTGCTTCTGAGTCATCGTCTCACATCTGCCCTTACTGTAACCGAGAGTTCACTTACATTGGGAGCCTGAATAAACACGCTGCTTTTAGTTGTCCCAAAAAGCCCCTTTCTCCTTCCAAAAGAAAAACTCATTCAGCCAAGAGAGGTGGACACTTGTCACCTGCAGGTAGTGACAAAAACAGTAACAGCCACCGCCGACGAACGGCGGACGCGGAGATTAAGATGCAGAGTGGGCAAGCACCTTTGGGTAAGACCAGAGCTCGGAGCTCGGGCCCGGCCCAGGCCCCGCTGCCCTCCCCGTCCTTCAGGTCCAAGCAGAATGTCAAGTTTGCCACCTCAGTGAAGTCCAGAAAGCCAAGTTCCTCCTCTCTAAGGAACTCTAGTCCTATACGAATGGCCAAAATGACTTACGTGGAGGGGAAAAAACCCCAGGCTGTGGCCAAAAATCATTCTGCTCAGCTCTCAAGCAAAGCATCCCGGAGCCTACACGCAAGGGTACAGAAGAGCAAAGCTGTTTTACAAAGCAAGTCCACTTTGGCGAGTAAGAAAAGAACAGACCGGTTCAGTATACAATCTAGAGAGCGGAGTGGGGGCCCCATTACCCGAAGCCTTCAGCTGGCAGCTGCTGCGGACCCAAGTGAAAGCAGGAGAGAAGACAGCAGTGCGAAGCAGGAGCTGAAGGACTTCAGGTAAGCGCAGAGCTTGGGGTGGGCCAAGGACCATGGAGGAGACAGTAGGCTTGTCCGCAGGTGTTTTTGAGGGTTTTTGTTTTGTTTTGTTTTGTTTTTTTACTTTTGTTTTCCTGTAAAACTTTGACAAGCATTTAAAAGAAATAATAGCTTTGGGGTAAATTGTAGGTATGAAAGGGGTCATTGGTTTGGCAGCTATAGAAACAAACAACTAGCTTTTATTCTAGACTTGGGACTCAAAGTGGTGTCATTTTCTTTGATAGGGCCAGATATGAATTAGATTTGGAGCCATGGAAAAGCTCTCAAAAATGCCCCATGTGAAAAAATGTTGTTCTGTCGGACTTCCCTCATCTCTTGGGTAATAGCTCAGTGTCTTTGGTAGATGACTTTTAAGGTTAGGATAGACCACAGATTAGCAAACCACCTTACAATCTTGTTTAAACACAGCTATTAGTAAAAGGGGCTGCTTTTATTTTTATGCTTTCTTTCATTGCCACATTGGTCAAAACAAAGTGCCTTATTTCTTATAAATGCCTTGTATTCCTCCTCTGCCTCCCACCCTAGAGAGATCAGTGGACCAGGTTCCAGTGGGGAGGAAGAGCAGGGGAGGGTGCGTGGAACGGAACTACATAGAGGCAGCCTGTGAGGCTCTCTCAGGCGTGTGTGGTGCCCGGGGCCGGTCAGCCTCATGTATTGGTGCCTCTGCCCCAATAATGACAGGAGGATTTGTTACACTTGGTGACCTTTCTGAGTTGCCTAGCCTGACTTGCTGTGCATTCTCAGGATTCTTGTGTTTCCTGATACTGCCTATGGGCCAGTCTCATGACTATAAATACTTTTAAGTCTTGTCTTTTTAGAGTATGAAGAGTGACCTGGCTCCGGACTTTCATGTCTATGATTTTCAGTGCCTTAAATTTCTTTGCTGTTTAAGCAACCAGAATTAGGGATAACTATGGAACAACCACTGTTTGGAGAGGTCATGAGGACACAAACATGCCATTGTCACTATCACTGATGAGGTAGATTAAATTGTAGCTGAAGACAGGTGTAGAGCTGGGTGTAGTAGTGCATGCAGGTAATCCCAGCACTTGGAGGCTGAAGCAGAAGGATCACTGAGAGCTCAAGGCTAGCCTGGACTCCATTGCAAGACCCTGTCTCAAAAACCTGAGAGAAAAGAAAGAGGGAAAGATGTAGAGAATAGTATTAGCCAGGGTTGGTTTGAATGGCTTACTGTAGAATTACAGGATCATATTTTTTTTTAATTACTTTGTAAATATGTTAATTCAGTTGCTATAGATCTGATGAATGCATTGGCCCTGGCACATGCTTTGATAGCCTCCTGGGGTTAGCCTGGTGAGAATAAGCCCCTGCCTGCCCAGCAGCTCCTCATGTACCTGCATGTGCTCAGCCACTATCTGCAGGTTCCACGCCAGCAAGGCATCGTGGAGCTGTGTCCTTTCAAGTTGCAATGTCTTAGCCAGAATATGCAGCCGTTTTCACAAATTGTTCTAAAAAAATAACTCCCTGGTGGCTAATGCTTTAGAATGTTCTGTCTCATCATTTTTGCCTCTGATGTTATCTAAAAGAATCGCTTAGGGCTGGGGACTTAGCTCGGGGTTTAGGCGGGGTTCTGCCGCCTGCCTGGCAAGCTCCAGGACCTGAGTTCAATCCCTGGTACAAACAAAAACAAAGAATCGCTTAGTTTGTGCTCGACACCACTTATACAACTTAAGGGTTAAATTCATATGAAAAAAATTTTAGGTACTGTAAAGCAGAGCTGAATAACTATGCATTTAAGAAATTCATTTATATAACCTCTTACCCAGTACTTTCAAGAGTCCTTAAGCCTACCAAGTGCTGAAGTGCCTAAACAAGAATATCTCTCTTCTTTGCTCCAGTTAATTTTAATTATTTCCCTTTGTTTGATAGTTAACAGAGGGTTACAGTATTGGCATGAAATTTATCCCAAAAGGAAGCACAGGAGAATTGGATGAGAAAATGCTGGTATGGTCCAGCTGTTAGGTGGCAGCAGGCATCCCTGGTGGCTCTGTCTCCCTTTTGTGAGTTGCTGGAAATGTGCTGTGGACACATCTCTAGTGCCAGGGGTGTTCAGAAGGACGTGGACATTCCCCCATGAAGTGTTTTTGAGAATTACAAAAGAAAAGTAAATCCCACAGTCCAACAGGACCCCGTATTTTGACTTTGGACCCCGTATTTCATTTCATCCAAGTTCACTTTGGTCTTCTTAGTGCAAAGCCAGGGTTCCTAAACTGAGACCTAGGGCATGTGTTACCATCTTGCAAAGGCTGTTCCAGAGGGGGCCTTGTTCTCACGCGTGTTTGTTCTATTTTGTTGATTAGGAGTCACTTTACTTGCAGTTGGCTTCCCATTTCAGTGCATTTTTTCCTTGAGAATTTGTTCTTCAGAGATGATTTTATGAGAAATAACTTGCTTTCACTCTTGTTTCCAGTAGTTTGTACCCTTGCTTTCCTTGTTTAGTACTGAGGGTCTCGTCACAAAACTGACAGCATGTCTTTTTCCCACTTCTTTGCAACAAACAGTGTTTTGAGCTGGTCCCCAGCTCTCAGGTTTTTACATTTGAAATCTAGTTCAGGATTTCGGAAGTACTGCCATGAGGCTGTAGCAGAGGTTTCCTGTTTAACACTGAGAGCTCAGCAGTTGTCAGTTGGTCGCTTCTGGAGCACCAACCATTGATTGTGTCATTCGAGATGTGAAAAAGCCACGTGCCCCACAGAGTCCCTTTCTTAGGACAAAGCAGCAAGGGAATGCAGGCCCTGTGCTCAGCTTCTCCAGCTGTTAATGCTGTGATCCTCCCCAACTTAGCAGTCACGGTCTACCTGAGATTTCTTGGTGCTGATTTTAAATCTGGTATGAAGGCTCATTTCCATAGCTCCAGTGAGACCCTTGTAAGTCCCATGGTGTTTTCACATTTTTAATGCTCTTTGTAGAGCAGTTTTTTTGTTTTTATACTGAGCTCCCATTGCAGCCAGTCTGGAAAACTTAAACAGAGAAGCAGAATGAAATGCCAGACCAGGTTGTCCCATTTTCCATGAAGTGAGAAAGAATTGCTCTCCTGACCCTGTCTCAGTTCACACTCACAGAGGCCCCTGCTGGCAGTTCTCCCAGAGCCTGTCTTTGGGATAGGACACCTGAGTTCCTAAATAGCTTCAGAGTCATTTGTGTGTTGCTGTCTTTTTAACATTTGTCTTATGGTCTCCTCACCTCTTTCTTTAACATGGTCAATTCATGCGAGGTTATGTTATGTTGTCATTTATCTTCAGTTTTCTTATTTTCTAGGAACTTCCTGTAGAAAAGTCCCCCACACAAAACAAACCTTAATTGACTAAAAGATATTGCATGCTCAACTTAGGATAAGCACAACGGCAAAGGATACGAAATCTACCAAGCTTGCAAGACCAGTTGAAGCTGACTCAAAAGTTGTAACATACAGCTGATTGCCTGCAGGCTTCTTGTTGCCCTGGGTAGAGTCAGGCGTCCACTCCTTCGCTGGCGCCCACACCCATGCTGGGCTCCTGGGTGTTTGACATCCAGAGCAAAGGGCATTGTCAGTCCGGCTAGATGGCTGGCTCCTCGTCATGGGACTGGGAACTCAGATCTGAGTGTGGCCCTTATCTTTGGCACATAGCAGAGAAGGGAATGATTTGATCATAACCTTGCAAAGCAAGTTTCTCTGTTATGTCAGTGTATTGTAGATTTCAGGGAGACAGATTCAGATGCACTCATTTAAAAACATTTGGTCATACACCAGCTCTTGATGCTTTTCTTTTAAATGAACTACAGAAAGAGAGAGGCATTTGGCTCATCTCTTAACCCCTTCACCCCTTTTTCAATCACAAGCATATTGCCAGCATAATGGAGAGGAAACCAGATTGGGTATGGACTCTACTCCTCTTCCGGTGTCTTGTTTATTTATCCAAATGGATATTATCCTCTCAGATTATTATCTGGCACTAATTTGTAGCTATTATATTATGAGATGTGCAGGATGCATCCAGGCCTGTGTAGGTGTGTGTCTACGTGTAAGTATGAATGAATTTACTTACCAAGTTTTACACTTCAGTCTCTGATAGAGATTAAAACAAATCAGCCTCTTCCTATGTCTGAGAATCATTTCTCTGTGCATTTTATGCCTCCCTCTAATTAATGACTGAGTTGGTGGAAAATGGCTAGGTGTATATATATATGTATGTGTGTGTATATATATGTATGTGTGTGTATATACACACACACACACACATACACACAGTTTTTTGTTCTCAACTCTAAAAGTAATCTACCTCTTAAAATCTGTAGTTGAATACTTTGGTGAATTTGTGCCACTTTAACCCTTTCACTATCATTCCCATTTTTTTTTTTTACATTTTTGTTATGGGGACTTTATGTTGAAATACTGTATAAAGCATTTGTAGCGGTTTAAAAATAAAATATTTAAAATTATTTAAATTGTTTTGGACGCTTCAATTGTATTATATGTGATCTACGTTTTACTTTTTTGTTTGCATTGTTAATCTGGAGCGTGTTCCTGTATTGAAGTTTGCTGTTAGTTATTTCATTGCTTCTTGTTGGAGAGTGCTATAAAAGACTATTCTAATGAAATCATTAAAGTTTACAATTTGACATACAAAAGAGGTTGTTTGTTAATTTTAACCAATGTAGCCTTGAGAGGGAGCGAGAGACAGAGACTGAGTCACTGACAGACAAGATGGTGTTTGCTCCTGCTCCCTTTTTAGCATCAAGCACATCACTGGTTGGTCAGATGTATAAAAGATTTTTTTAAATGCTGTTATTGCAAACACAATAATTAGGGGAGAATCTGAATGGGACATTTTACCTAATTGTAACCAATAAAAATTTTCTGAACACTTGTGGAAGGACTGCATTTTGTATATAATTGGGAACCGAAGCGGGGAGATGAAAGGTGAAAATGGTGGAGGACAGTTGCTTGACGACATTGTGTTGTGTGGTCAGCCCACGGCCTCTTCTCACTCACCTGCCTCTGCTTGGCTTTGCTGGACTTCTGCTTGTGGCAGTTGTTACACCCTACCTAGAGTGGCACACAGTTGGACAGTGGTGCCAAAACCTCGCAAACTTACTTTGCTAAGAGTGAAATAAAGGATTTTATAACTGGGGTCTCAGCTTCCTCTGTGCTTGCTCACAGTTTAATTTGTGGGTTGACACTTATTTTTATGGACCTCAGCACGAATCGAAGTAACTTGTGTTAAAGATTCTTCACAGTGCTGGGGTTTTTTAAAGATTAAAACTGGTTGAGTGTAAGCAGTTATTAATTTCCTGTAGTCTAGCACCATGCAGCTCTTGTTGCAGCACTCACCCTCTTTCTTCCTCTGTTGAAGGTGCGCGGGCTGACTGCCTTGCCCACGTGTCACATTTCTGGTCTACAGGGGTCCTGTGTTAGAGAAACCTGAGGAGGAGGGGAAAGGCTGCTGGGAGCTTGGAAAAGCTTCGGTGTTAGTAGTGTTAAACGCTGTACTAAAATGAGCGCCAAGTGGGCAACAGTGTCCTGTGGCGGAGGCGGATGTCATGACGTAGAAAGCGCTTGCCTGGAAGCAGACCTGTGTTTCCTCCTTGATCCCTGTGCTCGCCATTCATCTGCTCCCTGTGCCCTCAGAGGAAACAGGCACAGTGCAAGCACCCTCAGTGCCCCTCTGCTCTGTGGAGTTAGCCTTGGGCAAGTGCTGCTGCTCTCTGGATCTGCTGCAAAAAGAAGTCACATAAGTGTGAAGCAGACATTGTGTTTTAGGGATGTGGGTTCTGTGAGAGACCCACTGTAGATCGAATGTGGGCTGAGTCTCTTACTCTTTGCTCCAAGCCCTAGAGCACAACTTTTACTGAATGGAGGAGCCTTCGAGAAGTTGCTTAACATCTGTCTCATCAGGAAGGAGTGGCTCCATTTTGGCTGCTTTTGCTTTAAGTAGGGTTGTACTTTTTAAAAATAAAAAAGTTAACTCGTCTTCTGTCCCTTATCTCGCATTCCTCTCATAAATCCCTGTGTAGGCTGCCTGTTCTAGCTTGGTTGCTGCAAATACTTTCTAGCAGATAATTGGTAATCACATTAGTTTATTGAGAATTTAGTGTACGCCAGACTGTGTCCTGGATACTGAGGATACATCAGTAGACAAAACTCTTGAGGCCCTCAAGCTTATGTTTGCCTAGTGGCCCTTTCCTCTTGTGTTTACATCATAGTGTGACGCCTCCTCTCTTTGTCACAATTTCCCAAAGCTAGACACAGATACTTCTAGCATCGTTTTTGAGGGCTACATCTAGGTGCTGCAGGCTTTCCTTACTTCCCCTGAAGTGACTAGTACAATTACAGTTAGTTTAATACATTTGATATTCAGCTGGATTTTTTTTTTTTTTTTTTTTTTTTTTTTTTGGTACCAGGGATTGAACTCAACCTTGTGCTTGCGAGGCAGGCAGCGGAACCACTGAGCTAAATCCCTAGTCTTCATCTGGGTTTTAATTTGATACTGAAGTGTTCTTTGAATCAACTGAGTTATGTTAAAAAATATATTAATAGAGGTTGATTTATATTGAAAATAGGGTAGTGCATGGATAGGTGTGAAGAGCAGTGCGGATGTGAAGGCCGCACTACAGATACTTTTGAGGCCAAAGCTGTTAGGAAAATGGTCTTTCAGTGTCTGCTTTTTTCTAGGCCCAGCAGCCCATAGCCCTTCCTCGCTGGTAGCACCAATTTATGGATGTAGCTTTGGGATCTCCTGTCAAGGGAATGTTCTCCTTAAATGTCCTTGAGAGTGGATTTGAGAAACACGAAAACGGGGGAGCCACAAGCCCTGACTTGCAATCCAGTGCCTTTGCATTCACTTGGAGAACTTGCCCATGTGCCTGTGCAGGCTCTGTGTAACTTGACACAGTTAGGAGCTTCTGAATATATTTGAAGCATTGAAATGTAACTCTAATTGCTGTAGCACACATGTGTTCTCCTTTGAGCCTCAGGGCCACTCATAATCCTTACAATCACCTTGCAAAGAAGGTGCTGCTCTTCCTCCTGTTAGCCGGAGGCTCTAGGGTTGATGTGAGGAGCTGGGGCTGTTCTGATGCCACTCTTGAGTCCTGGGCCGGGAGATGTTCGCCAGCAGCAGGTAGAGAAAGCAGGTTGAGTGGAGAGGGGTGATGCTCTCTTCCTGCAGTCTCTGTCTTAGGTTCATTCCAAGACCAGGCCCCGGTTGGCTCCTCCTTTCCAGAGCCTTGACTGTCCTACAGAGCTTGCCTTATAACAGGACCCTAGATTTAAAGTGCTATGGGATAAAAACTATTACTAGAAATGAGATCCAGATTGGTGGGGAAGGTGACATCCAGTGTAAAAACTTTTTTTTCTAATAGGACAAAATTGGAGATCTGTGAGAAAAAGGAAGTACAGAATGCCCTCTGGTTGGCTTGAGGCGGTGCCACAGGCCCACCACCTGCCCTTGTTCATTTCTCATCCACTGCCCACCTTTGTGGTTTCCTCTTCCAGGGCCACTAGAAAGGATCTGATGAGCTTTAGGGGAATTCACTGTGGCTTTTGAGTGCTTGCTGTATGCTAGGCACTGTGCTAAGTAAGCACTGTAAAACTTGAGTATAGACCATCACACTGTGAGCACAGGGTCACTTGCAAGCAGGGAACAGACAGAGAAATGGTTTGTCCAGAATGCACAAGACTCAGTGCAGTTGGGATTTGAGAAGGAGCTATTGCCAGGCCAACATCCAGTTTCACTCCTGACGCTGGAATATGCCTCTGCTGCTGGTTCAGACAAAGCAGTTCAGGTCCTTTTCACTGGCTTTATAGAGCCACGCACTACATCCTCACTCTTCCCCAGAAACCACACTCAGTACTGTCACTTTTGAAAATGTGAATTTTGAAAATGATTCTAAAGAAGGCTCCATCCAGAATCTCCTCAGATAAACACCATGGAATCTTGACCAGCTGGTATTAATCCAAAAAGACAGTGGATCTCACCTCACCTCCCTATCTTGGCAAATAATGTGTTACTAGCAAAACAAAATCTGCTGGTGGTAAATTATTTTCGAGTACAGGATCAGGACCCGGTGGGTACATGTAAGACTTCATTTACTTTCTGGATTAAGAATAAGAATTGGAAAAACTGTTAGGACTTTGCACTGAATTAGTTGCTGTGGTTGCAGAAATTACATTCAATCACAAGCTGCTAAACGGGGCTTGGAAATACTTTTATTAGAGTAAATTTGTTGATCTGTTGTGGTAATAGGATTTGCACATACTTGCATTTTCTGCCTCACTTGGGCCAGCTGGATTTCTTTTCAGCTCTTCCTGATAATGATTACAGAATGCAGGAGGATGTTGCAGAGAACATAAACATTTTATGGAAGGCATCAGCACCTAATACCTTCCCATGTCCAGCCAACACACTATGGTGAGAGCCACATTTCTACCTGATTTGCATAGTGGAGTTTGGGCTGCAATGAATCCTCAGGACCTTATGGGACAGGTTTCATTTCTGTATCAATCTTTAGGCAGGAACCTATTGTGTGATTGAATTCTGCTTAACTGCTTAATTTTAGCATTAATTCTAAATGTAAATTTTAAACAGGATTCATTTGAAAAAGACTTGGAATTTGCTACACAGGTGAATAACTTTTACAATACAGTTATGGCAATTTTAATTTTTAACCTAAAAACAATTTAACTCAAAAAGCAGTTGAATTTATTAGCATTTAAATTTGCCAAAATGTATTTTAATATTTGTTATTGGAATGAAGTTATTTAAAACTCACATGGAGTCAGTTTACCTTACAGTAACATTCCCTTCTTACTTTATTTTTATAATCACATCCAATCCTTGCCAACCCAGATGGAGGGGGGAATATTTTCAGATGGCTTCTATTTCCAAGCTATTACTGGACTTGTGAATTCAGGCACATTCTCCTATAGCAATTATGTTGGTCCACCATTCAGGAAACATCTTACTGTGTGGTCAGCCTGGATCATCTCAGTGTCATCCTGTGTATCTCCTGTCCTCTCCCGCGGGGCTAGAGAGCAGCCCTGTGTACTGGGACTTTGAGAGGCCCTTAGGATTCGGGAGACCCTGTGGAGGGAGTTGAGTCTGTAGTCTGGTTCATAATGAGACTTTGCTGTGAGTGTATCACATGACTTAGCTCATTTTGAGCTGTTCCCAACCTGAGGCAGGTTTTCATTTACAGGTAAGCCCATTAAGTCAGAGGGGGCGGTGACATCACTTGAATTGTGCCCCGTTGATGTACGTGGAAACCCTTATCCTGATCCCAGAGTCACTGTACTGCTCTCTGGTGTGAAACCATCTACTTTATTTGGGTTTTAGAAAGCCTCCAGTGCAGGCTGATGTTTATGTCATCACCTAGAAGGTGGAGGCTGTACCGCGTAGTGGAATGAGAACTGGCTTTGAACTCCCCCGATCTGGGATTTTGTTCCCTTTGTAACAGGAACCCTGTTACAAAGTGGAGTTATGCTTCACTTCCCATTGTGGAGGTGTTGAGTGACGTGGCGTATGTTCCTAGCAGGGTCTCAGTGACTGGTGACTGCTGTAATAATGGACCTCGGAGGGCCCCACTCCTTACCTGCCAGGGTTTAGTAACCTGCAGCAGCTGAGCGGGGGACCTGAATGTTGATGGTCACCAAGGAACTTTCAGAGGAAGCTGCTGAAGAAACAACACAAAAATCTTGAAAGAAAAATGGTTCACAGGAAGTAAACATCTTACAACCTTGGCCCTTGGCTCTCTCCTTGCTCTTTGAGGCACTGTAAACCTTCCATATGGGTACTGGCCAATGTTGCTTCCTGTGCATCTCTTCTCTCCTTGAGCAAGAATTCTTCTTGTAGAGGAACTTGCATGTTCATGGCCAAATTTCCGGCGTCTAGAATATCTTTAACAGGTAGTAGTAGCTCTGTAAGTGTTGACTAAAATATTTGAATCCTAGCTTTATCCCATACTCATTCTGGAACCTTGTTCTGTGAGTTACTTCATCTTTTTTTTCCCCCCTGTAAAGTGTGATGATCAATCTGACCACAATAGATTGTGTGAAGACAACAGATAACATCTGTGGACGTTACCTGTTGTAGAGAGTCCCATAAACACTAGCCATTGTTATCATTGGTGTTGGTTTCAGTTGGAGTAGTGACTGGTGCCAGAAGTGGATGTGCCATGTCTAAAATTCCTTGACTGCACCAGTTGCCATAGCTGGAACTTTCATTGTCTTGCCTCTGCCCAGAAACAGAGGTCACAGGTGGCCTGTAACTCCTGGTTCTACTACCAGTGACGCCAGGGACTCAGCTGGGTCACAGCTGTTAATTTACAGATGACAGGTTCTCCCTGTGCCAGGTGCCCCACCCACACATTAGAACTAAAGAGAAACCAGCTGAACTAAAGAGAAATCATTTTCCAAGTCAAAGAGGGAAAAAGGATTCATTCTTATACTCACTCCATATACTTTCTTATTTCTCTTCTGATTTGAACTTCAGAACCAAGCAAAAATATAGAAGGCCTAGGTTCAGAAGAAAACTTTGGTTGGCTCTGTAAAGCTGAACATTTAACCAAAGAACCCCATCTACTGAAATAGTGTAATGATTGCTGAACTTTTAAGTTCTCATTAGCCACTCTTTTAAGGGGTTTCATGTATTAGCCTAGTCTTTTTAACAACCTGTGAAGTAAATACTCATATCCTCCCATTCTGTAGATTGGGAAACAGGCAGAAGTTCATTTCTAGTAAGAAGGGAACCCAGGAATCTAGGCGGTCTGGCTGGTCTAACTATGAAGGCACCTTGCCGCTGGCTGGCTGGTCTGGGAGCAAGAAGTGGCAGCCCCACATCATGCTGCCCCTGCTGCAGCTTCCTGGTGGCAGGATAAGAAGAGGATCAGAAGCAAGGAGACCCCACTTGTTAGGAAGCAGCTACCTAAGTGGACTTGTGCCACGTAATTCAAAGGAACTGAGTGACAGTTGGAGGGGAACAGCCATTGTCCTTGGAGTACCCCATTTTGTGTGTTCTTGGGAATTCAGGCTGTGAGCATCTTAGCCAGACCTAGTGTGTGTATATCCTGTGAGGAGCAGATCCAGGCACTACCTTTATCTGAGAATCGAAGCTTGTTCCTACAAGTCTGTCTAGACACAGGTAGGGAGTAGGTTTCTGTGTGAGGAGCAGCAGGTATGGCACAGAGCTGGGTTCTGGGGCTGCATTTACATCTAGAGAAAGCAGTCATTCCAAGGGCTCCCATCAGCTTTGGATGCAGAAAGGCAAATGTTTCTGCTGTGCCAGGTATCGCCATTATAGCCTCACTGTGTCTGCCCCTTCCTGCTTTTAAATTTTTCCCTGGGCATTGTTTCACGTTGGCTTGAAGGCTGATGGCATCAGGCAGTACTTCCCCTCAGGAAGTGATGCCCTCTGAGAGGGTTGAGGCACCCAGGCCATCCTGCCCTGCACCAGAGGTTCCAGCAGCTTGAGACAGGAATAGGGACTTTCAGATCCAGTTAATGCACAATTCACTGTAGCTCTTGGTTCTTTGCTGGACAAGTGCTCTCTGGACAGGAAAGTGATCTGTGTGATAAACACATATTTTTTCTGTTCTAAACTCCTAAAATGCATGCTTTCAGTGATATGTTGAAGACTGAGTTTGGTGAAAGTGCGGTTAATCCCTTCCTGGGTGATGGTTTAGAATAAGTATTCTGCTTGATGGCTTGTGCTAAAAGTGGCTGGATCCTCATAGCTGTAGGCATTTGGTCCCTACAGTTGTACAGAGGTAGCCACAGTTCATCCTCTGTTACGCAAGGCTGAGGCTAGTGAAACTGCTTGGTGATTTTCTCTTCCTGGTTTGGAATGTTGCTCCAAACGTCTTTGAATTTCTGTAATAGCCGTGGTGTAGGTTTGCAGTAAGAGTGTTCATATTTTAGGTACCTTTGAATTTTGCAACTGTTCGATGAAATCAAATCTGTGATAACTGCATCAGTGTAAAAGCCAACTATTTTGATCTATCCGAATACTCGTGTCTCCATCATAGTTTAAATATGTGCTGTGCTAAATTAATTCATCATTATCATTAGTGGTGTTTATATGTTCAAATAAATATCTTTAAAAAGTTGCAGATAGAGCCCATTAGTGCCATCCATGAGCAGGTGTTCATTAAGGTGACATTCTGAACTGTGTCAGCACATGAGGAGGTGAGGAGAGTGCTTCACTCACTCATAGGCATGGTCTTGCTGTTCTCAGCTCAAGAAAGTGCCATTTGCCACTTCTGCTCCAGGTGTGTGAAGTGGCCCTGCTTCCTGTTATTTCTCCCATGTTTGCTCGGTGAACCACCTGCATCAGAATCACTGGGGAGGTTTATTAAACATTTCAGACCTACTAAACCATGATCTCTGGGATGAGACTTGGAAATCTTCATTGTGTCAGCTTCTCAAATGAGTCAGCCAAATTTCAGAGTTCTCTCCACCGTGAGGAAAGAAAATGAATGACATGGACCACCCATCTCTTCACTTTAATTTGCTTTCCATTTTAAGTTCTTTTTCTTTGTTTATCTACAGTGTCTTTGGTACATTCACTTCTGAGAGCATCTTCCCCTTTATCTGTTTGCTTTATTCCTTCTGACCATCTAGTGGCAAACTGGGACCTTGCTGAGTGTCAGAACTGAGATGGAATCGAGGAGTTGCCAGAGTGTGTGGTTGCTCTGTGTCTTTCTGAGGAGGAAGTATGAGCTTTGGTCCTTTCCTATGATGAGTCTGGTCTGATGCTGTGCCTGCTGGGAGACCCACCACACTCACCAAGCTCTTACTGGTGCACAAACACTCAGCAAATGCTCAGTATTTGTAGAAAAAGCAAGCAATCTCCAGGGACAGTAGAGTTGAATTACCACTCCTCTTCAGAGACTTACATACATGATGCTAACGGATGACTTTTTGGGTTAAATGTGAATCTTAAGGCAGCTAATTGCTGGCCAGTGAGTACAGAGCACGGCTTCAGTAAAGTCAAGTTGAAAGCAAAGGATCAGTTGTTTGGTGATAGCTAATGATAATCAGTATCAAAGAGTTACTGTCTTAAGGCACAGTCCTTCAGATTAAGAATGCATGACAACAGCTGATCAGTAAACCATAGAGACCAGGACAGAACTCTACTAAAGACCACTATGGTTAATTCAAAGGTATTAGTAAAATTGTATTCTCCCCTTGCCAGTCTACACGGGACCACATAGCAAAGGTCCCGGGCTTGACCTATCATTCAACATTCTGAATGTCACAGAGGAGAACTGCTTAGATACTCCCTCTGGTTTTTAGGTTTTATTTCCCCAACTTTTGGACCTGTAAACAGCACTACCCTCCCCTGGTCCCTCTTTAGCTCTGACACCCAGCATGTTCTAAGGGCTTCCTCTAGCACAGCCATGCATTGCACAGGTGATTTTCCTGGCATATTCTTAGGCAAGCCCTTCTTACTGGACCTTCAGTGATTGACTTTGCAGTGCGGTTTGATTGTTCTGTGCTGAATAAAGCTTTTCCCCAAACGGGATGGGCAGTCCAGTGTCTCTCACCTCGATGTCTCCACCGTGTCCCTGAGCCTCATGAATCAGAGCCGCTAAAGAAGTGATCCAGCAAACAGAATCTGAGGGTAACAGAAGTGGGCACTCCGATGGGGGAAACACAGACGTCTGGGTCTCCTCCTGGATCATTTGGCCCAGGGTGTGTGCCATGGCCCGAGGGAGAATCGCCAGGAGAACATTTTGCAAAGCACAAGACCTGGGAGGGTGAGGTGGTACCAGAAATCCTCCTGTACTTTGTTACAACATCCAGTGTGGTTGAAATGACACCGTTGGAACTTGGCTGCCTGCGATTTAACCCCAGCCCACGTGGTCATGGGTGCTCTTGGATGCCTTTGCGGTCCTCACCACCACTGCCTGGGAGAGCCCGGAGCATACGTTCCCAGAGGTCAACTATATTTGTTCCCAGACCCATTCGGGCCACTCATTACTGTACTCATACGGTTTAGTTCAATATCACCCTTGTGCAAACTGATGACAGCATAGAGTTGTTTTTTGAAAACCAATTGAATGTTTAGAGAGGCCCACAGTAATTTGCTTAAAAATCACAATACAGTTCAAGAATTAAAACTGCAGGAAGTAGGGTGGAGATCATGTAGCATAGGAAGATTTTGTACTGATTGTTTTTATAAGTTCTCACCCAACATTAAATACTGGAAACCCCAGATGATGTAGTCAAGAAAGGCAGTGCAGGTCTTGGCCTTTCATTCATTCAGCACTGGAGGACTGAGGCCTCTAGTCAGTGCCAGGTGCTGTGTGGAGGATATAGCAGTGACCAAAACTGAGGGGATTCACTTTTGTGGAACTCACGCTCCAGTGAGACACCAAACAAGGGACTATCAGATGATACATGCTATAGAGAGGGGTAAAGTGGTGGTGTGGTGGCAGAGTTCTGGAGTGAAAATGGGCTCAGGAGACACCCATCTTAAGTGTAGGGGTCAGAGAAAGCCTGACGGCTAGAGGATCAGCAAATATTTGGAGATGAGAGAACCAGCCTGTGAGCACAGGGGAGCAAAGCACCTGGCTGTTAGAACAGCCAGTGCAGAGGTCCTGGGGTGGGAGCCTCCCTAGCATGCTCAAGGAAGAGAAGAGGCCCTGTGGCTGGACAGGGTGAGGTCAGGGAGTAACCTAGGCTAGCTTTTAGGAGATATGGCAGCCATTGTAAAGATTTAGCTTTTGCTCTTGAGTGGACCTCATTGGAGGGATCGAGGGAGGAGTAATAGTGTGAAGCACATTTTGAAAACATCATTCTGCTGATCTATTAAGAACAGCGTGGGAAAGGGCAAAAATATAAACCGAGGGCAGTTAGACGCAGATGCAATGTCCAGGCGAGAGGCTAAACTGGGATGCAGTGATGGGGTGATGAGAAGCTGTGGGATTCTGGATTTAGTTCAGAGGTAGAACCACAAGTTGGCTGAGGACTGGAGGCCATATACAGGGGCTGTGTGTGTGGGAGGTGAGAATGTTAGTATGCTGAGTTCCAGATCCCGTATAGTCAAGGGAGAGCTGGAAGCAAAGGTGAACAGATTTGGCAATCAGAAGAAAGGTCCCAGCTGAAAATGGAGATTTGGTCATCTTCTGGCTCCTCGTGGTGTTAGAGTCAGGATTGGGAGCCTTAGAGAGTGAACATAGAGAAGAAGACTCCCAAGAACTGTATCTGTTACACTCCAGCAGGGAGCCTGTGGAGCAAGACAGGCAAGAGGGAAATCCTATCAGAGACATGGCAAGAGCAGGTGGTCACACAGTGAGAGGTGAGAACTGGCCAGGGGGCTTTCTAGCCCCCACAGGAGGAGCTTCCCTGGATTGGGTTCCAGAGAAGTTGAGCAGAGAGCAGCCAGCGCTGTTTCGAGGTGGAGAAAATTAATGTGTGTGCACCCATGGGGCTGATTCAGTAGAGAAAGGAAACTTGGGGAGGCTGTTGGAGCCCCATCCCTGAGAAGGTGGCACAGAAGGGGGCTGTGGGGTCCAGCTGGGCAAGAGTGGGTGGGGAAAGGTGTGGTAGGAATATCACAGTCTTTAGCTGTACGTGCAGGCGAGGCCACCAGTGGAGACTAGGGATGGAGAGGCCTTCAAGGCCAGCAGACAAGATGCAGCAGCCACTCAGATGGAGCAAGAGGGCAAGGGCGCCTGGTTTAGAGGGTTGTCAGGAGGCCTTGGAGCCCACGTTGGTGTGAAATGTGAGGGTTTCCTTCATCGCGGTCAGTGAGGGCACACTGCTGGAGTTCTGGTTGAAATTTATGGAATGTTGGAGGAGGGCAGTGCTGTGGATTCCCTACTAGGCCAAATCCAATGAAGAGTCTGCCTGAAGACTCTCTGATTTGAGCTCCCTCATTGCCTCCAGCTCTGCAGACAGGCTAAAGTGCATCCCTGTCTGTACACAGCCAGCCCCACACCTGTGTCACAGAGGATGTTGCTCTGAGAGGGAGGGTGACTGCAGGTGGTGAGGCTGGGAGTATCAGACGCCAGCCCCGGTGCTCTCTGCTCACAGGGAGCTTGTGTTGAGCCAGGCAGAGACCCATGTGCTCCTGGGGTGAGGACAGGGCCCTGAGCAAGGACATCACGTGGACCGAAGTGATGTCTGTTGGAGGGCACGTGGCTCAGCAGGAGCCCTTGTGAGAGGAGGCCTGCATCTGAGCTGGAGCAGGTGCGTGTTGCCGAGTCCTGGCTGTGACCTGGGTCCCTGACTTGTCTGGGCAGACAGCTCAGCTGTTGGTAGTTCTTCAGATGTGTTTGTGGACAGGGGCCTCAGAAAAACCCCTCTGTGCAGCAAGTAAGCACACCCTGTCCAAAATCAATGGCCTTTTCTTTCCTCAGGGGCTCACAAACCCTCAGATCCACTGCTTGTAAAAGTTGTAAGACTCCATGTAATAGACCTGCTGTTCAATATTCAGGAAAGGCCCAAGGTACAGTGGCACATAACTGTAATGCTAGAGGCTGAGGAGACTGAGGTATGATTGCAAGTTGAAGGACAGCTGAGATCCTGTCTCAAAATAAACAGAGCTGGGGATGTGCTTTAGAGCAGAGAGTTGCTGGGCTCAATCCTGTGTCTGGGGGAGTGGGGGAGAAGCAGCAATAGAAAAGAGCCATTCCCAAGGAAGAGAGCAGAGTCCTTAACACTGGTCTTGTTCCAGTTTCAGAACTCCTTGAATCTCTTGTATGAAACTTGTTTTGAGCCAGAGGCACAAGAAATAGAAAATGGTTGGAGAGCAATAGATTTGAATCCCTCTGCTTCAGAGGCAGAAGTGGTCTCTTCTAGAATCTCTTCAACCCTGAGGATGAAGTTATTTACATCCTCTCCCTCCAGTGCACTGAAGCAAGAGACAGCATGGTAAAGTGAGGCAGATCAGAAAACTTGTTTCCTATGCTCCGTGGGACCCAGGTATCAGGTGGAAATAAAGTGCACGCAGGCTTCACGCTGCACATGGGTGGTGTCATGGTCAGGTCCCTGTGCCGAGCTCTGGCAGGTGCTTCTTTTGTCCTCAGTGTTTATTGTGCTGTGTTACACAGGTAGTGACTTTCCCCTCTAGCATCTGTCCCACAGGGGAGAGACCCGTTCTGTCTGGTTCGCTGCAGGGCACCCCACAGCCCTCTACACCTGCAAGTTCCAACCATGAGTAGGAATGCTGGAGAGACACCTGCATTCTTACTGAAACTGTACCGACTTTTTCTTTGTCTTCATTGTCTGAACAAGGCAGGATGTGCAGTACTCCCTCGGGCTATGGAAGGGACTCGAGCACCCACGGAGTTTCGTGTTGGCAGGGGGTTCCCGGAACCAGTCCCCCCAGGTACCAAGGTACCTGGGCACCGTAGCAGGTGGCTGGTCAGTCCGCACTGCTAAGAGACAGTTTGAACATGCAGCTCTGCTCCACGTGCGCACAAGAAAGCATGCGCACCTCATGCCTCCCAAAGATGGGCAGAGCTGGGAACCTGACTCTCTAAGAGAAGACAAAGCAAAATACAGGACATGTTGACCCTGGGCCTGATTTCAGAGAACTTCTACTCTAAAAAGTTAAATGAAAAAATATTTTTGATGCTTAGAACGCTCCCCTGGAGGCTCCGCGTAGGTCTGAGCAGAACAGGCTCTGTGGAGTTGCCTCTGTGTGCTCAGTGCCTCCCAGCTCGCCTTAGGTGGTGAGGACTTGCCAGGTCGATGCAACAGGGAGTTGGGGACCCGGCAAGCTGTGTCCTCCTCTTGGGAATCTGTCCTGCTTGGCCTTAAAAGCTCAGGACCTCACCTGTTTGGCTTCACAGGTAAAATGGCCTGGGCTTCAGCCCTGGCTCTTATTCGTTCACAAATTGCCTAACATCCTGTGTCTCAGTCCCTGGTCTCTGGTACACAGAACTCATTTCATGAACTTCTTGCTAGGATTAACTTCATTATTCCATGACACATGTTTGGCACAGAGTAGATAAGTGCCAGCTCCTACGAGGCAAATGACACTCAGGACACTCATGGCATCTGGGACCAGTTCCACCACGGAACAGTAACTCGGACAGAGCCTCAGGAGGGCTGATCGTGAGCCCCTGGGCTACCTGAGCAGCACCCAGCGGTGCTGCGTGTCTGTCCCCCACCAGCAGGGGCCTGTTTGAAGGATCTCCTTCAACCGGTGAGAGACTCCCAGCTCCACAGGGTACAAGGTCCAGTGAGGAGCCGGGCCACTTCACTCATGGTCTCATCGAGTGTGAGACAGGGTGGACTGCTGGACCCCACCACGCTGCAACCTGTTTGAGCCCAGGAGGGAGGCAGGGTTTGGGCTTTGAGAGCAGGGATGGGAGAAGGCACAAAGCAGGCTCTGCCTCCTGTCCTGGTGCACACCCCGGCCTTGCCATTGGGCAGTGTCATGCCCCTTGCTGAGTAATGCCCATCTGGGCACAGCGAGTGTGTCTTTCCCACAACAGTGCCAGCCCTGCATCTGGGATGCTCTGCCAGCCGGGCACACCTAGCCCCCTGAGGCAAGCTGGCTTGGGCAGGAAGGGAGTCCCTGAGCTCCCCAGCTTTTCAGGGAGGCAGGAGCAGAAAGCCCTGCAGAGAGTAGCCCCTCTGTCCTCAGTATCCTGAGCCTGTTCCCAGGCCATGTGGTCTTCAGAAACCTGGGAGCAGAGAAATCCTGAAACTAGCATGGTTGTCATGCAGGCTTAGGGAACCCTTTATTCCCAGCATCTCAGCCTAGCAAGGATTGAGTTTTTCTTTGTCTGTGGAGTGGACCTCATCTTTTAACTAACGGCTTTGGCCTTGATCATTGTTCATAGAGGAAGTGGTTACACTAGGAGTCCTACTCAGTCTCTTGCTGTCCCAAGTTAGGAATCTGCTTTTCCTACATTCAGGGTTCTTACATGCTTGTATTTGCTTCTGTTTTCTTCTCAACTTTCCTCTCATTCTTTGAAGTTTCCTTTTAAAAAAAGCAGTCTGCTTTGGCTCCGCTGAGGGAAGAGTGGGGATGGAGTTGGAATTGGGTGATTGCAGGTGAGAGGGATGCTGGGAAGCTGGGAGCTGCTCTTGTGCCCATGTGGGGCTTCTCTGCCCGAGCTGGACATGCCAGGGACAGTGGCGTGTTTCCCTCGACTTTAACCCCTGTGCTGGCCATAGTGAGGGGTTCTGTTGAAGAGGGCTGAGAGCTGCAGAGTTGGGGTCATAGCACTGTACAAATGAGGGCCTCAGCCCATCGTGTAGGTGGGAGCTTGGCAATGAGCAAAACCCTACAGAAGCCAGGTGACTGGAGAAGTTGGTTCTTGAGCAACAGAGACTGGATGAACTGTCAGGAGTCTGGCTCCAGGCTTGCTGTTTATTTGCTGAGGAAGCCGTTTCTGGGCACCTCCTTGTGCCAGGCATGGTGGCTGCTCCATAGGCAAGAAGCGAACAGATGCAGACTGCTCACAGAGGCCTCCTGCTCCAAGGGGCAGTCACATAGCACAGGTTCCCTGCATTTCGAGATCCTCCCTGTATCTCTTAGGGCTCTCACTACCCTTCCTCTCCCCCTTTGTCCTGTGCCCCTCCGCTGGAACAGCGTGTCACATGACCATGAGCTGGGTGCTTGCATGTTCCAGCTCAGCTTCCTTGTCTGGAACTGAATTCCCAGCGACACTGTCCTATACTGCAGAAAGCAGGCGGTCAGGGCAGGGGCTCCCCACTGGTCGCTGCCTGTGGCTGAGGTCATCCTAGGCTGGGAGACTGGGACAGTCTTCCTAATAACTTGGTCAGGAGTTATGAGCTTGTCACATGCTAGGTGTTTGGAGTTCATGCAGAACAGGTTGGGGACTTGAAAACCTCAGGCCCTATCTAGCAGCCCCACAGAGCAGGACAGAAGGGTCTTCCCTGTGCACATGTAGAAGCCAGACTGGGAGACCTGGGGCAGCCTCCCTAGGGTGGCAGAGAAGGAGGGAAAGGTGCTGCTGAGGGGCCCCTTCCACCCTGGACGAGGTCTAGATGGGACTCCTGCCTCTGGTCTACTCACACCTTGCCATGACCCCAGACCAGTGACTTGGTCCTCTGTGCTGCTGTCCCCTCAGCCACAAAAATGGCACAATATTACCCCTCATGGCAGAGGATAGCAGTAAACACCCCACCAGGCTGTGCTTGCTCTGTCGCCAGTGTGCAGCGTCCCTGGCACGACAGCCCTGGAGAGTCCCCACTGAAGGAATCTCAGTCTCAGTGATGGTCGTGGCTGGTGTTTTATCTCATCCCCCAGTGACCACCTGCATTTTCCTGGCTTTGACCCCTCACAGAGGGTGTTTGGCACTGGCCCCTGTGTTGCAGGCTCTGCCTGGCTGCCCCAGCATGGCACCTGCAGCCTCTGTACATTGCCTGGCAGCTGCAGGACCAACATGCCCATGAATGCCAATGCTGGCTCGACCAGCCACACTGAGCCACAGAATAGAGCTCCATAGCCCTCAAAGCCAGGCTGTACCCAGACTGACTCTCAAGGGTGAGAATCTTAGGCGTGGGAGCTGGCACTGGGAGTGAGTGGCGTAATTGCCCTGTGGGTTCTGATGAACACTTGTGTTTGAGAATCTGTGTTCCAGGACTCCCTTGAGTTAACTGGGTTCCAACCCACATCAGACCTGGGCACCTGTTCTGTGGCAGAGGATCGGCCCCCTGCTCTGGGCGCTCTGTGTTTCCATCCTCACCACCGCAAGGCTAGTCGTGTTCGGCCCTGGGGTTTGAGCAAACAGTCCTGGGTTGAGAGCTGGGAGATTAGCCCTGCACCTTTCTGTGCCTCTGCCCCTCTCTGTCTGTGACAAAGACTCACCTTAGTCTGGAGATTTGAGGGACTTCCACAGAGCATTCGGAGCAACTCTGAGCACATAGTTAAGTGTTTATTGAGTGACATCATTACAGTTTTTCCTTGTTTGACATCCTTATTTTGCAGTCAAGTCAACTTGGTGCAGAGAGGTGGAGGCATTTTCCAGAGGCCACACAACAAGCCAACCACAGAGCAGGGACTGAACCAGGTTCTTGAATCCCAGCTGTCTGCTCCTTTGTGCGCCTGCTCCAGTCTCTGTCTCTGCCCTTTGCTGACCTCGCTCCTCCCAGTCCGTGCTTGTGAGACACTGGTTCTGCATGTCTGGGTGGTGAGCTCCACCTAGGAGCCATGCGTGGTCCTGGCAGTGCTCCCCTCCAGGGGCGCCAGCGGGCCATCTTTCGCAAGGCTAGTCGTGTTCGGCCCTGGGGTTTGAGCAAACAGTCCTGGGTTGAGAGCTGGGAGATTAGCCCTGCACCTTTCTGTGCCTCTGCCCCTCTCTGTCTGTGACAAAGACTCACCTTAGTCTGGAGATTTGAGGGACTTCCACAGAGCATTCGGAGCAACTCTGAGCACATAGTTAAGTGTTTATTGAGTGACATCATTACAGTTTTTCCTTGTTTGACATCCTTATTTTGCAGTCAAGTCAACTTGGTGCAGAGAGGTGGAGGCATTTTCCAGAGGCCACACAACAAGCCAACCACAGAGCAGGGACTGAACCAGGTTCTTGAATCCCAGCTGTCTGCTCCTTTGTGCGCCTGCTCCAGTCTCTGTCTCTGCCCTTTGCTGACCTCGCTCCTCCCAGTCCGTGCTTGTGAGACACTGGTTCTGCATGTCTGGGTGGTGAGCTCCACCTAGGAGCCATGCGTGGTCCTGGCAGTGCTCCCCTCCAGGGGCGCCAGTGAGGGCCATCTTACCTGTCCGTTGTAGACTTCCCCTTTCCTCAGTCACTCCTGCAGCCCTGTGCACTGTGTGCCACACACTGGCCATCCGCATCCCAGTTCAGGCAGCCTTTGTGTGCGCACTCAGCTGACATTTCCCGGGTCAGCTATGAGCAAGACTCAAGGAGCCTCTGAACTGGTGGTGGAGAGGGCAGTGAGGAAGTAGACGGCTCAGCAGACAAGGGGTTGCTTTGAGTGAAAGGTCCAGAAAGAAAAGGGAGAAAAACACGTGCTGGAGAGGAGCAAGGGCCATGGCAGTGGGCAAGTTAGTGGGTTGGAGAGGTGGGGGGCACTGGCTGAGGGGAAGAGTGGGCGGGGCCAGAACAGACCATGCTGGGCACCAGGAAGTGCCTGGTCTGGATGTGAAACCGGCCTCTCCCATAGGGGGAAGGGAGTCCCAGGGCAAGGAGAGGCACACTGTCTTGTGATGTAGTCCAGTGTCAAGTCCAGCAGTCTCTGTGAAGGGCACTCTCGTTGCTTGGGAGAGAATGGATTGAGAAGGAAAGAGCGGAAGTGAGGACCCCTGAAGTGGCTGTTGCGCTGTCCCTGTGGTAGATGGTCATGCTATAGGCTGTGGGCAGTGGGAACTCAAAGAGCTACACGGGTTTGCAGATAGGATCAAGGGACTCAGAGATGGTTAGCTTGGGGTAAAGCAAGGGGAGATGTGGAAGGCCCCATGCTTAGTGTGTACCCACAGCTGAAACGAGCATGGTTGGATGGTTTCTAAGTGCAAGCCACAAAAGAAAAAGGAAGGCAAGGCGCTGTTAGGATTTGATCGTTAACAACAACATTTTGGCTGAAAAGAGGGGAGGAGAGTCCTGTGTGATTGGTGAGTGTGGGGGTGGGGCTGGGGGCAAGTTGGGACCACACAAGGTCCCAATGAGGCCACATTAAGGTTTCAGTGGCTTAGCCACATGGAAGTGCCCAGGAGGGGCCCTGCACAGGAGATGGGGCCAAGTGTCTGACCCGACACTGAAGCTCAGAAGCCCCTGCTGTCCAACCTTTGAGGAAGGGTGAGGGCGGGCTCACCTTGTGCTCTGCCCCTCGGCGCATGCCCCGCATCACCACACCTGCGAGACACTTCGCACATGCGCTGAACTCTTCCCAGCAGGCAAAGCGCAGTGCTCTGACTGCGTCTGGCAGTGAGTGTCTCCCTTCCACAGAGGAGGAAACAGGTTTGGAGGTGCTGAGCCTGGTCACGCAGCCACTGAATAGGAGGAAGGGAGCTCCCCATGCCTCCATGTATCTGAGGGCCATGCTACCTGCTCCTGGTCACACACGTGTTGGAGTGCCAGTGTTCACGGTGCAGGGAGCTTCCTCTAAGTCGAAAGGCCACAGAAGCCACAAAACTGGCATTCCCATTTTTTCTGGTGTAGTCTGGAGTTCAGACTTGTCGTAACTTGCTGAGGTCACATAGCTAGTGAGTGTGGAGCCAGGATCATGCGGTTCTGAGAGTCTCCTACTGCTGTGATCAAGGGCTCACCGTAGGCAGGACTACAGAATCCAGGAGTCTAGGGTTCCTGTTCCTCCACCACCACTGGGCTCTCTTGCATTCTCTGGCCAGTGGCAGTATCATGATTGGGAAGGTGTCTGTCCTGCAGGACGTCCCTGCCCAGTCCTGGAGGGCTAAGGTGTGACCTGGTGTCCTCCCACAGTTGTGGCTCATGTTGCAAAAGGCCTGGGTGCTGCTCTCTCAGGGAAGTCTGTGTCTGTCTGACTGAGCCTTGATTTCCTCACCCATGAAGTGGGTGTAGAAGCACTTACTCTTCCTGCCTGTGGGGCTGAGGCAGGAGGTCCAGGGAGAAAGCTGGGAGGACCTGCAAAACCCAGGGGTCGCGTGCATTTCAGCTGACACTCTGCTCTATCCTGTGCAGACTTGGGCCCCGACCATAAGCTCCCCGCCCAGGTGACACCCTGGAGGGGAGAAAGCCCCCATCCCAGAAAACAGTTGTGTGGCTACAGCTCAGGAGCCCACAGAGTGGAGCAGATGTGGCAGGGAGCAGAGAACTTCAGACAGCTGGAGGAGCCAGAGAGGTCTGGCTTTCTTCCTGTTGATGGATCTGTATTTGAATGTTTAATAGATGCTCGGGGTCCTAATAGAGAGAGGAACTGGAAATCAGTGATGGTCCTGCCACACTCTGGTGAAGCTATCTTCTAAGAACTGCATGCCAGGGAAGGACCTACCATGTGCCAGCACTGCTCCCCAGCAGGACACAGATATCCAACCTGACCGCATCACCAGGCAGCCCCTCCTGCCAGGATGTGTCGCCTGCCTGGATGGCTGGGCTCCCTCTGCACCTCACCAGCCCAGCTGGTACCACTAGCTCTGGAGATCCCCAGCAGTCCTCCTCAGTGCCTTGTGATCCCTGCAGGCCTTGGTGGCCCAGCTGGAGCACCAGCTTTGCTGGGCTTTGGGACTCAGTTTCCTGCCAACTCTTGCTCTGGCAAGTGGAATGATCATGGGCTGAGGATGCAGCGTGCAGGAAAGAACTCAGCCAGGAGAAGTCAGGCCTGGTCTGTAAATAGAAATTTACTGAGGGCTTCTTTCGGCTTTGGCTGTTATTCTCCCTCACCATGGACCTGTTTTCTGTGGTTTTAGTTATCCTCTGTGATCTGAAGATATTAAGTGGAAAATTTGAGAAATAATAACTTTCAGTCGCTGGCTATGTCAGGCCATCTCTGCTCTGTGTTGGCTAGGGTGGGGGTCATCCCTTTATCCAGTGTATCCATAGGGTATGTGCTACCTACCCATTAGTCACTTAGTTCCCTGGTGGGGATCGGAGAGCTGTCACTGTGTCACGGTGCTGTGTTCGGGTCGTCCTGAGTGATCCTGGCAGTTCAGATGTGCCAAGGTGAAGCTGTGAAGCACTTCCTTTAAGTGAAAAGGTGAAAGTATAGTAAGATATTTTGAGAGTGAGACCACATTCACATAACTTGTTTTATTTTATTTTTACAGTGCCAGGCATTGAATTTAGGGCCTTCACACTGTGCTATATCCCAGCCTTTTTTAAAAACTAATTTTATTTTGAGACAGGGTCTCAGTAAATCACTAAGCTCCCTACTATGCTTAGATTTGTGATCCTCCTGACTCTGCCACCCAGAGTGTTGAGACTGTTGGGGTACACCACCATGGATGGCTGATATAACTTTTATTGTAGTATATGTTATCATCATTCAGTGTGGTTATTAGTTATTTTTAAGTTCTTACCATACCCAGTTTATAAATTCAGCTTTACCATAAGTATGTTTGTAAGGGGGAAAACAGTGTACAGGGAGTCTGGTACTTACCTGCAGCTTCAGACATCACAGAGCTCTTGGAATGTGTCCCCTGTGGCTAATGAGGCCTGCTGTGTCAGTGACTGGGGCTGCAAGACGTTATGGGGGGCCTGTCCAGTGCGTTATTGGTGTTTGGTAGCTTCCCTCCCCTGCCCACCGTGTCCCCGTATCAGTACCCCTTTGTTCAATTGTGACAACCAGGAATGTCTGCAGACATTGCTATATATGTACTCTGGGGACAGCCAAGGATGTTCTTTGTTTGTTTGTTTTTTTAATGATACTGGCCTTGAACTTACTGTGTAGCCCAGGCTGGCTTTGAACTCATGGCAGTCCTCCTGCCTCAGCTGTCTGCATGCTGGGATTACAGCCATGGACTCTCAAACCTGGCTGAGAACCACTGCTTTAAGCCCTTGTGTTGGCCATGTTGAGACTGACCCCATTCCCAACTGTGGCTTCCTCAGCAAAGCCAGCTCCAGGCAGACTTGCGCTTCACTTCCTCCTTTCCTGACCTCCCTGCTTTGACCATAGCCCTGCTCCCTCCCCATCCACGTGTCCAGAGGGGCAGCTGGTGACAGTCACATTCCCCTCTGTCCATTAGAGGTAATAACTGTGGTGGGTGTAGGAGGGGAAGACAGTTGGTGTCTGTGAAATACTTAGCACTGTTCCAGGCAGGTCGTGAGTGCCCTGTGGTTCTTTACTCAACCAATATTTGTTTCTTTTGTGCTAAGCTGAGGTGCAACAGCAAAGAGGTTCCAACGAAGGCAGGCAGCTCTGTGTCACAGTGTAGGGTGGGGAGGAACAAGGCCAGTGGCAGCCTAGAAGAGTTAAAGAGAGAAGGCTTTCTAGAGGAGGTGCCCAGCTGGGATCTGAAAGATGACGACAAGACAGCCAGGCAAAGGAAGGGGAGGAGCCATGGTGTGGGTTATGTATCTCTTAAACTTTTAAAAGCTTTTCTGAAAAAACAAACCCCATCTAATGGGGAGTCATTAAAAATAGAGCCAAGGTGCCTCCAAAGGTCCTGGGCTCACATCTCTGTTGGGAGTCACATCCCCCTTGGGGCGCTTGGGATGGATGTCAGTGGGGCGCCCTCCTGTCTCCAGGCAGGTGTGTTTGTGCCTTGGCAACAGTGACCCAGAGCGGTTCCAAGGAATTAACCCTGTCCTCTCGCCGTGGCCAGCACTCACTCTGGCTCACCTGCGTGTCTCCTGGGGTCCCCAGGAGGATCTGCCCATCATGGTGTCTTAGAGCTGAGCAGATGGACACTTCCTCTTGCCCAGGCTTCTGTCATCACCTCCAAGGTGAACGTGGCAAAGGGACATGGCTGAGGCTGGTACCCAGCTCCAGGTGTCTGGCACGTGCCATCCTGCTCTCGTCTGGGAGGTGGTAGCCAGCACTGAAGACACCCACCACCAACCGTGTTGGGGTAACGGTATGTCATTCCTCTTCCTGTGCAGCTATAGCCTCCGCCTGGCGTCCCGATGCCCTCCGCCAGCCGCCCCGTACAGCACCAGGCAGTGCAGGAAGGCCAAGGCCCCGGCTGCAGCCCAGTGCCAGGGACCCTTCCTCAAGGAGTAGATGCTTCGCCTGCTCCCTGACAGGTAGGAGGCAGGACGTGGCTGCTGTGGCACCATCTGGGTGGCTGGGCGAGGGTCGGGGTGAGAAAGGAAGATGTGACCAGGAGGGAGGAATGCTGGGCCATGGCCCAGACTCACAGCCTTCCTACAGGAGGGCACTTAATGGCCAAAATGCAGGGTCTGTTCCATCAGTGTTCAGAGCTCAGCTCTGCACTCCCTGGCTGGAGGTACTCAAGTGAGTCCTCTGATCTCTCTGAGCCTCAGTTTCCACATCTGTAAAATGGGACTGCGTTATGGAGAACCCAAATAGTGTCTTTCTAGGTTTTTTTAATGGCAAAACCTGGAAGCCAGACTCTTCTTTTTGGTGTCTGGGCTTTGGCAGTGCCCCACAAGCAGGCTGGGCTCCCTGTCAGTGACATGGCAGAACTGTGTTCACTCTTTTCCCCCGAGTTCTGAATCCAGAGCACCTGAGTAGCAGAACTGGGACATAGTTGCAGATGCAGACCCAGGGGCCACCCCGCTTGGCCTGCAGTGCTAGGACATGAGCACTCGCAGGTGCCTCCTTTGCCACCAGGCAGCTCCTGGGGTAGGAGAACTTAGTGCTGTGCATGGCAAGCTAGGCTGGGTTTTGGAACTCTGGGACCCCTCTTCCTTCTGCTGCCACCCTACCCCTTAGCTCACTCCCTTCCCCTTCCTTCAAGCAGTTGGAGTATCTGGATTGGGCTTATTCCTTTGTGGGCTAGGGAGGCGTGACAATACGACCCTTGTTCCCCGTCTCTGAGCACCAGCTGCCCCTGACACGGGATATGAGACATGACCCTGTGGAGCAGGGTTGAAATGGACTAAACAGCGGGGAGCCGGGGCCCCAGAGGTGAGCCCTCCCCTGCTCCCACTGTACAGATGAAAGAGAGGCTTAGTTAGAGTCTCCTGGAAAACAGGAGCAGAGCCAGAATGAGCGCATCTTTCTGGGTGGCGGCTGCTGCATGAGCCCCTAAGCTGACGGCAAGCAGAGCAAGGCTGCCATCCCAGCAGGTGTCCTTTGTGCCCTGAGGAGGACCAGGTGCAGCTGCACTGGCACCCTCAACATGGAGGCCCACTGCAGTGCCAGCAATGACAGCACTACACATGGGACATCAGCCAGGCCTCAGCAGCTCGGGCTGTCCCTTCGCCGAGGCCAGGCACCATGTAGATGGACACCACCTTTGCCCTATTTTCAAGCACATGCAGTATCCCAGGCTAAGCATGTAAATGAACAGAGGCTATTTAATTTGTATCTGCAACTCGCAGCCTCTATTTGCTCACTATTAAGGTTCCAGACAACAGTTTAATTTCTAAGTGACTCCAAATTGTACCTGAAATCCCATTTGACTTTATTTTTGAAATGTGTGTTTGCTCTAAGCCACCAAGCATGTGTTGCTAAATTTGTTTGTTTTCCTGTCTCGCACTGTTGGTCTCAGTCTGCTGTGGCTGCTGCAGTAGAATGTGATGCCCCGGGCAGCTTCGGCACAGACAGCTATTCCCTCACTGTTCTCCAGGCTGCAGGTCCAGGCTCTGGGGCTGGCCTCTCCCAGACTGGCAGGCTGCCGCCTGGTTACTGTGCCCGCACATTCTCGGGGTGGCTACAGGGCGCCCTCCCTGATGTCTTCCTAGAAGCACTAGTTCTACCTGGGCTCCCATCCCCAAAACCTCAGCAAACCTGATTTCCCCCCCAAGGCCCATCTAATAGTGTCAGCTGGGGGTCAGGGGTCCAACCTAACATGTGAATTCTAGGGGACACTATTCAATCCATAGCACTGTTTAACACAGCACAGGATGACTTTTCAACTGCTGCAGCGAAGGATTTTAGCCTGGGAAGGTGTGTACAAGTCAACACTGTTATTTCAGGAGAGAAACTGAGGCACGGGGGCTGGGAGCAGAACTGCATCAGCACTCTGGATGCTGGACTTCAGGAAGGCTGTGCCCCCCAATCCAGAGCTCTGTGTGCCTGATAGGGGGGCCACTCTCAAAGGAGCCAGGCCCTGGCTGCTCTGCCCTGCTGCCCTGTGGGAATCAAGGCTCTGCCCAGCTGATCGGGTGGCCTGAACCTAGCAAGGCACCACACGGGGAGCTGCTCCTCCAGTTGCCTTGCTGTACCCCCCTGTGCTGGTCTCGGGCTCAGCCCACCAGCTTTCCGCCCACCTCCAGGTAGCAAAGTGCCCACTGCCTAGGGTTAGCAGAGGCTTCCGCTGTATGTTCTCTCTTCCTCTTCTCTTTCCCAACCTCAGCAAGTGGACTTCTATGTAGGGGGCTAAGAGGACAAGTCTAGGAAAGGGACCTATGCCTCTGGCCACTGTTACAGCCTCCTCTCAGCTGCCTCCGCTCCTTTGACTCAGACTGGTAATCCGGAAGCTCTCTGTGGGGCAGATCTGACCCTGACCCTAAGCCTCTGCTGCCTTGTCTCCTGATAGGTGGGCTTCTGGGGCAGCCTCTTCTTTCCTCACAGTGTGATGCCTTCTCCATCGCAGGGGCACAAGGACAGCCCACCCCTCGTAGGCAAGTGCACAGCTCAGAATGAAGGCCAGAGTGTGCTTAGGACTGGGCCTGTATGCAGAAAAGTCTCAAAGGTGTGAGCTATGCTGGTCACCCTCACTGAACCCCCTATAGAGATAAGGAAAATCCCCCAACACTGGCTTCTCACCAGGATGTTCAGGGAAAGCCCCTGCAAAGCAGAGGCAGAGGCTGCAGCTTGTGTGATGAAGACCCACCCATAGCCAGAGGCTGCCTTATTTAAGTCCCAAGGCATCTGACAGGTAATTGTTTCCGGAGCAGGCAGCCCTCCTCTCCCTGCCCACCTGGGCTCTGCCTTCCTTTCTCCCCTTCTGCAGGCAGGGCACAGGGTGGTGGGCTAGGCTGCTCTAACCCACAGCACCAGCCGAGGAGCCCCCTCTGGAGTTCAGGTGTCACTGCCATCACAGGCAGCCCCGGCCAGTCCCACCCTGAGGCTTCGGGGAGTCCGGTGGGCCGGTGACCCACATCATCTCTGCAGCTGAGTCCCAACTCCAGACTGTGGCAGCACCTCATATGTCTGCCTTGGGTCACCAACTGCAAAGGCCTGAGTATAGTGAAATCACGTAGAAAATCAGGAGAAGCAAGCACTAAGAGAAGTCCTGCTTTCTGTAAACTGGAACCACTATTGCTGTTATTATAGAATCATTTTATTATTATTAGCAGTGGTAATACAAATAGTAGGACTCATTAGAAGTAATCAGAGTGACTGTGACTGGACGGGTGACAGACTCGTGTGTGAACTGGGCCCAGCCCAGTACCGGGCTGCATGTCCAGGAACACTGCGAGTACGTTTTGTGCAGGGCAAGGATGCAGGCGCTGTGTCTCTGCAGCCAGAACCCATGGTCCACCTGCGCCTTTCATCACTGGCCTGACCTGATCCAAGTGCTGTCCAAGCCCTCACTGCCTTCATAGACAGTGGGGCCTGTGCCACCTTCCAGGAGGGCTGCTGTGAGCTATCAAATGAATAGATAGGAAGAGCAGCCACAGGGAAAATCATACAGCAAAGTTGCCTAGAACTGAACACAGGGATTCCTTGAGTCCTGCAGTTCCCCTACCAGGGCTGCCCCAGCTGGACGTGTGAGCCAGGAAACACGCACAAGGGTGTCAGCGCAGTGCACTTGCACACCCTGCACCTGCATGTCCACTCTGAGTGTCCTGGAGCACCCTACCTCCTATGCCCGCTGCAGTGGTTGGGCTCCAACCCTGTGCAGCCGTGGGGCTGAGGCCCACCACCACAAACCTGACTGCTTGGCAGAGTATTTAAATTAAGAAACAAGCAAAGCCAGCCTAAGGTGCCAGAGACGAGGGTGGCTTGTTCTGAGGGAAGTCGTTACCCTGGGGGGTGGTCCTGGCCGATGAGGGCTGCTCCTGTTGTTTCTTCATCAGGTGCCGGTTTGCCTGGTGTGTTCATTAAAAAATCCATCAGCTGTACTTTTTTCTGTGTACACGATACACTTTAGTTTAATTTCAGAAATTAAGTGAGATAGTACGTGGTCACTGTGGCTGTTTTTCTTTCCTTTTTCTCCCCAGCACCGGAAGTGACCTGGAATCAGTGAAGCCAAAGGGACTGGCAGTCTGCCCTGACTGGGAGCACTGACTCACCCCAGCTGTGTGAGCCTGCAGGAGAGAGGGAGCGCACGTGTGTGTGTGTGCGTGTGTGTACACGCATGTGTGTGTGTGTCCATGCCTGCAGGTGCATGCACATGGTCGCAGACACAGGCCCTGAGCCCCAGGGAGGGAGGAAGGAAGCCACTCCACATTGTCCCCTGGGTGACCCTTGCGGATGGCCCGGGGACAGTTCTACAGCTCAGCCCTCCTGTCTGAGTGGGGCCTCTCCTACTATGCAATTTTTCAAGAGCTCCTTGACCCTGCTTTCAGCTTCTTGAGTTGTTTGCTGTTACAGGGATGTTGGCCTGACCCCAGGGGTCTGTTTCAGTGCCATCTGAGGGAGGCCTTCAGATAGAGGCCAAGTTTCCCTTCAGTACCATCCCAACTCCCCTCTGTCCCTCTGCCCCAACATCTCTGGGAATCAATAACCTACACCCATTGGGGTCAAGCCTGAACCCTTGGCCCCTACACTTGGAAAACTCCCTTTCCTGCCTGAGCAGTTCAAGTTGCTGGCTCCTATTTCCAGGTTTGAGATTCTAGTCACATCACTTTTGAATCTTTGCAGAGAAGCCTGAAAGCAGTTACATCCAGGGTAAAATCTGTCCACATCTGTAGATCTGACTCCTCCCCAAGAAAAGCAGGTGATGGGGAAGGAGCATCAGAGGGGCCTCTTCTGGGTCCCTGTTGCCTTGCTTGGTGGGACCACCTGCACCTTTAGTACCTGAGCATCTTCAGTTAGCTGCAAAGGGATACAAACACCCCCAAAAAAATAGGAAATGGAAAAAATGGAAGGATTAAAAAGCACGGGGGGAAGAAGAAGAAGAGATTTCCAGAGGCCATAAATTGCTTTCCAGGGAACGATGAGGCTGACCCCTCCTCTCTGGTGGATAGTCCATGTATTGGAGAAACGGGTGACTGAGCTCAGAGTTGGAAACTGGTTCAGTGAGGCTCTTGGGTTTTGTGCCTTTGGGACAGGCCCCGGACAAGGATGCCTGAGGCCACTTTGGTGCTGTCTTCTCAGCTCTATTCCAGAAGTGATGTATGAAACCCAAAGTGGAAGGAGGAGACTTGGGAGAGTTGTCACACAATAAAGGGATTTTCTTTTCAGGGCTACTATGGTTAATCTTGCAACTCTGTAAATATGTATATAGACACTTTTAAAAGCACGTATTTATGTCCCTGACTGTAAATGCCCCATTTTTAAAGTTTTATAACATGTGTTATTTAATTAATTAGTCGACTGGCTGCAATATGAGGTCTGATAATAGGTCCAGGAGAGGGTCTCATGAGGTCCTCACATAGGCAGAAAAATGCAGATCATTGGCCAACATGTTTTCCTGTCTCCCACCCACCTCAAGTCTGTCCTTTGTTTTTAATTATCATGAACTGGAATCCTTCCGCGTGCTCCGACAGTTAACGCTCACAAGCATGTACAAGTCGTGGCTGTTCCTTATCTCAGTGACACAGTTTTGTCTCATGACTGCTCACATCCATGGACTGCACCCAGCCCCTCCACTCTGGGGGGCTCCCCTGCCTGCAGCGGGGGAAGCTCACGAACCCAAAGCCTCAGAAGTCACCTCCACCAATGGCGAACTGCAGCAGATGCTCTGGGGTATTGAGGGATACTCTCTTCTGCATGTGCAAAGGTGCCGGTCACCCTTCAGTACCCCCAGATTGTCAGGAAAACTGTTCCAAGGTCTTCCAGCATGGGTTTGGATCACAGAAGACAATGGTTTTGTATCTGCCATGTGAAGATAACTAATAAAAGTTCGAAGAGCGATTGTAGGAACAGGTGTGGGCGTGGCAATCATTTTGGTGTTTGCGATTTGTCTTCAGGTTTCTGAGTCCACACTGTGGGACTTGGGCAGGCTTCACTCCAGGTGTGGGAGGAACTGGGGACTTTGAGGAGATGTACTCTGGGTGTCTTGTCTGGTGCCCAAGGGTGCTCTACTTTCAAATCAGAAAATGAAGCCACAGTGCTAAGACTAGAAAGGTCTCCTGTGAGTGCAAGTGCATTCTTTGCTTTAAATAGCCTCTTTGAGATTTAATTCGCCTACCAATCATTTTCCCACTTAAGTATACAGATCACTGGATGGTTTATTTCCTTTTGCAGTACTTAGTTTGAACCTAGTGCTCTATCACTGACCCATGTCCTAGCTTCTTTTTACTTTTTGAGAGAAGGTCTTGCTGAATTCTATGGCTGGGCAAGAACTTGTGATCTTTCTGCCTCAGCCTTCCGAGTAGCTCGGATTGCAGGCACATGCCATGATGTCCAGCTGTTTTTCAGTATGTTCAGAGCTATGCAGCCATCACTTCCATCAAGGTTAGAATATCTTCATCAACCCCAAGGGAGCTGCGTACCTGAGAGCAGTCACTCTCCATTCCCCCCAAGTGCCTAACTACAGGTCTGCTCTTCTGTCCCCAGCAATTTGTTTATTCTGGACATTTCGTGTAAGTGGAGCCATGACACACACAGCCTTCTAGGGCTGGCTTCCTTTACATAGCATAGTGTTTCCTGCTTCTAGCACATGTTGGTAGTTGATTCCTTTTGAAGTCCAGATGTACGCTTGGATGGATACATCATGTCCATTCTTCAGGTGATGGACTTTTGGAACACTGACCATTTTTTACCATTACAGATAACTGAGCTGTGGATGTTTGTGTAGAAGATTTTGTGCAGATTTTCCTGGGTATGTATCTGGGAGCAGAAAGGTGGGTCATAAGGTTATTTAACACTTTGAGGTACTACCAAACTTTTCCAGAGTGGCCCCGTTATTCACATTCCCACAGCAGTATTGAGGATTCCAGTTTCTCTGTGTCTTTATCAGCACTTGTCATTGCCTATTTTAGCCGTTCTGGTGGGTGTGAATGCAGATAAATTCTGTGGCAAAGGTCCCCATCTGCCTGGTCACACATCCTAGTAGTCAGGTACCTGGAAAGGATGGGGTCAAGGACTGGTGAATCATGATGGGACATGAGACACGTGCATTTTCTTGGGTTTGGGGGTGCCAGGAACCATAGTAGGGTGGATAGTAGGAGACCCTCAAAGCTCTTTGCTCCTGCCCGAATATTGCATGAGGGTAGAAAGATGAGCACAAAATTCCGTCTTTTCTCCTAAACACGTTCCAAAAAGAGGATGGGATGTATTAGGCAGGGTTGTCTGGAGAAACAGACCCAACAGAGGCTTTTATGTGTGTAACAGAGAGATCTCTTATGAGGGACTGGCTCACATGAGCATCACCTCAGAGAAGCCCTGCAATCTGCCGTCTGCAAACTGGAGACCAGGAAGGCCCAGAGGTGCAATCCAGCCGTGTCTGCAGGCTGAGTACCAGCTTAGACTTTGGGGTGGCAGCTGCACATCAGAGCCCATCTCCTAACTGGCTGTGTGACCCTGGACTGGTCACTGACCTCAGCTTGGTTCCTTCCTTTTTTTTTTTTTTTTTTTGGTACCGGGGATTGAACTCGGATCCTTGCTCTTTCAAGGCAGACCACCAAACCGCTGAGCTAAATCCCCGGCCCTTGGTTCCTTCCTTTTTTTTTTTTTTTTTGGTACCGGGGATTGAACTCGGATCCTTGCTCTTTCAAGGCAGACCACCAAACCGCTGAGCTAAATCCCCGGCCCTTGGTTCCTTCCTTGTCCAGGAGGGTGATCTTCAGATCCACTTTCTTGTATGAGGATATGAATTAGCTACTCCTTTGTCTTCTCATGGTGAGTTAGCTCATCTGGTCCTAGGGTCACTGTTGCATGAAGATTCTCATCCCCACCCCAAGTACCTGTTGGGTGTACTGCCAGCAAGCTCTACATGTCCTGCCAAGTTTAATGTCCCCGAAGTGTGAGGATTATAGCGATGACTGAAACAAGCATTCCAGGCTCAGCCAGACCACTGGCTCATGGTGGCAGCAGGGAGTGCAGGATGTACAACTAAGCAACATCAGTAGTGACCTGATCATCAGGCTGTGCCTGTGCTGGGTTACGACTAGGAGAGGACTTAGTTACTACTAGAGAGTACCTTCTGGGGATTCCACAGAGCCCGCCACCCTGGCCACCCCTTCCAGGGAGGTAACAGAAGGAGACAGGGAACCCCCATGAGCCGGAGACCAGTTAGAGCCCAATGGGGACTGTAATGGAGACTTTCAGTGCTGGGCAGGTCTAGGCTTGGGCATACTGCTGCATGACCAAGTATACTTGTGTGCAAGACCAGAGGAGCAGAGGCACTTTGCTTTCCAAGTAGCATCAGCCACCAGCAGTTGCTGGAACTGAAGGGGGTGAGGGATAGAGGGCCCCAGCTGTCATACTGCCCCCGCCAGCAGTGGGGGTCCTCCCTGAAGTAGAGGCCCAGGATGCCTGGCCATTTCTGACAGAGGTGGGATGGAGGAAGTGAATGAGACAAGCACTTTTGGTTAAGGTTGATGTCCAAGGAACTTTGGGGCCTCAGAGCTGCTTAGCCAGAGGCAGTGGAAAGCAGGTCTCTGAGACTCCCTTCCAGGGTCACATTCCTGAGCCCTCTGCTCAGGATGGTCCTTGGGTAGAAGAAAGGAGACATACAAAGGACTGTTGGCGTAAAGGTTGCACCCACCTCCCTCCAAGCCACTGGGCCTGGGGTGTGTGGGACTCCACATGGCCAGAGGACTGGAAGCTCAGGATCCCCAGCACCGTGGCTCTGTGGCCAGCTCAGTTGAGAAGTCAGCATTGCTGCAGGAACTCCATGCTCCTGCAGGGGGACCTGCCCCAGACCCCTCGCCTTTATGACAATAGACTGAAGGGGAAAGGCAGGGACCTAGGGTGTGACAGGCACTGCCCAGACACCAGGAAAATGGAACCTTCAGCCTGTCCCAAAGGATAAAGCTAACAGTAACTCTCTTACCCTTCCTGTTTCTCCCTGCCCTCCACCTCCAGCAGCAGGTTGGACAGTAAGGGCAAGTTTGCCATAGGTGGGGGCTGGTGCTAGGCCACTCTAGTCACATGACAGCGGTTAGTTGGCTTCCAGGCAGGGTCTGGAGAGACAAGTGGAGCTGGGAAGAGTTGGCACTTGCAGGAATCTGAGGCCCAGGGTCTTGTTCGGTTTTGCACCTGAAATATCTTACCTCTTGTCCCAGTCCTGGCAATTTAGGGTACTTTGTTTCTCTGGGCTCCACATGTGTCCCTAGGTCCTATCATGTCATTTTATAAGCTCTCACATGTATCTCATATGTGTCTTTCCACACATGTAAAGTCTAACTCCACTTTCTGGTTTGGCAGCCCCTCTGGCCTTGACTATAACTTAGCTTTCTTCTCCTAGGCCACATTAAGCTCTTCTGCCACAGGGCTTTTGCACAAACTATTCTGCCTATAGTGACTTTCCTCCCAATGGCCACATGGCTCTCTGCTCAAATGTCATTTCAGCATCCCACGCTGACCAGTGGCTGGTCACCTGTGCCATTTGGGTACCAGCTTTATTCTTAGTGCTTAGTCCCACCTAGAATTTTCTACTCCCTTAGCTCCTGTAGAACAAAGTCCCATGTGAGCAAAGGGTCCTGGCCATACCCCAGAGCCAGCGTCAGCCCCAGGATTCCTGGATATGTTGGGGTCAGATGCAGTTTTGTGGAAACAGCCTGCTGTGCCTGGCCTCTTGTGTGCCCTTCTCTGGGCCCAGGGTATGTAGGGGGCTTTATTTTAGTATACGTGCTGCCAAAGTGAGCGCAGGGCTTTTATTTTAAATATTCTTTCGAGGTAATGCTGTGGGAGAGACACAGGATGCCCAGTTACATTTGAACTTCAGGTAGCCAGTGAATAATCTTTTAAGTGTGTCCCACATAATTGAAATTTATCTGAAATTCAAACGTAACCAGGCGACCTGTAGTATTTACTGAGTTTGGCAACCCTGTTAACAATGCAGCCTGTTCCTCGTCATCCTGAGGGCTCCAGCTGGTCACTGTGTGAGCTCATCCGCCACTCTGGCCCTCAGCCCAGCAGGGCTGCGGCTCCTCCTGCTCCTGACAGCAGCTCGTGCCCCCAATGAGAAGGTCGCCAAATGTCAAGTGGGGTCCTGAGGGCTCCAAACAGCATCCAAGTGGCTCTCGACTGCTGCCTACATCGTGGGGTTATGGCTGTGACCTTCACTTGCTGCATAGGATTTCTTTCTTCTTCCTTCCTATTGCCTCCCTCCCCCTCTCTCTTCCTTCTTTCTTCCAGTCCTTCTTTCTGTAGTAGGAACAGAACTCAGACACTCATGCATGCTAGACAAGCACTCTGTCACTGAGCTACCTACCAGCCTTTTAATTTTTTTTAAATTTTTTATTTTGAGGCAGCATCTCACTACGGACCCAGGCTGATCTTGAACTCGCAGTCCTCCTGTCTCAGCCTTCTGAGTAACACCCAGCCTCATTTCACTTGCAAATGAACTTTCCTTGCCATCTGGTGCAAAAGACCAAATGACAAAAGGGAGAAAAATGAGGTCCCAGCCTTGGCATCAGCTGGCAGAATGGTTCAAAATTGTGTCATGCTTGGACAAGAAAGAGCTCGGACAGCTAGGGCCTTTGCTTCTTACCAGGGCCACCCCTGGGCTTTTTCAAGCTGGCTCTCAGAGCAATGCTGGGAGCTGGGTGATGGGTCTGATCTGTTACCCATGCACATTAGGTGCTGTAAGCAGGACTGTGACACAGACGGGAGGGAGACAGGGCTGCAGCACACGTGACTGCCCGCTTTGGGACCCAGGGAGGGAGGCCTGCAGTGTGGCCTGGAGGGACCCTCTTTCACGGAGCACAATGTCTCATCGCGCTGAGCCAGCACCGAGGCACAGGACCAGTGCTTGTGTGATTCCTTAAACACCACATTGCTCTATTGTTTAAATTAGAATGTACGTTGTGGTAACTGAAAAAAAAATAGAGAAAATCCAAAGAAATCTCCCATTATAGATGGACTATTTAGTGTCCTCAGCCATTGGTTGTTATGGAAGCAAACATTAGCAGCCACCATGGCAACCTGCTGGGTGGCATGTGTTACTGCACCTGTGTGTCTTAGTTTTCTCATCTGTGAAATGGGTACGGTTGCAATCTCTTCCTTGTAGAGTTGCTGGGAAAATTAAGTTGGTTGTTAAATTACAAACACTTAGACCTTAAGTGAGGGTATGACTGTGTTAGTTATAATGTCTCCTTACCAAGCTTTTAAATTTTAAGGTGATGCTATTTTCTACATGCCCAGTAATGATTATGGTGGTGGGAGAAATAATACAGCCAGTACTTTGCTTCTAAGTTTTCCCATGGACACTGGATTTCCTTGTGCTTGTTCGTTGTCCTCTTCCTCCTCCTCCTCCTCTTTTCTTTGTGGTACTAGGGATTGAACCCAGGCCTTCACCCTGAGCCAAATCCCCAGCCCTTTTTATTTTACATTTTGAAACAGAGTTTTGCTAAGTCACTAAGTTAGCCAGACTGGTGAGCTGGTGATCCTCCTGCCTCAGCCTCCCAGTGTGCTGGGATTACAGATGTGCCCCTCACCTGGCTACAGTCTGCTTCTTGATTTGGAAGTGGCAGAGCTATGGCAAGGGGCACTGATGGGCAAACCTTACTGAATATGCAGCACATTGACTTGGCATGGGCTGTGCAAACCGCAGAGCCAGCTTCTATTAGGGCACCTGTATTTACAGTGGAGAAAGAGCCTTAAAGAGGTTGATGTCCCTGAGGTCAGAGCCTGTGGAGTGAGTCTCTGAGTCTCTTCTTGAAGGCAAGATGGAAAATCCTCCAATTGTGGCAAATGCCTGGGACCCAAGGCTCTCCTGGTGCCCCACAGCTCTGTGGTTTGTCTGATGCCACCCAAAGTTCCCAAGCCCAAGCCCTCTAGGTTTGGGAATGCTCAGGGCTCCTGCTGTCCCAGAGCAAGAACAGGGTTGTCCTGGCCCCCAGGTGAAAACAGCTGTTCCCAACTGTGTTCTCAGCCATTTCCTGAGGTCTTACAGGAACCACAGACGTGTCCTTCATCTCCTTGGCCCAGGGACCTGAAGAGAGGTGGGAGCAGTTCATCTGTAGATCTGGGTGCAGACTATCTTCTCCTTTCCTTAGTTTATTTTCCCTCCTGTATTTAGATTTTTAATGAGGTACATGAGACAAACCAAAGAGGCTGTGTGACTATGGGTCACCCTTGCATCTGCCTCAAGCAGTGGGCTGGAGGGAGAGAGGATGCTCTCCAAGGGGAGCAGACCTAGAGTTCCTGCCAGGTAACAATCAAGGGTCCTGTGCCCCGCTTAGTGGCTGGGAAGGGGTCTTCTGAGCTAGGAATCCCTCACAGGCTTATCTGGTGCCAGCTGTGTGCACCTCTGCTCTGCAGAGTTCCTGCTGCCTCTGAAGGTCTGCTAGACGTGGTGCCTCAGCCTCTCCATGAGGCTCTGCTGGGGAGCAGAAGCCCTATAGCATGGATACAGCAAGGAAGGGGGCAGCAGGTGATTCCCCAGTGTTGCTGAAAAGCTCTTCCCTGGATGACTGAGGTAAGGTTTGATTGCAGCCTCCCCCGACTCTGCTCTTCTCAACACACACATGCACAGACAGACAGACACACACACATGCACAGACAGACAGACACACATGCACAGACAGACACAATCGTGCATACACATGCTTGCACACACACAGACACAGGTGTATGCACTGATGAAACATTTTCCACCCATGTGCCAGCTGAGACCAGCATGTGCCCCGAGTTGTACCTGCCAAGCCCATGGTTGGGAGAGGACCTTGGTTTGACTTTTCTTGCTCACAAGATGGGCTCCTGGGCTGGGACAGCTCTTTGGACATGGACATGAGGCCTCTGCTCTCTACATTATGTCACACGGTCCCTCCACTGTCCCTTGTGCCCCCCTGACCCTTGTCCCCAGGGGAGGATGCCAATCTGTGCAGGAGCAGCCAGGGTAGGAGGAGCCCTTGTCCCTAGTGTGTGGGGGATCTTTTCACCTGGAGAATGTGATGGCCCACTCATAAAAGCACAAGACCAGCTTTTATGGATTTGCTGACATGGGTCACTGCCAGTGGATCCTTATCTCAGTTCTGGTTTCCATAGCTCCAGAGGAATCTTATGGCTTGAGGGGCAGTTTGGTTCCCATGACATGACTGTCCTTGTGTGGGAGGGGGCTGCCTCAGTGTCCCTTATGGGGAAATTTCGGGGAGATGAGCTTATCATGGGGTGGCCTACAAGGCTCTGTTTTTCCTGGAAACCAAGGGGATTGTGGGAATGGAGGCTTGTCGGCATCACTGCTGGGGCCGGGAAATGGCAACTGAGTGTCCCTGCAGGCTGAAATTACTTTAGTTACTCTGATCTTGGTGTCCTCAGACTTGAAGGGGGACCAGACAGACTAGGCAAGTTTAGGGCCAATAGATCTTGCATCACCAACACTTCCAGACTAAGTAGCAGGCAGGTATCTGACCCAGAGTTTTACGATATTAAAGAAAACAAAGTACTTACCTTTATTTCTTCTATCCTATTTCAACTGTATCCCTGTAATTTTTTATTTTTATATTTGTTTTGTCTTGTTTCAGGCTGGCCTTGAACTCACTGTGTAGTCCAAGCTGGCTTCAAACTTGCAGCAATCTTCCTGCCTTGGCCTCCTGAGTGCCAGGATTATAGGTGTGCGCCACCACGCCTGACTCCTGCAATATTTTTAAATTTTAAAAGCTACTAAACTTCCCATCAGGCAGTGTGTTCCCTTGAATGCCACACATACCAATCACAATGCCAGCTCTGCCCCAAGGCCACACACATGGAACCCTGAATGGGGGGACGCGTTGTAAGCATCTGAGGACAAGTCTACCCTTGTCTGCCCTGCCTGTCCCTTCTGAACTGCCTTGCAGAGCAGACTCAGAGCAAGAGAAAAGTGACGGCAGGTAAGGTAAGGACAGGCTGACTGGGGCTGGCATATCTGATCTCCATGTTCAAGGCTGATTATTTCCCAGCTAGGTCTTATTTTGGGAGAAAGAGGGTAGGTGGTACCTGCCTGTAATCCCAGCACCCTGGAAGGTGAAGGCAAGAGATTTGAAAGTTTGAGCCCAGTGAGAATAACTTAGCAACTTAGTGGCATCCTGTCTCAAAATAAAAATGGGCTGGGGATACAGCCCTGGGTTCAACCCCTAGTATTACAGAACAAAACCAAAACCAAAACAGCAAAGAAACCTACTCAAGAGCTCAAGAGGCCAAGCTGAGGTCCTCATGTCCCTTTGGGGGACCCCTCCAACTCCATCTGGTGAAAGTCCTGGAGGCCCATCCAGATGTTGAGTGTTGCCAACCTCTCAGCACACTGCCATGAAGGTCAGGGTTGCCTTTTCATTACCTCCTTCCATGGTCCTTCCTCTGTGTGGACACATTCCAGAGTCTCTTATGAGGACGCCAGTCCTTCCAGTTGGGGTGCATCTCTGTAGCCACAGACAGCTTTAATCACTTCTTTAAAGGTCCCACATCCAAATCCAACTGTATTCTGAGGTGCACTGGGAGTTGGGATCTCAGCATACGAATTTGGAAGGGGCATAAGTCAGTCTATAGCACAGACATCCTGATAGATCCTGTCCAGTTGAAATGACAAGGCAGGTGCATGGAAGAGAGAGCTGAAACTCTAGCAGGTGGTGGCCTGGGGCCTATGCAGGAAAATGGGTATTAGTTCTCATTTCGTTAAGCTCACCTAACATCTCACCCCCCGACAAAAGGCCATTCCTTGTGAAGCTCCCTGGCTTATATCTAATCCTTAAACCCTGGAATTCAGACAGATTTTATCTGTAAACTCTCCTGCTGCCATATGAGTATCAGTCAGGATGGGCCAATTATGCTGCTGTAATAAATAGTGATGAGTTAGCTGCTGATGGGAACAAATAATCAGTTATTGCTCATACCACAAGTCAATCGTGGATCGACAGGGATTATTTTCCCATATTCATTACCTTCAGAATCTACACAGAGAGCTGCTTTTTTTTAAGTTGTAAAAGTAAATACAAATATAGAAAATCATGCAAAACCAATGTCTAGCTTGGTGAATTGTACAAACTTTCTCATAACTGCTACCCAAGTGGCAGTGGAATTTTACCAGTCTGTCCCAATCACGCCTTCCACCCTTCCTCCAGAAGTAACCACTGTCCCAGCTTTCATGGTGATCATTTCTTTCAATTTTTGTAATAAACTTTCTTTTGAGACAATTGTAGATCTACATGTAGTTGGGATATATTAACAGGCTAAAAATAAGCTACATAATCATATCAATCGATGCAGGAATAAACACATGATAGAAGTCAATGTCCATTTATGACAAAAGCTCTGGAAAGCAGGAAGAGATGAACTAACTCCTCAACTTGATGAAGGCCTTCTCTAAAACCATACCTGTTCTAACTGGATGGCTTACAGGTAGCTGGGTAGCTCTAGCACAATATCAAAATCAGGATATTGACACCAACATGGTCAAGGTACTAAATATTTCCATCACATCAACACAAAGCGTCTCTCACATTGTCCTTGCATAGCTGAACCAACTCGACCTGCTTTTGTTTTGTTTTGTTTAAGAGGCTCAAACAGTTTTCCAGAGTGACTGTACCATTGCACACCCCACCAGCAGAGAGCAGCAGGTGCAGTTTCTCAGCATACTAACAGCCTTCAGGACATAATGGACGTCTGTTCTCCCGGTTGCATGTGCTTGCAAGTTGTAGGTATTGAAACACATTTTCAGTCCAGAGGTACCTGGAGGATATTGCACCTTTCTGTGCTTGGCGACTGTAGGGAGGAGAACGGCCTCATCTCTCAAGGGCAAATTTCCATGGTGTAATAGACTCCGCAGCTACTTCCCCTGCTAACAATGGACGTGTTTTGCTAACAATGGGGATTGTCTCTTCCCCTGAGTGGGTGGCTTAGAGGTTGGCACTCATGAGTCTCAGCTGCAGTGCCCTGGCCACATACTCGTGGCTTGGGTGGCTTCTGCAGTTCCCGCTTCAAGTCTCTGGAGATGGCCCAGATGGTCTGTGTCAGTTAGGGGTTGGGCTGCAATCTACAGCCTTGGTTGTGAGTTTCTGAAGGAGGAACAAGGAACTCACGGGAAGGACATGAAAACTTGAAACCACTGGGTGGCTATGGGACCAGACTTTGAACATGGCCATGGAGGGTTAGGAAACAGGAAGCATGGAAATTATGTTTTAGTAAAAATGGTCCACCAGAACAAACTTGCAGCTGCTACCACCTCTCTAAGCTACCGTTTGCTACCCTGAAATTATTCCTAATTATTCCTTTGTCTCCACAACTCTCTTTCTGGATTCAGAGTCATTGGAAGGATGGGATTTGCCAAGTCCGGGTCACTGCCCACCCATTGGGGGAGAAGTAGAAAGACTCTATCTTTGGTAAACCCAAAGGAGCGACAAGCCATGCTACATGTCATGGGAAATGCCCCAGAGCAAGGAAGGAAGTTGGATTTAGCCAGAAGGACATAAGTCTACCATACTGCTGACTTCTGTTCCAGGTTTTCCTGGCTTCATATGAGTTCTGCAAATTCCTGATTTTTTCCCAATAGATTCTTTTTGTTTATCGGCCTGCATCTTAAACCCAAAGATCCCAACCAAAGTATGTGTCATCATTCCCATTAGAACTCTGTTCATTGGCACATCTTACAAGTTTGGGAATCCTGAATTCTAGACTCTTTATTTTTGTTCCATTGGCTTGATTATAATGTGTAGAGGAGTAAGTATTCTGTGTGTCTTTGGCAGAAAGTGGTTTAGTGAGGACTGGTGTGAAAAACCATTTTCTACATTCTTGGCCCAGGAGTAGGAGCTGACTGTGCATGAAAGTGTCAGCATAGAGCCAAAGTCCCCACACTTGGATTGGGGACTGTAAAGTGAGCCAGTGTGGTTAATCCATTCTAATTAGGCACATTCAAGCCTGGTTGCTTTGCTTCAAGGAGTTTATTATTGCAGGAGTGGGAAGATCATATAAAAATGAATAAGAAATCACTTTGCCTACCACTTTGATTTGGTCGAGGGGACTTGGCCAGCGCTGGAGGACCAGCACTCCCTGAAGCTGTGTGGGAGACATTCTTGTGCCCAGGAGCACATGCTCAGATGTTAGGAGAGAGCCCACAATTTCCAGGAACCCCATGATAGCCCAAAACAACTGAGTCATCAATTTGCACTCTGAATTTTCAGCTTCTTTAAAATGACCTTTTAGATGATGGTAATGGTCATCAAACTGTGAATTCATTAAAGACCATAGTGTCACACACTTTAAATAAGCTGTAGTTATGCAGTAGATAAGTGATACCCTGAAAAAGCTACTAAAAACTGACTTTTTAGTACCTATCCATTCTTAAGCCGGGGACTGCTCGAACAGTAAGTTCATGTTGGGCCTTCTATGAAGCTAGATATTAATGAGCTTGTTTGTATGCAATTGCCTGTTTTTCTGTACTGCTTTGGCTCTGGATGTACCCACCACAGTAATTTTGTGTGGCTTCTAAGTGGTTGTTTGGCCTCTAATCCTGGAATAAGGACTGTGTCTAATTCCATGGTGGAATAAAGGCAGTGCTTACTTCATTTGTGGCTCTGTAAGTGGCGGTGGTTCTGGCAATGGGACAAGATAAGAGCACATGAAACTTGAGCCAAGTTCCCTCAGTTTAATGACCTTCAGTTCTCTCCAACTAGTATCTGGCACCCTTTCAAGTGTGTTCAGGACTCCAGATATTTTGGCTTATCTAGGGAGAAGTGCTAAGTAGTGATGTTGGAACTACGATTTTAAATTAAAAACAAAATCGGAAGAAAAACTGATGTGAGGCCACCTATCTACAGAATGCACCATGGAATTAGGAGTTCAACAGAGGAAGCATAATATAAAAAGAACTCAAATCTATCTTTCATGGAGCCACGTGGATGCAGGTCCTGCTCTGGATTAATTCCCAGATGGCTTCACATCACAGCTACAGGCCCGTGTAGCAAATTTTCCCATGCTGTAGGCTCTTCTTTTCTGCCTGACCTCTCATATGTCTCTGAAGCTCTCATTTCCCAGGGGAAATTCAGGAGAAGTAGGTAATGACCCCAGAGACCTCATTCTGGGATCCTGATGTTATTGACAGTTACTCTTCTCAAGGATGACACTGAGCTTGAACCCTTGTGTTGTTATCTTATTCATATCCCATTAAAAGATGCTAAGTGTCTTTTAGGTAAAAGCCACCTCCGTCTGGCCAGGGAATTTGATTCTCCTAACTGCATCCTATCACTGTCTGGATTCTCTGAGAAACAAAATGTGAGCCAGAGTAGATGCTAAGGGAGTTAGGTAGGAAGTGCTCCTGGATGTCACTTTGGGAAGGACATAGGATCAGAGCTGGATGGAAAGAGACATCACATTATGATGTGGGCCTCAAAGGCTCCACTGACATGTGGATTGCTTGGAAGCTGACACAGCCCATTGCAGTGTCCCACATTGGGCCACAACAGCCAGGGAATGCCATCATTGGTCACTGGGGAGCACCAGGAAGCTTGTGACCTTGGGCCTCTCTGCAGTTGAGACAGTCCCATAAGGACTAACGTACCACCAGTAGCCGGGTAGCAGTCCTATCTGGAAGGAGGGTCTGGGACCTTGTCCCCTAAACTCTCTCCTGTTTTCTTTCTTCTCATACACAAAAATTTTCCATCACTCATCTGTAAGTGGGATTTTCTCAATCTTAGGTAATGGTTGGAGCTCTAGAAAGTGAAATATCCTTCAACAATTACTAAGAGTCATTTCAGCTTGCCACCCTAAGGTTTTAGATATTTATCCGTGAAGGCCAAGGGCCATCTGCTCACTGCAGCAGAGAGGGCTGTAGGACTGGCTGTGGACCAAAAATCTCAAGAGGATTGTTGGCAACTCGGAGGCCTCTGCTTGAATGCTGAGCTAAGCTTCTGAAGTTAGACAGGATGAACAGGAAGAAGCATTAGGGAAAAGTCTGCCAAGTTTCTGCTGCCGAGGTAGGAAATCCACAGAAGTCTGTCTGCCCTAGGACATTTAAACTGTCTGGTCGGTCTGCCTCCGTAAATTGTAACTCTTCTCCAGGATTCCCAAAGTGCTTAGAAGTCACTTTTACCTGGGAGAGCAA